>NW_009648330.1:260482-318208 GCF_000708025.1 Charadrius vociferus
TCTGCAGTGCTTCTCTGTCGCTGCTGGTTCCTGGTGAAATAGTTGGCAATTGGCAGCTCTGCTTGTATTAGTGGTTTTGAGACTGCTGCTCCTTATCTTCAGCTAACTCCAAAGTTGTCCTGGCTTTTCAATGAAGAGATTAGCTTGTTGGGATATCTGCAAAACCAGCCAAGAACAAGGTGGAATTATTGCTATGTGAGATGCAGCCTCTCTGCACATCAGCAATTTGCCAGCCACTTGGAAAAAATACTGCTTTATAGTACTTTGCACAATAAGAGGCCGAAACTATCCGCTTGCTCTTCCTCAAGGTTTCCTTGCACCTCTCAATGTAAAACTGCTTGAGCTAGAAATGGTTAGTCTTTAAAGTTCATCAGACCTCTCGACTTAGTTTAAATTATTGTTAATTGCTGAGATGTTTGTCGGCTGATCCTTAGGCTCTTCACTGCTTTTAGATCTCAACAAAAGATTTATGATCCTGTCTAAAAAAAGCAACAACAACAAAAAAAGTTAAGATGTTTGGCTGATATTTGACTATATGACTGGAGTCTTAAACTTCTAAAAATGGAAATTGCTTGCTTGCCCTTGATCTTTCATATTGATCTTTGTAGCTCTTGTTGCACTATTTTCAGTCTTTGACAGTTTGAAAGTGTTTGCAAGGGATGTAATTCCTCCTGTGTTTATGGTCCCTGTTTGCACCTGACTGATTCTGTGTAAATGTGTGAGGGGCAGAAGGCCTGAACTTCTTTCCATAACTTGAAGGACTTCACCAAGAAATCTGACCCCTTAGACTGCTGCGAAGATGGTTCTGAATAGGTATCTGAACTAGACAGTAAAACTTTTAAGGAGGAAGCTCTTTGCTACTGCCCAGTCTTTTCTGTTCCCTCTTTCACCACCTGCTAGAAAACAGCTTTGGCTTGCTAACTTTGTATGTTTACTTTTTTTTTTTTCCCCTCCCAAGAAATGTTTGAAGAATATGGTCAGAGAAGCATATGAAAAAGGGAAAACATTGGAATTGTGTATAGTCAGTAGATAACTATTAGAAACTGAGTCATGGTGAGACAGAAGAAGCTGCCATTTTCGCTGTAAATAATATGACGACTTTATCTTAGTTAACAAGAAAGAATATATAGTTAAACAAAGAGGTTATTTCACTTAAACCCAGCTTGTTTGTGTGTGTATATAGTGTCAGATAAATGCTGGCTTTAAGACTACTTGATTTCACGCAGCCATTTCCTGGGGAAAGGAGTACTGTAACCTTTAAGGAAGAAAGCTCATACAGCTGAGCTATTTTGCAGCCTACCCTTCTCTCTCAGTATCAGTTAAGAAACACAGTTAGCAGATTCCTCTGTCAACAAACTATTATGCCACCAGGCTGCAACAAAGATGGAACGGGGAAAAAGACAAGGAGATTAAAGTGGTCATGGGTATCAGTCATAGAGCCTTCTGCTCTGTTCTTGTCTAAGATTGCATTCTGTGGGACTATGAGTCAACCGAATCAGCAGTAAAATGATGAGTAGTGTGATGACTGTGGGCAAGCGTGAGGCTGTTTCACTGAAAGGTAAGTGGTGATAATGTACATTTTTATGTTGCGTTCTTCATGCAGGGATTCCTATTGTGTTTTCAGAGACTGCAGTTTAGAGAGTTCGCTACAATGTTGTACAGACAATTAAAAATGTAATTAAGACAATGGACTACTGAAAAAGAAAAGAGTAAACAAGTAAAAGCACAATGAGGAAAAGAAATATTTCTGGTAAATAGATACAGGAAGGGAGAGGGAGCGAATGTTTTGTCAGAGAAATTGAAAAAGCATTCTTAAAAGTCAATCATAAGACGACTTGTATAGGAAGGGAAAAGAGCGAGTAACAGCAACTGAGGGAAATAGAAAAATAAGACTAGCAGTGATGATGAGGAGGTAGTGTGGGCTTTTTCCTTACTCCGGGTTTGAGTAATTATTTTTTTTGACCAATTAATCTTGTATGTACTGGGTACACAAGGAACTTCCCCAACTCAGCATTTCATAAGCAGCCAAGCTGCCTGTCACCCAGATTCCTGTTTTTCCATTTGGGGATGAATCCTAACCATCTTTCAGGCTTTTAAAAGGTCATTTTTTTGAAAGGCCATTGAAAATTGCTTCAAGTTTCTGCTATGCTCTCCTTCTATAGATGTTAAAATCATTGTTGAGAAAATATGATAGTTAAATGATCATAGTTAAAATGGGCTCACTTATGAAGAGTACACTGGAGAAAAATTCTGATGAGCTGCACCGGGGGGTTCTGCACTAAATAAAGACACATACTAAGCTGGTGGAAACAGTGTCCTAAATGCCTAATCAGAGGTCTTAACTCTGAGTTGGGGAGGAGAATCTATAAAGTAGAAGCAAACTATTTGCGTCCTCTCAGGATCCCCTGATTTAATGTGCAAATGGCACATCTTTTACTTCCAGGCAGTAACACTGAGACAATGCCCTTTATCCCAGTAGGGATTTCCTCAGTGTGCAGGGGATGCACTCTCCCCCTGCGCCAGGTGACTGTGTAAGAACAGGGAACAGTGACGTTGCAGGGGGGTTGTGAAGTCTCTTTGTGTGATGTTGTGATTTTGTGTCCACTGTCTAGAGACCATAGGCAAATGGGCTAAGACAGCATCAGGAAATGAAGCTTTCTATGTAAACCTAGGAACTTCAGTTTTAGAAGTAAACTAAATTTAATTAAATAAAACTAAACTTAAATTTAATTCCTCTGGTTACTGGCTCTGTGATGGATGACACCATCATTATTAGCTGCTCCCCTTCATTTCAGGCATTACCCTTTTGTTACTCATTTTTAGTGTATTCAGCTTAAAAATTTATAAGCTTTAAGATCTAAAATGTACTTGTTGCTTTTCACCTTCAGAGCACATGGTATGCTTCAGCAATAGAATTAGAGGTGTGAGTTTTCATGACTGTACATCCACAACCTTAAGAAGACAAGAGGACTTGTAGACAGAAGAAAAAATGAGGCCTGGGGTTGGAAAAGAGAAAATAAAGGGAAATACAGAGAGGTCTTTGTAGTAGATGAGTCACTATAAGTGACTCAGCAACTCAGCAGTAAAATAGAAAAGATTAATTCTGGGTAAAATGGAAGGGGCAATTCAAGAGGGAAAATAATGTTACTCACTAAGTTCTGAGTAAGGCTCTAGAGAACAGTTTAAAATTTCTTAGTGTATGTTGAACAGAAAAAAACCGAAATCTTTCTGGGCAGAGCTGGTGAGAAGTATTCTGTATCTAGTGTGTAAGAGCTTTTTAACATGTACTATAAAGTTTATAGAATAGAACTAGGGCATCAGGGCATGGAGTTGTATTCCCTGCTACTGACACACAGCATAACCTTGGATGATTCTTGTTCCCTTCAGTGTCTGAATTTCTTAGTATAAAACAAATGGGAATTAGGCTATTTGTCCTTCAAAAAGCATTATCATGAGGATTGGTTCATAAATGTTTAAGAACTACAGCTGCAAGAAGCAACTGGTGTGACACATGATGCGTAAACTTTGTGCTGTTAGAGAAAGATTTCATGGGAGTATAGTAAGCTCAATTAGACTTAACAGCTATACCTAGGAAAGGTGTTGCTGAGATGTAACACACCTGTGGAGAGATTAAATTTTCCCTAATAAATCTCATGTGAGTGTGTTCTTGGAGGAGGAAGTTCTTTAGGAGTGATGGAAGTGTAAGATTAGTTTTAGGATGCTATTTTTCAAAAACAAGATATGCTGGAGGAATACCAGGAAGAGTGAGAAAAGAGTTACGCTGAGGAGGAAGAGGAAGAATTTTCTTGAGGGAAGCTATGGCTAGGGAGGCATCGGGGACGAGCCCTGTTTTCCCACAGTAGATGCTACTTGAGAAGGAACCTTGTTGGGGGATGCTATTTTAGGAAGTTTCCCCAAAGGAAGTTGGGTTGATTTGTGCCAGAGACAAACTTGCTAGGCCTTGGCAGCCCTTAGTTCAGGGTATCAGTTCTGTATCTCACCCTGTCAAGAAAATCTAGTGGGAAATAGTCTTCTGTGTTGCCCTGAATTTGTAGGAACTTGTTCTAGATGCATTCTAAAGTCGCTGCCAGCAGATTATTATAAGTGAATTAATGTTGAAGGAACAAAGTAGGCTTTCACCTTGCTGATTTAGCTGCAGATAGTGCATTTGGATTTCTGTGTATGTAAATTGAACAGAAAATAAATTCCTGTTGTTGATATTGTCACACTGGTGTGTACTTATGTGCCTGCTAGAGATGCTACTGTGGTGTGAATACTTGATGGCTTAACGGTAGAGGTGTTGCTGTTCAGCTACCTACCACGGCACTAGGAAATCAAGTCTGTCAGGGAAAAGTAGCAGCACGAATATCAAAGTTCCTCAGTATACTAAATCTGGTAAACAAATGTTTGGGATGCTTTAAGTCTCAAATCATACCGTGTATTCAGGGCTCATAGAAGTGCTTTCCTTGCTGCCCCCAGCTTCTGCCACCCACATCCCTCCTAAGGAAGGGGAATGATGTACACAAACCATAACGTGCTCTGGAGGTGCTTGGTCACCTTTAGCTTTTGTATTTCTGACATGTAGAAAGAGGCTGGAGTCATGAGCTCAGGTTTAGAGGCTGAATAAGCTTGAAGATGAGGTACAGATTCTGCCAAAATACTCACCTATCATCCAACTACAGTACATCGTCTCCATTTAAGGTGAACACCAGCTTCCTATTCAATCCCCAATATGTGGGTGTCAGCCGATTCACTCGCTAGCACCAGAAAAAAAAACTTTCTCTGTTTTTTCAGAGATGAAAAGGATTTGGCTTGAAGTTGGCACCTATGCAGAGATGGGAAAATTGTATGATGTTTTCTTCTCTGTTCCCATAGTGCAACTATTTAGGATTTGCCATATCCTGACCCTTAAGAATTTCTTCTTTGTAAATGCGCTTGGAAATTGTTCCAAAATCTTTTGATGAACACAGGGATTTGGAAAGAGTTAACTATGTTCTGAGATGTTTGGATACAGTCACTTCTACAGTGGCATTTCTCCTTAGGGTAACTGCTTCGCAGAACTAACCCCGTCTGCTGGGTTTTTTTTCTACTCTGTTTGGAAGATCCTTTTAATTTATGAGAGTCCAAATAGTGTTGAAGCTTGAATTTACTATGAAAAAAGCCTCAACCTGTTGAGTTTTTTAGTTCATTAGTACTACTTAGAACTTACTGTGCATTGTTAGTGCACTTTTATGTTGCTATAAAAATCATTAAACCTCTACACAATCACTCAACTGTACCTTAATATAAAAACTCAGCAGCAGTGCATATAAAATTAATATATTGCCAATCAGCTAGGAGTGGAACTGGGAGTTAATGGTTTTATTTTACTTTTGTACCTGTTTTCAGTCCAAAGCTACTAAAACAAAACACGTGCAGAGATTAATTTATGTAGAGGTTCACTCCTAGGTCCTTGCACAGTTAAGCGCTCCTTTTGTGTACAAAGCAGACCTGCTTCAGCTGTGCTCTTGTTCACTATATTTTTGTCTTCAAATAGCCTAGCCTTTGCACTTGTGCAGTAGGGTCACATTTCTTCAAACTCTGTGCATATAACTTAATTAAACATGTAGTCCGTGTTCATGGATGATCTTGTAAAATTTATGATACAGTAAGAAGATCAGGGTTCTAGGTACTATTTGTTAAGGGCAGTTCAGGTCTTGATTAGTATTTCCTGTCCAAAATAGTCAAATCAGTCTTAAAATAATGATTAAATTAGTCGCTAAAGTTAATAGGTCCCCTTACACTCAGTTATTTCTGCTAAATTTACGTTTGTTAGTTCTGCAGACATTTACCCCTTTTATTCAGAAAAGATATATTGAAAGATTTATAGTGATAATCAACTGTAGTCTTGAAAACAAATCTTCCGGTTTGGCAGCACTGATCTATAACAAACACTTACTTCCTGCTACAGGAAAATCATCTTATGATTTTGACCTGTACATTATTAAGTAGTTATTTTTTAGAATTACTTCCTCTAGTGATACTGTGAATGATTTACTGTTTTGTGTATGAATTGGGGC
Organism: Charadrius vociferus; assembly: GCF_000708025.1. Taxonomy (NCBI): domain Eukaryota; kingdom Metazoa; phylum Chordata; class Aves; order Charadriiformes; family Charadriidae; genus Charadrius; species Charadrius vociferus. Next base: position 266,542 of record NW_009648330.1, read on the forward strand.
AAATAAGAAATCTCTGGTTGGATAGGTCACTTCCAGTCAAGAAGCATATAAAACTTGCTGATTCCTTGCCTTTTTAAGTGGTTCTCTTTATTTTTCTGCTCAGAAGCATAGACATAAAATTTGGTAAGGGCTGCCATAAATAACATATTAGGCATAGAGATGCTATCTAGAGTTTTATAGGTCTCTCTTTTTTTTTTTTTTTTTAATCTGGAAATTTTATTTGGAAAGGGGAAAAAGTATTTATATATCAAGGATTTTTAGACTGGTTTGCCTAATTCCTGGTCCAAAAGTTATATTCTTGCGGGAGTGAATTCTATGCAGTGTGCTGAATGATTTTGAAGTATTCTGGTTCTGCCACTTCACTTCTGTGGCATACATCTGTGGAAAGTGCCTCTGCATATCTGTTCGTGTACTTGGCACGTATTTGATGCTTCTGTTAAGGCAGTCAGACACTCTTAAAGAGGGTAATTCCTTTTGCAGCAAAAGCACATTAAGATCTTTCCTCTTAGACATGGTATGTGATTATGCTGAAATAGTCTTTGTCCAAACATCTGATAACTGCCTATTTGTACAAAACAAAGCGACCTGAAACTATCTTGTATTTTTCCAGTTTTTATGACCTTTTGGACACTTTTACTATTTTTATTTTGAAGGTGGTGTCACAGAGCAAGTGAAATGAGTATTTACCTAACATTCTAAGAAGAGGTTTTTTGTGTCTTGAGAAATCACAATGGTTGCCGGCTAATATGAAAAAATACTATCTAAAGGCCAGACTTGCAAAATATTGAAAGGTTACTAACTGTATCTTGTGTCTCTTCCTGCTGTTTTAGTGTTTGGGTTTTTTTTTTCTTCCCTTGTTAAAATGCACTCGAAGGATTGGAACTCTGTAGGGTGATTTTTTTTTTTTTTTTTTTTTTGTGAGAGGGTGTGTGTTTCTTTCGTTCTCTAATTGTTGATTTTACATACTAACTTATTGAAGCCAACATGAAAAAAAAACAAAAACAAGTAGAAGTCTTATAAATTTAAAGGCCCCGAAGTCTGGCTTGGCAGAATCACAGCCTAATTTGAACCATAGTGGTGAGACCCTGGAACAGGTTGCCCGGAGAAGCTGTGGCTGCTCCATCCCTGGAGGTGTTCAAGGCCAGGCTGGATGGGCCTTTGAGCAACCTGGTCTAGTGGGAGGTGTCCCTGCCCATGGCAGGGGGGTTGAAACTACATGATCTTTAAGGTCCCTTCCAATCTAAACCGTTCTATGATTCTTTGAAGTCTTAATATGGTAGAAATATCTTTTAAAACTTATTTTTCTGCAGAAAAGTGGCATAATATGGTGGTTTTTTGCTTCTATCCCCTAATAGCTCAACAAATACACTTTTTTAAAAAAGTCGATATTTCTTTTTATTGCCAATCATCTGACATGAATCTAAAATCTGAAAATTAAGCTGAATCCTTTTCATTTCCCTCAGTGTCGCCACCAGTAAAGGTGCTGGGTGTAGTGAAATAGACTTCTTTCCAGGTATGATCCCAGTTGCAGATGGAATCCTAGTAGCACCCCTGGGAATTTCTCCCTTCTGTGGTCTGGCATTAGGAAACGGCTGGAACTTAAAGAGCAAAGTGTTTGATCAGGGAATTCAGCTCATGTTCCTGGGTGTATGTTAATTCTGCAGTACTTGAAATAGGAATGCATGGTGGAAATCTTCTGTTGTCCATTAAGTAAGCTTTTTGCACTTAAAACCACGAAAAAATTACACTTGGAGAAGACCTTTTGAATAGAAAGCTGCTATTATAATATGATTTGTCTTTTGAGTAGACTTGTTCTTTAAATAGAAAATGAAATTTTGTTCCAACATCACTGAAAATGCAGTAGAGTACATTACAGGATTTTGTTATGTATGTGGGAAATCAGCATAGTAAATGTAATAAATTATGCATATCTTAAGGGAAATTCAGAGACAGAAGTTACAGAATTCATTTTGTAAAAGTGAGATATTGCAGTTGCTTTTTCTGGGACACTGTAGCTTACAAAATGGCATGGCTCCTAATCAGCTTTTGTGCATTATGAAACTATAATCCTTTGTACATCAAAATTATTCCATTGAGTGATAGAAAGCTAAGAAAATGAGGGAACTAGAATCTCTGCAAAAGGTTAGTAGTGTAGAAATTGATTGCACTCTTCACTTCTGGCCTGCAGGTTCGGCTGCGTGTTTCCTGGTTACTACAACCTGCAAAGAGCTAATTCTCTTCAAATCCCAACAGAAGAGAAAAATCATGAAACCGATATTTCAGACAGCTGTTTGGCAGTGAGGAGGATGAAAGTAACAAAACAGCAGACTTACCGCTCCTTTCCTATTCCAGGTGGAATTCCCTTTGTGCCTGTTAGGGTTTTTGGTTAGTACCGAGGTAAGGCTGCAGTGCTGGAAAGGGTGCTGGGAAATGATGCTTAAATGTGCGGCACTCACAAGAAGGTTCCCCACCTCTGTTTCTATTCTCTCCCCCTCCTGTGCCCCTGACCTAGTGGGAGAGGTTCCAGTCGCGCTCTCTCAGCAACGGCATCCATTAAATGTGAAGTGAATAGGTACAGAAATTGTCTCACCAAGCCATTTGTTTGATTTCTTATGACACTTAAGGGCAGTTAACATGCTGACTGATCTAGGGGTGATGGGTGCGGGCCTCAAGTAATAGGTAATGAACATCCTGAATTATGCTTTAATAAGCATCAAATTTCAATGTATATATAATATAATGCCTTGGAGGGGAGGGTCTGTTGAGTCTTGAGATGGAGCTGTGATTCCATCGAGGCAGACCCAGGGAGCTGTGCTGCCTGAGCAGAGACACTTAGCTCTGTTGCCTCAGACTTGCTGTGGTGTGGCCTCACCTCTCTCGGCAGATTTAATACTGCATACTTTTTTTATTGCTTGTCTTGTATGAATTTAAATTACGTAGTCCTTAATGAAAGCCCAAATGGCTGATGCAGTCTGTCGATGTAACATAATTTTTTTTAGTGTTAGAGAATAGACTACCGGCTACTCTTCAGTATATCAGGGATGTATTTCTGCTTGTTGGTACTCTGCGGAACAAGGAAAAGAAAACGGGCTGTGAACCCTCACCTCTGTGAATACCCCTTTTTGCTTGGTCTGTGTAGTGGGTTTGTAGTTGCGCATCAAAGCAATTCAAATTTCAATATAAATCAAGGTGTGGTGGAACAGAGCATTTCACCAGTGTTGATACAGCTGGCGTGTTGTGCTGGTGCTGGGCACCCCCGTAAGGGATTTCCTTTGGAATGGTTTCGCAGAAGAGGGATGTCGGTCAATGAAGGTCGAAAGCAGCCTGGAAAACTCAGCAGTGGGTACCAACCCAAAGAATTCAAGGTTGGGGAGAATCATGGAAGCCGGATATATTTCTGTTTCCTGAATGTTGGAGGGCAGGTTCCCTGTTCCCTGTTGCTGCCAGTGAATGGCAGTCTGTCAACAGAATCTGTGGACTTACGCTTTTGTCTAAGAACAAATGCTGAAACACACCCTGCTTGGGCAGCAGTGTTTGTACGGGCAAAGGCATTTGATGTTGTATGAGCATCCAAACTTCAGAAACTATTTGAGAGGCAAGCTGTTTCTCTTTCCTTCTTGTTACTGTGTGTTCAGTGGGGGAGCCCTGAGAAGCAAAAATCTTACCCTCTTTTGCCAACATGTATTATGTTCACCTTGGTCTGTTGCAAGTTAATAGTGGTGGTAATGCTGTTTACCATTCTTGATATTTCCTGCTTCCTCCCTTCCTTTGCGTTACCTAACATACTTAAGTCTTCTCTGTGAGTTGTGATAAATATTTTCTGCTTGCTGTTTGTGAATACTCACGAAGTTGCTGAAGAGCCTTCATAGATATGCTTCTACAAACTAAACAGCTTCCGTTTCTTTCTGTCTTCACAAAACCTGAAGATGGAACTTATTATTTTAAAAAAAAACACCACCCCAATGATTGTAGGTACTTATATTACATTTTTTGTTCCTGCGTTAGTAATGTCCAATAGCTGCAATTTTTCTATGCAGATGAAAAATCCAACAAAGAGGTTTTAATCGTTGTTAGCACTTTTTCTTAGCTGTATTTAGAAAACATGTGATGCATGCCTCCCTCTGATTTTTAGTGCTTAACACATTTCTTAGGAAATGAAGACAACTTGCTGCAGCTAAATAAGATATTCTGTAAGTAGGTGTTTAATTCTTTGACTAAGCCTTGGTCTACAGTAGAAGAGCAGTGAAACTTAAGTATCAGATTCAAGCTGTTGAGAGCTGGAGTCTCTCCAATCTATTACGATTTGCAGTTACGCAAGTTCTGACGAGCTGCATTTGCTTACGTATAAAAACCCTTCGCATTTCTTTCTAACAAAGCTATTTAGAAATCCACAGTGTGACAAAGTCTCCTTTCTTGATAACAATAAATATTCAGTAAGGAGCCACGCTTTGTGTGTTCACATTAGCTGTTAAGTGTTCTTTGAAGCACATAGCAATAAAAAACCAGCCTGGCTTCCAACTTGCTAAAGGGCACTGAGAGGAAAGGAAGCAAAACCACGCTTCTAAATGAAAACCAGTTAGCTGTAACAATCTTGTTGATGGTTTGACTATTAGTCCTCATGTCAGCTGCAGAATGCACTTTCTGCCCTGAGCCTCCTTGCAGGCCTGGTTAACCTTTAGTTGCTCTGCATCAGACACTTCAGGAAAGTTACTGGAAAAACAGCTCGCGAAATATTTGTGTGGAGTTTTATAGCAGTGCGTGTACAGAAATTCCATATGATTCCCACTACTTGTGGTATGTGTTACAGGAGTATTTTAACAACAGGAGTGGTTCGCAGTAGCTTCAAAATTTGCTTTTTTTTGTCTCCTCAATTGTTAGCTATGTAAGAAGCAGACTGGTTTTTGCCATTCTTCAAATGTTGCTTAATGTTTTACATTTTGATTGACCAAAAAAAAAACCCCCAAAGTAGTATGTGTTAGCTCTTCCACTTGCTTGAATGTTTTCTAGGGAGTGAAAAAAGATCTGTGCTTTGATGTGTTGTGAATGGGCTGATGTGAGCTCAGGGATTAGCGTCTGAGTTGCTGGGCTCACCATCTGGGAGAATAATTTAATTTATTTTCTTTTTTTAAGAAAGGACTGCGAAAGACCTTGAGGTCAGTGCAGCTTGAGAGAAGTATTCACCGGGAGTCCAACTGAAAGAACCTCTGGCATTCTAGTTTTATTTACAGGCTGTATTTCAAAACAAGTTTAATGGAGTCCAGATCCTCAGTGCATATATATCTGCTGATAAAGTTAACAGTATTAAAAATCTCCACGGCAAACTTTGTCCCAGTGAAGTACAAGTTCTTGCCTCTCAGAGGTCTGTGTGCTGGCTCAGAGACGGTAGGAGGCTGGAGAGAAAGGCCCTTCTGTCTCTCCTACTTCTTGTTTCTGAGTTTGTTTAAAGTAATGAGACCAGCTGTCCTGTCTAAATGAATCAACACTCAGATTCAGCTATTTTCCTTCAGTTAGACTCCAGGGAGAGGAAGTCTTTGGTAGCCATCAGAAGTTTTGTTTCCTGAAGTTCACAAAAGCTGGATCCTATCTGGATCGCAATTTAGGATAAATCCACACATCATGTTAGAAGTTAGTCTAGTTCTCCGTCTACCTTGAAATGGTCTTACACAGGTAGATTGAAGGGCTCTGGCTCGTGTAGCCCAAAAGCACTTCTTCAGGTAACCCCAAAAGGGCTACATAGCTTAACATTTTATTATAAAGATATGTATTCTGTCAGAAATGAACTTTGACTCAGCAGATGCTAATACACATAAACCACTGTTACTTCTTCTCTTACCTAATTTATGAATCTTAGTACTTATATTTGATCAGATTGCTGTAGTAACTAATTATTAAGTTACATGACTAGTTCAGAATTCTCTCCAACAAATATTCTGGTAGTGAACCCCATCCTCCTGTACTCTCTAAAAAGCCTGGCTTGAATGCTAAGGATTCTTCCTCCATCTTCTAAAATGGGAAAGAAAAAAATCAGGTATATAACATGAATTGAAGCGATGCAGAGTTTGTCTGAGCTCTTTGCTCTAGTCATCCTGATGGGACATTATGCTTTGTTAGAAAATGAGGGTATAGTGCTGCAGGTGCTGTGGAAGAGTACTCAAACATCTCTCTATAAACGCAGTGGCACTCGCTGTCCTGAGAAAGGCCTCCTGTTCTAAAATGTCTGGGTACTAGTTCCTCATGGGAATCTCTGCATCCCTGAAACAAAGCTTGTGGGTAAACTGTTTAGCTTATGCACATGTAGATGAGATGCATGTAGTCCAACCTGAAAGTAAAAAAGGAGAGGAAAATAAACAAAAAACTTAATGAAGTAACTAGTTAGGCTGCAAATGAGTTAAATATAGCTGTTGTCTTTTTAATAGCCCACTAGACTAGAATTGGACAAGACGGTGACCACTGGATGATCTGGTTAACAAATCTGAATTTTATCTACTGTTGTTGAAGTATCTCTTGCCTATTTTCTATTATAGGATATTTCTGAAGACTTATAAAATTTTGGGAAAACTTGGGTCAGTGAACTTGAATAGGAAAAAGAGATGATGACATACAGCAAACGCCTAGGAGACAGCTATTAGATTTTTGTTCCAAGACTTGGGTTGAATGTGGTATAAACAAAAAAGGCATGATTATGCCCCAGTTCTTTTAAGAGCATGGAAGGGCAGTGTACGGTCTTCAGTTATTCTCATTTCCCAGTTTTGTCTCTGGTGCACTCTGCCTTTAGTAGGAGCTGGAGGACTAACTTCTGAAACAAGAGTGTGTGTGTGTTGATAACAAACATACAGGGTATTTCAAGGTAGGGAGTGGGGATTAAAAAAAAAAAAACCCTGAAAATTACTTGTGTGGCAGTTCTGCTCTACTTGTAAAATCAAGATCTCTGACGGGGAATCCAGCTTTGTGTTTCAGGAATCCACGGGAGAGCTGGAACAAATACTTCAGTTTCCAAAGTGAGATTATGGTGCAATGTTGAGATAATTCCCTAGAGTAGCTGGAAGCGATGGGGAGGGGGGCAGTGATCCCAGCTGCACCATTCTACTCATGGGGCATCTCCAGAGCGACGCTGGGTTAGTGACGTCGGTCAGTGTACGCACAGCGCTGTTATCATGATGAGTCACGAGTGCAGTGCTGTGATGGGAATGCCATCGAGCTGGTTTGCTTTAGTCACCCTTATGTTGTGGTGGCTGTTGCTACTTTCATTTTTATTAATGGTGCACTCGCATTAATTAACACAGCTTCGAGACGGTGTGGAAGACTAGGAAGTCAATAGTGCTCGCTGGGCAGTGCTGCAGAATTGCCTGTGTGTGGTTAACAGTCTGCTTAGCATACATTGAAGTACAAAAAAGCCCCTTCCTGTACTTACTAATTGCCTTTTGGAGAAACTTAGTTAATGATATTTTTTACACATTTTACTGTAACATTAGTTAGTGGAATCAATCAGGAATTATAGAGAGATTATACTATTTATTACCAGAGGAAAATAGTTATTAGTGAATAGACTATTCAGTGACCTGAGATTAATATACTGTTCTTCATTTTGTTTGTACTGGTATATTTTACATCCTATCACCATTAAAGGGAGAAGAAATATAATGTCTATCACATCTCCTAAGGAGGGTTTATTGAATATCAAATACTCCTTGTCAAACAGTGGACCTGATCTAAACCTGAATTTATCGGTTAAGTGTACTTTGTCCATTCTGGTAGAACTATTTCATTTTTGGCATCAGCCTTCAATATGAAGAATAGATGATATAATACTTCCAGGAAAATACTGTGGAACATTCTGTTCGCAGATCACTTGTTTGTGTGGTAGCTAATGAAAAAAAGCAGCAAGAGACAGGTTTCTAGAGAAGAGCTGGAGAGGAGAAATGGGGGAGTAGGGAGCAACGAACAAGTGCACGGGGAGAGTTTAAAGGAAGGTAAAATAAGTGCTAGCTGAACTTACATAGATGGTGAAGCAAACTAATAGATACTGAGGAAAGAACAAACAGAAACCCTCAAATTTAGCATCTAGAAAGAAGGCGAAAACAGAAATTAACAACTCTATTTGAGAAGTGGAGGAAAAGATTGGAAATGAGTAACAAGAATAAAGGAAGGAGGCTGGACAAGGGGGATGATGCGTTCACTGGAGCTGTATAAGTAAAGAAATGGCTATTTGGGAGCTATTATTGTGTTATTCAGTGTGTAACACTAATACAGCCATGTCTTAAAAAGTCAAGTTATCTGTAGTCATAACTATACTAGCTCTTAGGTAGCAAGGTCAGATACCTCTTCTGAAATAGCAACATTTGTGTTTATCCTGGTGATCTTTTACTGGTGTTGAGGTTTATGCCGCCTCTGCTATGCTATCCACATCCCCAAAAGCTCCAAAAATCTGACAAAATGTATTGTGAGAAGAAAGCGGCTTCTCTTCCTCTCATTCCACCCCACCTGCAATGTCTCAGCACACTGGGTGAGCAGCCTTTGGGTGTGAGGCTATGCAGGGAATGACAGCAATACAAAAATCATCTCCCCCCCTTTCCCTTCCCCTTCCCAAAAGTCCATGTTGCTTTAGCTCTGATCCAGTTCACTGGGTGGCTGCACAAGCACTTGCAGCAGTATAAGGGCGGGGATGAACAATCCTAAAAGCAACGGGTGCAAGTTTATGCCAGCATAGAATATGCATGTGTCTTTAGCCTCAAACAGCGATTTAGAAGGAAGGATTGACTTGGTGGGATTTTTTTGAAAGTTCTGGTGAGGTGTTTGGGTTTTTTTTTTCTGGAGTCAGAAGTTAGACAGAAGTTGAGTCATGGAGAAAGGCTGTGGAAATAGCCAATTTCCATGCCAAATGCCAGTGTTACGCCATCACAAAACTGAAAACTCTGGAAAACATTAAGAGCAGTTCTGTGTCATAATTCATTTTCTGCTCATTTCCTGATGTTTTTGCAAAGGACAATAGTTTTTCCAGAGTGGTCCAGGAAAATGCAAGCCTGGCCCAGAACTTTCTCAGGAGATCCTTTTTTTTTTTTTTTAATATGCTTGCATGGATAATGACAAGAAATCAATCTGATCTGTCTAGACTACACTTTCAGTATGAAATCTAGACTAAAGCAGAAGTCTGTAAAGATTAAGGAGCCGTGATTTATGTAATCTTTTAGTTGAACTTGTTGGGTTTTTTATGAAACATCCTGTGTATGTTTTTTACCCATGGTCCTCACGAATGTTAACCTGTAACCAGCTTATTGGACTGTTTTCACTCTCCATTTCAGCCTTGAAAGTTCTATATGATCATTTTGAATTAGCAATTTAGTATATGTGGACTGGATGTAAGCTGCAATTTAAATAGACAGCTGCATAGAAAAAGCTGAATGTACTGTGACACGGGATGTTTGATTAGTCCAGGAAACCTGTGCATCTTGGGCATCATCCACCTACACTGCTTGCTTATGGCTACCAAACAGTCTTAGGTATCTCAGAAGTTAACTTACTCTGTTGCTAAAGTGCAAATTCCAGGTTTTAGAAAACATGCAAGAATGACAGCCTGGGAAAAATGACTGTACCAAACAAAAGGCACTTGTCTTCATTTCAAAGACCCTTTCATGGTCAATCCCTGCTTTACCTATCGTTATCTCATGCTGTTGGGATTCTGAAGTCTGGCCTCTAATTGGCCTCTTATGTCCTCATTTATTACCCACTTGTTATGTTTTCTGATAAGCACCTTCTAGTTTTCTTCCACTGCCTTCTTACCTCTTTCAAATCCTTCCTTAAGTTTGCTTTTTTCTGTGACGCTTGTAAAAATTTCACTGAGATCACTCTCTGCTATGCTGGCAGTATTCATTTAATTTTTTCTTGTGACATAGTATTTAGCACAGTTGGGTCACAAATTATCATCCGTAAGTATTCTGAGGATGCAGAGTAGCAGACTTGAAATATATATTATTTCTAATTTTTATTTTCATATGTAAGTATGACTACTTACAGCTGTCATCTTCTGAGTGAAATGTGTTGGGTCGCACCTGCAGAGTCCTGTCTCAGAAGGCTGAACCTGGGACCCTACGCCAGCTCAAGGCTTACAGCCCTCAGGGTGGTAAAATTCGCATTTGTGGTGTCAGTGGAATAGGTGGACAGAACAAACATTGACTGGGGTTAGAGGCATAAATCGGTTAGGAATGAGTCCAGAGGGATTTGGGAGGCAGGTAAGGAGTTGTAGAGAGAAGGTCTGTTGCTGTGGCAGCCAAGAGAAAGGTGATTTTGGAGGAGTTAGTGCAGTTTGCGTAATGCTGGTGAAGAAAGGGCTGTCAGGGTTTGTCTGTATGAGACTGTGGGGAAGGTTATAGTACTTTTAAGAGGTTTAGAATGAGAAGAATGAGCAGATGGTTCTGAAGACTGCGTATGAGGCTGAGGGCTCCCTTCCCCACACCCTTCACCTAGCCTGCTTTCTTCCAGGCAGATGTCAGGGGACAGAGAAACTTTTCCTTCCAGATGCCTCTAACCCTTACTTTTCTAAGCCTTTTCCCCCTTCCGACACCTGTGGGCTGCTGCCCCATCAGTGGGGAAGGAAAACTCAAGCATTTTCTGATGTGGAAAGAGAAAGGATGTGGATGTGACAAGAACAGGAGAAAACCCTTGAATCTTGCTATTTCTGGTGCTACCAAGAGAAGCAGTTTCTAAGCAAATGGCACGTGCTTTTATATACCCTGAAGAAACTTTATGGCTTGTGTAATTCTAGATCTTATGTTAAAAAGTATTTTTTATTTTAGTTCTGCACTCTAAGTAGAGCTCATTTTTACCTCTCCCAACCCGTAATTTTACCTTTTAGAGCATAGAATTAGGAAGCTGAAATGGTAGATTATGGATTAGAATCATTGATGAGCAAACTTCTTGAATATAAATCTGCGGACAAAGATCCCTTTGCGTAGTGGGAAACTCTGCTGCTGCAGTCGGACTCAAACTTCTGAAGCGAACTCGCTTGGATGGTGAGCATGGGAAATGCTACTGCTGCGAGGTTTCCTATTTACTTGCATTCTAACTAGGAACGCCTGCTGTATGTATTCTTAACATATGTTAACCTCTCGGCTGCAGTTCTTGCCAAGAAACTGTCACAGAGGTATTTAGCAAACGAAACTGCATAGGAAACATTCCTGTTGTACTGGAGTGCCTGGTGTAACTAATTGGGCATGTATAACAGGAGTGTGAAGATAAATAAAGCTACATATGTACAGTGTTTAGGTAAAGTGAGTGATATTTTGCATCATAATTGTAGTCCTTTTAGATGTTAGCGAACTCCAGAAAGGCGCAATAAAAAAAAAATCAGCTAAACAAGCAAATGATGGAAATGTAGTCCAGCATGAGCCTTCTCCGAGGCTCAGTGTTAACACGACATGATGCAGAATCATGCAGGGCTGTTGTTGCAAATATCCAAAGTAGGATTCTTTCTTTCTCTCTCTTTGTGTGTGCGCACAGTTGTACCCTACGTAGTGTTTGTTTCTTCTCACCTTTTCCAGCCAGGCACACTGCCTCCTACCCCCTGGCTCTGAACTGGCATGAAAAGTTGCCATTTCATTGGAAAAGAGCACTGTTTTTGAAGGGTATGCTGTTTAATGTTATTTTCTCCAAATAAAGGAAAGCATTAGTTAGTGAGGTATATTTTCTGAGAAGTGAATGGGTGCAGAAGAGAAGGGCTTTGGTTATCATCTTTAAGCAGGAGCAGGATTTGCAGGCAGAGCTGTAGGGCTGGGGAGACCCGCACGGTGTGCAGCACGGCAGCAGCGGCTTTCTGCAGGGAGCAGTAGGGCAGAGGGGAAAATGGACTAGTTGACAGCACATCAGGTCATGTTTCAAATAGATTTTGGATATAACAAGTGGATTAGAGCAGAAAGTCTCAGATCTTACATCTATTTTTCCCTCCGGTAAATAAATTTGTTCTCAATTGTAGATGATTTCCCTTCCCCTTCCTTGTCCCTGGACTACGTATTCTTCCAGGCATGCAAGGGATTTTTGTTTTCTTTAATTTGGAAAGTCTCTCTCAGCTCAGGAATGCTGCTTGGCACAGGAAGCACAGTAACAGTCAAGAGAGATTGAACTGTTATCCTTACAAAGAGAACTGAAAAATATTATGCACGCTGTTGTATTTAACACTTTGTGCTGTCTGCCTCTTGTTTAACTGAGATCACAAGTATGAAGTAAGTGCCCAGTAAGGTAATATAAATCAGTGATTTTCCAAAAGGGGCGTGTGGCCTTGTAACTTTTATTGTTAACTTTAAATTACAAAATAGATTTACAATAATGCTGTTTTTCATTCCAGATCCTAAAATGCTTCACCATTGTAGCTTTAATATTATAAGTGCTGGCCAATATTCCACTTCCAACAAGAGAACCATAAACAAGTAGAAATAAAATAGGAATTAAACTGTAGCTTGACAAAAATTTTATGCTTGATGTGTATGTATACATATACAGAGTCAGTGTCAGCTCGTCCGCATCAATGCAGGTTCATTGAAATGGGTTTGCTTTGAAATGCCTTTACTTACCATTTTAATACATGTCTATAATTGTGCAATATTAGAGCTACTTGAGAGAATACCAAAATAAATGTATTTCCATGAGTGCTAGGCTAATGACAAAACCAATCTCACAAAAACAAGATAAGAAAGCAAATCCAAGACTACATAGTACTACGGATATTGTTTAATTACTAACCTCAGCAGAAGAGATTTATGACTGTTCATATGCCTTAAAAGGAAGGATCTGGTGAAAAATTTAGAGTGTTTTGTTTTTACAGTATGATTTGGTTTATATGTAAATAAAATGCAACTTCAGCAGCTTCATCTGATGCAACTGTGTAGTGAACTAGCAGAGAGTAAGTCCACTTTGTGGCTCAGGCCCATATCTAACATCCGTCCTGTGTTCAGAGCCAAAGCCCAAGCCCATGACTTAGTGCAGATTTGGGTGAGGTCCAGATAGGTTCTGCTTGGTGTTGTGAGCCACTCAGCTTTACTGCTTTGCAGAGCTCCCACTTTGTATGTGGAAAACTGGCTGTGGCCACTGCACGGTCTGAATGAGCCCCTCATTAGTGACCACTTCTCCTGAGTTTTGTAGATTCTTCATGTGTGCTAAGGCAATGCTAAAGACAGCGTGTCAGGATGTACAGACCTATGTTCTTTTAACATTAGTTTCCACATCAGGAATTTTGCCTTTCAGGCAAAACTAAAAATATTTGAGAAAAGCCTCTTGGACAATATACATTTCATGCATGTTGCAGTGCATAACAGATTTCAAGGAGGTCTTACTGCATGTATGTAACAGACCAAACTGACATTTTATTTTGTAACATTTGGACTCTTCATCTATTTAAAACTGTTTAAAACTGATGTCTTGGTACACAGCCTCATCCAAATCGCCGTGTGTGCTGTGCTACCAAACTGTTGCATAGTTATTTAATTTAGAATTTTCTTTGAATTGGAGGTTGGCAGCACGCTGTGTATTACACAAATTCTGAGAAAATGAATCCCTGGATCTCCCACAGGAAGCAGTGACTCTGCATCTTGACTCTGGTAGGATGATCCTTTGAAGAAGCAGTGGTTTCTTCTCTTGTCTTCTATGGGTTGGTTCTTGGTGCTTAAATCCCGGGCTTTCAGCTGCATGAGTGCTGGCATGCTCCTTGTGAATCCAGTGGCAGTCAGGGTGCGTCACATTCCACTGCAGCGCTGGTCGTTCCGTTTGTCAGGGCAGACAGAAAATACTGAATGATTCTTCGAAAATGAATGTTAGAGGTTCATTTCTAGCCAAATTATCTTGGCCTTCCGTCTTCTGCCACCTGGCTGTATCCAACAGAAACTCCCACTAATTCCTATATATGAGGTTTGGTTGGCTCCAGCTGTAGCCCAAGGACGTGTAAGACATATACGGCAATTTGCTCAAGGTAACTTCATCTGTGCTTTTTGAGCAGTTGCTGATTGGGTTCGGTAACAGTTGGTATTGTTTTTGATTCTTGCGTATGATTATACCCACGTTCTCTACACATGGATGAAAAAATAGGTGATTGAAACAAACCACTCTTCTCCTGTAGCTGTTCCTGTCCTCAAGATTTAGCAGCGTTTTGTCTTTAGAAAAGTGATGGTAAAACTTTTGCAGGTTCTTCTTAAATAAGCAGAGCTAGTATCATAAAATGTGATCCTGAATTCCTTGCCATCAGGAGCATGAAAGGGGAGGTACAGTTGCAGATGTGCATTTGATGCCATCCAGTCTGCAGTTGCTGTTACATTGTGCTGTGTGCTGCAAATACAAACTTGTAGCAGCTCCAGCTGATGCAGGGTATCTGCTTACCACCTTAACTCTGCCTTATCAATTCTGCTCTGGATTTCTGAATAGCATTTTATGTGTGTGTGCATGCAGGCATCATTTTAAAGCTCATTTTGCTGCCTTGCAGGCACTATGCTTCCTCCTTTATAAAACTGATTGGCAACCCAGGTCCGAGGGTTTAGCGTATTAATCGACGTGCCATCAGGGCTTCCATGTACATTCTGCCCTAAGCTGTCCCCAGGGGGTGTGAAGACTAATGAACTTTGCTTTTTAGTTATCCAAGCTTCTACCGTGGATCAAATGAACAGACGCGGTGGAACAAATGAATCAAAGTACACGGAGATGTTGAAAACCAGAAAAGGTTAGAAATAAAGGAAAGAAGAAAATCGCAGAAGTGAGCCAGAAGTTGTTTTTATATGTTTACAGATATTTGCATTGATTCGTAGTGGGTTTTTTCAGAGCATGTTGCAGCAATTCTGCCTTTATTAATGTTAAAAAAACCCTCAAGTGGAGATCAAATTTTCCCATTGTTTTTCCATGTGCTGTTGGTGAAAAAAAAAAACAGGGGAAAAGAGTGTACAGGGAGAGGAAGGATGGTCAGATGTTCCCCATCTGAATTGGGAAGCTACTTTGGATTATTCTTATAAGCTTGTCTTTCCAATGAACAGCATTTGAAACTTCTCTTGCATGTTGGGGCATACAAAATTCACAACACAAGCCACGTGTGGTTAGAAGGTCAGGCAACTCGGTGAGAGAGCAGTGGCAGATTCCTACTGAGCTTCGTTGGACCTTCAGTCTGTCCAAAAGACACAGTAGCATGTAATGATGTTTGAGACAGTCACATAGCACTGTTTGCAACAAATTAATTATAGGACCTGAGAAACTAAACTCACTGTTGCAATAAGTCTGTGATCTTAGACCATGAAGCTGCTCAGAAAGCGAAAGGGACTTTGTGTGGTTTTTCACAGTTCTACTACTTGATGGGTGAATGTAGACAGCTCTGAATTCAGTCCTCTCTCATACTCCTGCTACATGATGGTGCATTTTTCTCTGGGTGTTTTTAATCCTGGGGATATAGGAAGATTAATGGGGAAAGACTTCACCAATCACTTTGAATAAACCTAAGTGATGTTAGCAATCTGTTTGCAAACCTCTCTTGGGCATAGATTTCTTTTTAATCTGAGGTCTTTTTTTATTTCAGCATAGCTCTGCCCAGCTCCTCCACAGCTGCATAGTAAGAAATCATTCCTAATCACCGTGTCTTTTAATTGCTGGAGTACACCAGTATATAAGTTTTTGTCATTAATTTCCTATGCTTTTGAAAGAAACTGAGATTTCTTTCCTCCATTTCCTCTTCTGCTTGAACTCCATATTCCATATGGACAGTGCTTATAAAAGGTGTGTGCTTGCGTTCTTCATTATTAGTATAAACTGTTTAAGAAAAGATCCAATGACAAATTTAATTTTATACGTATTAATTAAGATTAAATTCATTCTTTGCACACAGAAAATATCTTCTTGAAACAAAAACCTCAAACCTTTCTACCTTGTTTACTTAGGGAAAATCAAATTACTGTCAGTGCACTTTAATGTACCAGTGTCTTTGGGTTGCTAGTGGTTTAAACTGTTACCGTTAATTCAAAGTCATCACAGGCCTGTGGAGTTGTTTTCATAATAATCAAAGATCCTGCATTTGTCTTTCCTGACTATAATCAAATCTGTCTCTTGGACTTCCTGTTTTTGTTTTTTCATTTTTTTTTTCCCAGAAAAAAAAAAATATGTTTTTTTTTCTTTGAAACATAAATGCAGTTACATTGTTACAAAGTAATTTTCTGATCAGATATTATATTGCAGTAGATTCAGTGCAAGGGTCAGGTGGGGACTCAGAGCAGGACTGAAGTATATGCACAGTGGCTTGGGGTTTTTTAACCATTAATAAACAATCCTCAGCAGCCTTTGTCTCTCAAAGGACTTGCTTGAATAAACAGTTATACCATGAAACAGCAAAGTAATCAGCAGATGCTGGGTTAAGTAGTGAAGCTAGTTGTATTTTTCAGCATAATAAATTTTACCAATGGCTCCTAAGTCAGTAGTACTCCTAAGCTTGTGCTAAAATTGAGCTAAATTTTAACTTGCCCATCATCCTCATTTCCATCTAAATACTTAAACCATGCACCAAGAAAGCTGGAGAAAACTGCAGAAGATGCTGAGTGGGATTTCTGCTGTGCATCAGGCAGTATGTAGTTCCACTGAGAAAATTGGAGATGGAAGCAGCGTACTCTATAAATGCTGTGGGAACCTCACTACTCTGAGGTAAAAGCATCTTGTTGCAGTCTTAGAGAAAAAAGATTAATTGACTCATTCTGTAACTGTACATGTATATATAGCTCTATTCTTTTACACCTGTCTTCTGTGTGAGTCATCCCTATGTGTGAAGGCAAGCTTTTTGCAGATATTTTCATTAAATTAAAGTTTTGTGTTTTTTTCCAAGCCATCTAACTATAATAGTTTTGCATGTAATTTCATGTCATTAAATTGAGACCCCGAAATTTAATTACAGGCATCAATTAGTTAATTTTAAACAAATTTGCATTCGGCATCTTTGTGTAGTGAATTTGCATTGAGTGTAGCAAGACCATTCCTGAAGTAGCTAACGTGAACATCGGGCAGAGAAATTACCAAAAGGAATTCCTAAATGGATTGCTCTCACTACGTAGCACTTCAATGGACGTGGTGGGTGGCAGGTGACATTTGTTTTTTGGTGTTCCCTGTAGTTCAGCAATTAGCAATACTTCCTCTATGCCTCTGGATAGGTCCCTGGCTATATCCACGCTGTAGCTGGCAGTTAGTAGAATGCAGAGGCAACCTGTAGTTCATTATGGATCATGAAACCTCTTCAAGCCACTGTGGAAATAGTGGCTAATATATATTGAGTTCTGTGCTGCCAGGTCTGTGTTAGAGCTGGTTTGTGTACATTGACTATAGAGATCCATCCTTCCCTTATCTATCATTCAGATAACGTGACTAGCCATTTGAACAGAATACCATGAGAACTGATGGATTCTTGTGTCAAAATTGGGAGATAAGCTTTAACAAAACACAACTGAGCAAGTAGCAGGGACGACTGGATGAAATATAATGGCCTTTCATACAGTGGGTCAGTTCAAGACAGATACTTTCTGCTGCGCTTCAAAGATATAAAGCTGTAAAATATGTATTATTCCATTATTCTTCTTTTCCCATGCTCCCCCTCCTTCCCCATCTCCCTTTACTTCAGTGGATCCATAAAGCCTCAGAAAAATCTAGCGAGCGGTGTGCTTATCCTTTGGGAATTGAGCTGGTTTACTCGTATTGCTTGCCAGAACAGCAGCTGAGAACAGTGGGAAATCAAGTGCTGGCGGTTTTGTTGGCTTTGCGTTAAGCAACAGGAGAATAGGTTATTTGCAATGGAATTCACTCCAGGTAGTCAAGATACAAAGATCAACATCACTCAGCAACAGACGGCAGGAACAGCATTGAAAGAACAGGCAAGCATTAAATAAGAAAGCCCATATGCAGTTGCGCACACGGAATGGCATCTTCACTGAGCAGCAGCAGCAACAGCCTGCGTGCCCCAAGCGTTGCTGTTTCTTATAACGTGTGTGCTCCGTGTAGGGTGGACGCAGGGGAGCGAGGACTATCCAGGATACATCTGCATACTTTTACAGAGCGGTGCTCCGTGTAGGGTGAACGCAGGGGAGCGAAGACTATCCATGGGAAAAAGTAGGATACATCTGCATACTTTTACAGAGCTCCTTTGGAATAACTGCAGTTCCCTCCCATTTGTCTGTGAGCACAAACTGGGATAATCTTCCTCCCTCCTTTCCCTTCCCTCAGCATAATACTTACACTGCTTTAAAACATCTCATAATGTAGAAGAAATTTCTTTCTGACCCATGCCTCTGAGATCTGAGTAATCCTGGCCAGCTTGGATTGCACACCTTTCATTGTCTATCAGATGTTACTGCTTGTAAGACCATGAAATGCTTTTATGTAAAATTTGTTTCTACTGCTTGACTTGATGACTTTTAAGCAATGGTGAGTTGATTCTGTGGATCATGCAAGTCAGAAATCATTTTATCAGGTCCTCTGTTTATTCTCTTTGACTTAATAATATGTTCCATCTATCTTGCATAAAGGAATAGAACTGAAAGAAGGACACTCCTCTGCCCTCATATTTGGGGTGACGAGGGAGGGTGTTTGACGATACCAGCTGGCACTTTACATCTAGTTGTGTATGTTTCCTGTTATTTAGCTGCCAAGATGAAGTGTGAAGGGCTGCAATAGGTAGAAGTTGAAGGGCGGTGAGTCAGGATTAAGCTGCAAATAGCACGTGCCTTCGTTCCTAATGTGTTTGATGTAAGATGAAATACATTCAGTAAAGCCTGAATGACTGTCCAGGGACATTGGTAGAACAAATCAGCTAGATGTGTTCTAAAAGCAGATATAGAACATCCTATGATATAGTATCATTCGCAGTGAGTGGAATAGCCCAATTCAGGCAGAATTTTGGTCAATGCCTTTTGAAAATTAAGCTTGAATGACTACGTAGGAAAGAGCAGTCCATGAAGGACTTATTTTTCCTAACAGAATGAGAACATGACTGCAGACAATTACTTCTCCATGAGGTGTAACATACTGTGCTCGCCCTCAGGTATCAGCTTGTTTGAAATATAGTTTCTCAGGGAAGGAAAATCCTATTTTTGAATAAATGTACCACAAGGAAATTATACCACTATTTCCCTGCTGAGGAGTTCCAGACACATTAATGGAAGTAGGAGACTAGTGCATGGCATAAAATGAAGAATAGCTGGTGAGGGACAGTAGGGCAAAAAGTTCAACAGAGGAGGACAGCAAGTGAAGAAGTGTGCTCCAAGCATCCCTCTGGAACATGACTGAATCTTACTATTTGGGGATGTGTCTTTTTTGAGCTTTTTTTTTTTTTTGAGGTTGCCTGGACATCAGTGTGCAACATATGAGGAGATTGTGTGTGATTCATTTCTTTGTACTGATTGTGGCTTACCATGTGTGTTTCTATTTATCAAGTACATATAAATAGTGCACCAGCATATAATTCAGAATAGCAACTTTATAATGGAATATTATGTATATCATTATGCAAGGTCCTATACAGGATACACGCCATGGCACAAAATGCAGAAAAATGCTATGAATTATGCGATGGTGTATGATTGAACTCTTCCTGCTTTCATGTATATTTTATACTGCAAATCACACTTCCAGGCCTAACGCATACACTGATAATTTGTTTTGCAAACTGTCAGCCTTATTGCATCTTAGCCATGTCTAAACCAATTTAGAGTGTAATATTTGAAACAATTATAGGTGATTATGGATTGATGTTTCACTGAAAGCTTATTTTATTTAAATCTTAGATTCTTAGCCCTGTTCTCCTCAAATTTGTATAAATGAATGACTGGTGAATTTTAAGCATTATTAATAAGTTCAGTAGTCAAACTCTTCAAGGGATTGTAAGCCTGTTACTTTTTTGTTAATTCCCTGCCTTCCTTTTTTAAACTTAACTGACAAGTTTAATTAATTCCTGCCTTCTTGAACCAATCCTTTCTCATTTAGGTGCTGGTTCCTTAAGTTGCTAAAATATCTTGTTTCTTGAACTGTAAAAATGGAAAATATTGGAAAGAGGTGATGAGTTGGGTGTGGTGGGCTTTTCTCGTTTGGTTTAGGTTTTTTTCCCCCCTCTCCTCCTTCCCCAGATTTTTTCCCAGGCTCCGTGCTGGCTAGACATCGGAGCTTCTGGAACATAAAAAAGAAGGAATGGCTTTTGGAGTGAAGTGTAGGCAATAAATGGTTGGAAACCATAACAGCATTCTTGGCATCTGCTTGGCAATTTTTTTTTTATTTAATCAGATGCCTCCTTTCAGTTAGTGGTTTGTTAAATCACTGGTTTATAGATCTTTTTAAAATGTTTCACTCTGTCTGCGTGCAGCTCTAAGGCTCAGTCTTACTGTCCTGCAGTCAAAATTGTTGATCTGGAAGGCATACTTCCCCCCCCCCGCCATGTGTTTTAATCTTTTGTCTTTTAAAAACTATGTCAGAGAGGGTGAAATTATGATTGGGTTTCAGTGTAAGAACAGTGAAACATTAAACAATGAAGTTGTAACTTCATTATGTCTGACGGGGTAGTGCTCTGTCCCAGCTTACGCACTAATTTTTTGACAGTGCATGTACCTAAGAACAATGTATTGCTCTACAGCAGAAAGTTCATCTGATAAAAGATCATTTGGGCTAAAGCTCTGTACAGCACACAAAGGTAGCTACCATGTAGCAAAGCCTTTTCACCAGGAAAGCTATGGCAAACCAATAAATAAACATAATGTTCAAGGACTTTATGGTCGTTAGTACAGATAACTAAATTATTTGTTTATTATTTACTTTAAGAGTTGGACCACCTTTCTCATTAATATTGGACAAAATTTTATATCTTAGAATGTGTTTGCTACTTGTGTGATACTCTGTTAGTGATAGTATATTATAAGCAAATTATATTCAGCATTTTGTATATCTAAACTTTTTTTTTGAGTACTTTTTTGATAATTGCATCCAATAGCCACCATCAAGCAAGAGAATCCTGTTGCATTAAGGTGTGTACACAAAAATATAGAAAGTAAACTGTTCCAATTTTCCTTTCTTTGTAACAAACTGCTGTTACAGGTGTATCTCTTAGAGCAAAAAGTGATTTAATATCTGAAACGCTAACATTTTATTTATCATATTCCCTTTATGATAGGGAATTTGGTCAATTGCGTGTTTTGGTTTGCATTGTTAATAGAGAAATACAACCATTTCATTTATTTCTATCTATAGCATCTGCTCTGCAAACAGTCTTTTAAACAGCCTGAGCTTTGAAACAGGAAAACTGCAGAATGAACAACGTTAGTGACCACTATAACACTCTGAGGGCACAGTCAGGGTTTAAAGTTTATGGGTATGTGTCACAATCTGGAAGTAAATCTAATTCAGAGTATGATAATTTTATGTCAGGTGCTTGTTGCTAGGGGAAGAGTAATGGGTTTACTATGTTTCCACAACAAATGCCACAGAAAGATTTCTGTCTTTTAATGCCATTGATATAATCATGACTGCTGAGAAACATAGCAAGTTACTAATAAGACTGGACTCCAAAATGTTGCGAAGTCCTTGACTTTCCATTGGTGGTTCTAGAGACTGGCAATAATTCTTGAAGGATTTAGTAGCTTGGTTGTTTGTATCTTGTCTCCTGGCATCTTTCTGCTGCTTGTCGTTGGGCTCTGTAGCGTGTTTTATCCACACGTGGAGCTATCCTAGGAAACTGAAGAGCCCTGCTTTTGAGTTTATAATGAATCTGTAGGGACTTTTTTTTTGTTGGACGTCAAGTGGGTTGGTTGGTGATGCGGTCCTGCTGCAGCGGGACACGGCACGGGATGCACTAGCTGCCTTTCAAGCTGCAGAGCCAAGCCTGTGCCCCATGGGTGCGTGCCTGAACAAGGTGCTATCATGAAATAAGTAGTATTGGTAGCTATAGTGTGTGTGCATAGATAAATGACAATTTTGTTCGTAATTCATTGACACTGTAAGACAGCCTAAGTCTGTATCTGTAGCATTTAGACTGTCTCCTGCTCCATGAGTGTCTTTCTAAAAGCACGCTTTTCTGTCTACTGATACACAGCGCAATGCATTCACTGCATACGCGAAATGCTTTGTCTACCTATTATCTACCTACACTAAAAGCATTTATTCTGTAACCTTTCCTAGACCTTTAAAAATATTTTTTTGCTTTCTTTCCTCTTTCAGAATGTTATGCATTTAGAGAAGTGCATGTGCTGAAATCCATTCTATTGAACCATCTGTGAACAAGTACAGTATGACCCACTTCTGCTGAATACCCACTCAGCTAATTATCTGCAAAAATTCGTCTGCATAGCCTCCTGTCCAAATTGCTACCATGCACAAGAAGTAATTCACTGTAGAGAGAAGGAAATGGTTTAGTAAACATTATTAGAGAACCAGACACTTAAAAAGATCTTCAGGTACTTGATTCTTAGCTGAAGAAAAGTATAACTTAAACCAAGGGAATGGGTGTCCATACAAGTGATGTGTGGAAGAACATAAAAAAGTGAGGAGCATATTGGAATGAGAAAACAGGGAAAAGTGTTTATTTTTTGTTTTGTTTTTTTTGTGTGTGTTTTTTTTTTTTTTATTAGAAAACTAGAGGCTGCTGATAGCCTGTGTCTGAGTATGGAGCTGGCTGTTGCTCTCTGAAGATAATTGACATCACATAAGATAGCAGTTTTCCATGAGCTTGTTTATAATACACAAAATTTTAGATACTTGTGGTATCACCTTGCTTTGTGAGAATGGGTGACGTGGCCAGGTCTACTCCTGGAGCACTATGGCAGCAGAAAGCTCTACTTGAGCTGTGTTGTCTAGCCTGTTGAGGAAGTACTGTGCCACCTACGGAGCTGCAAAATCATATAAAATGTGACGCGACTTATTCAGCTAAAATTTCTTCTAAATGAGTTGGGAGTTACATCTCAGTCATAAAGCTGATCATACTTTTAATGCCACAGTTCTAACTAAATGCAATAACATCTGCAGGTGCTTAGTGCCACTCTGAAGCACCTTGTACAATTTTTACTAATTCCTTTGCTACTAAGAGAAGGTAAAGCACAAATAGGAATCACAGAAACATTGCTTCCTACTTCATTCTCAGAGAGATGCATGCATCCTCCAAATCACTGATGAAGGTCGAGGCTTTGTATCTTACCCTAAAACTTAGCTTCCATGGGTTAGCTGCAAGTCTGTATAAAGGGCTACTCTGCACTTTTGAACAATGCAAATGACCAAGCAAACAACAGGGTAAGGACTGCATAGGTGAACTCTACTGAGATGGACAATTAAAGTGAAAAAAAAACAAAAAAACCAAAACAACCAAAACCCCCCCCCTTGTTTTCAAAAATTTGCATCATTTTTGGCTATACAGACCTCATATGCATTTAGCTATCTATAATATGTTTCTCTTCAAGAAGAGCATGCATTTTGTGCAGAGTGAATTTGTGGGTTGGTTTCTTACACAAGTTATAGATAGAATGTAGTCCGAATTATTTTTTTAAAGTTCATTTCAGGTTAATAAAAATTAATCCCAGCTTTCCTGCATAGAAGGCATTCCATATCTACACTTAATATTGCATTTTAAAAATGAAAGATGAAATTGAAATTTGACTGACACATTAACATGCATTTGGCTGGAACACTTTCATAGAAAACTTCCCCCCTGTGAATGTAGTTATGTTGAAACTTGAACATCTAGCTCAAGTTGTGAACTGTGATTACTTTCTTCCGAATGGGGGGAAAAAGTTATTTAGCATTATCTAATGTGAAAATGTAGATTAATATATATGTTATTAGATAAGGTGATTACAGCTGTGTATTTAATGAGTCTGATGAAAATTAATCAAAACAAAATATACCATATAAAGGTATATTCTAATTTTTTAAAATAATCTTTATATGAAGATTTCAAGAAGTTTTATCCATTCTGATTTCAAACACATAACTGAAGTTGTGTCCGGAATGAAAATGCAGTTTCCAGCTCAGTCTTGTTTATATCAGATAGCGTAAGGAGGAGGATTGGATCACAGGATTTCTTGATATTGTAATAACATGATTCAGGACTTTTTAAACTCTAGCTTTTCAATACCACTGTCACAGGCAGAAAGGTACCTGCTACTTTGACGTGAGAATGTGCTGGTGCTCTGGGTGCAGCCAAGAACAGGTAAATCTTCAGCTTCAGCTGCTCCTGTAGCACAGTGGCAGCTGCCGGCTGAGGACTGAGTCATGCGCAGGCACAGCAGAAGGTGTTGGACTATTTTGTCAGTGCTTTCTGCCTAGTCATTCCTCATCTATTCCAGACAACGGGTGGTAGGCAAAATGTTATCTGTCTGAGTCTGAGTTGCATGCTGGAGTTTGGGAAGTCTTGATTTGATGTCGTATTCTTGGCACCACTGGATTCACAGCAATGCTCCAGGTGTGAGGGGTTGTGTTAATACAAAGCAGCAGTGCTAAGTTGTGTTTAGAGCTTCCCATTGAGTTTAGGCATTAAAAAATAACTGGAAATGTTAAAGAAGGGATGAGAGTACTTTCATCTTGGCTGGCTAGTATATAGTATTTAACAAAGGAAAATTCTTCTCTAGTAATTCTTAAAGTGTAAGAGAAAATGAAAACATTGCTAAAACAACAAACCTTTGCAACTCTAGTAATAGTATTGGGAATTCACGTGATTTTTATTGTGAGCCTTAAGTTATGCGGTGTTTCTGGTTTGTTTTTTTATTTGGATGAAATGAGTAGTGGTTTAATATAAGGTAAATATGTAAGCATCTCAGATCTTATTAAAAACATATGTAGAGGGGCTCACGTATTTACAAAGAAAACAGATTGAGAAAAATGACCCAAATATGTCCTAAATATTAAAAAACACTGGTCAAAAAGATGTTCTAAAATGTTTCGTGATTTTTAGGGGGTACTCCAGAGAGACTTGGTCTTGTAGGACTTCATCTTTCAGCGATGGCAATTCAAGGCAATTCAAGTAGGTAGAGAGAGCAGGGAGCGCTGGCCATGGGGGAGATGCACCTGGGCAGCTGCTTGTGGGGTGGCACCTGATGTGTTTGGGCTGTGTGACTGTCCCTTGCAGCCAGCTGTTCTCTCACATGGTGGGGAGAAGGTGAGGA
Organism: Charadrius vociferus; assembly: GCF_000708025.1. Taxonomy (NCBI): domain Eukaryota; kingdom Metazoa; phylum Chordata; class Aves; order Charadriiformes; family Charadriidae; genus Charadrius; species Charadrius vociferus. The sequence continues at coordinate 291,657 of NW_009648330.1, forward strand.
ACGAGACTGCACCTTCAATGACCAGCAGGCAGGGTGCCCAGTCGTGCGTGTTATAACCGTTTACTGTGGCATCAGGACCTTCTACATCCAGGCCGAACAAGGTCTCTGCTACAAATGAGACATGCCAGAATCATGCCTCTGAGAGGCTTTTCCCAAAAGTTTAAGACTTCGACGTGTCTGAAATACATTGGCTTCAGACAGGTCTTTAGCAGGATGCACACATTTGACTAGGTTTGCTTTGTTTTGCTTCAAAGGAATTTTTTCATGCATTCATATGGAAGTCTGCACATACATCTTACCTGCCTCTGTTTCACTGACTTCCTGTTTTGGTTTTTGTTTTTGTTTTTTTTTCCCCAATACTTAAACTCACAGTAGGCGCTAAACAACTTTTTAGTATGGAAACCTGCACGTTTTTGTGCACGTGGTGAATAGGGGCCTACCCTTTAGCTTCTTGTAGCTTGGGGTTAGGGAGACGTGTTTGTCTGCAGTTCAAACCTCTTGTGAGCAGATGTTTCCTAAGACCCTCTCATTCCTTAGAGGAAAAAATATATTATGTCCCTTTTAGTTTTACTCTTAAAAAATATTTTCCTCTCCAATGTTAATCAAGTGTACACTGAAGAACGTTAAAGAAGAAACAAAACAGAGCAGGTCATGTAACTCTTTTTGTCTTTGCCCTTCGTATGTGTGCATGGACACACACAAACATGCTCCATGTTCCTTTTACCTAATTCAAGCCCTAGATCACACTTTCCTGACAAATTTGTAGTGTTCTCACATAAGGAAGTAATAACATCAGTTCCTCAGCCTGAGTTGTAAATGAAACAGGAATTTAAAAAAAAAATAAAATAAATCCCCTTGCGGAAGCAAACACAACATCAGGATGGATACATGCTGACAAAAATAGATATTTGGGGGCTGCTGCATAACCATGCTTTTGCACCCTAAAATTTGCTCCTCTCGTTTCTATGCAGAGGAACGGATCAGTGTAAGCGTTGCAGCGCAGTTCTTAGGGAGATGATTCACCTACCCGTGAACCCAGGAACGCTGCAGAAAGCTTTCAGGGAAAGGTGCAGCATTATAAATATTTTAAACCTTACTGTGAGCAGGGAAAAATGTGACATATGTTTTACATTTCAGTGCCTGCTACGGTACCATTATTTTAGAACCTGTCGCCTTTCGTAGGCTGTGCACTCATAGACAAATGCCATCACTTCAAAACCAATAGCTAAGCTGCCTCTTTTCATACTGTTTCTTTCAGTTCCAACTGACAGTTAAAAAATGTTTGTTGTTCCCCCCTCTATACACATCCCCTGTTCTAAGTGATCTGACCTAAAAAGACTGTGGCTACAGCTGAGCTTAAAATACAAACATTCCCTTTGAAAGTTGTAAAGTTCCCGCTTGTCTGGGGCTGCAGCGAAATAAAAAAAAGAAGAATCTCAGTGTTTTAGTGATGCAATTCGTAGATAAAGCCATTATCCAGAAAAAGGGGGAGGTGTGTTTGGAGTCTGCTTGAGTGGCAGGAAGAAAAAAAAAAAAACAACCTTTTTCAAGGCAAAACAACTGCTGTTTCTTCTTTTCGTCTCTGTTAGGAAAGCTCTGCTTTCTGAAGCAGTACTCTCGCCAATGGGCAAACGAGGCACAGTAATATCTGAGATCCTTCTGTGGGCCAAGAATGGCACAAGGACTCAAACCCAGGTCTTCTGAATTCTAGCTCAGCTTCCTCTCCATTAAATGTTACCTACTTTCTGGGATTAAGTTATGTGTAAAATAGCATGAAGTGTATCGGGACAAAGGTGACTAATGCACAATATAAGACAATGGCTTTGTTTGGAAATAGTTGTTGTGTGGTTGGTGGGATTTTTTTGTAGAGTATGTTTTCAGTATCATGGAATCATTTCAGGAATTCATTGTGGTATGATAATATTTTAGATCCTGATGGCTTTGAACTGTCTTATGAGAAATCCAGAACTGCTTGTCCAGACATTTTCTAAGTTTTAGATGATATTTATTTTTGCAACCTAAAATTAACTAACTTGCCAGAGTTTTGTGCAAAACGGGGGGAGGGGGGGGGATGCACAGTTCTGTTCAGTGTACCTTCAGTCTCTCCTTTCGTAAGAAAAGTCATCAATTAAATACTTTGAAGATGTCTGAATAATTAAAACCTAAAGACTTGGCTCCCAATCCCTTAACAATTTAAGCTAAGGACATGTTCTATTTAGATCCATACCAAAGGAATGAGTTTGGATGCCGTTGATACAGGTCATGTTCAGCTGTTTGTTCAGAGCCCATCTATGTGTCTCCTAAAGTAGGGAGTGGAGATTGTGGAAATACCATCCCACAGGGAATTTAAGATCTGGTTGGATAAGCATAAGCCCTGAGCTGCTCAGGTAAAAGTGAATGCTGCCTTGAGGGTACTGGAATGAACTACATGTTTCGAGGTCTTTAACAGCTCTGCTTTGATTTTGTGGTTTGGGGTTTTGGTTTGGTGTTTTTTTTCTTTTTTTTTTTTTTTTTTTCCCATTTAGCATGTGTTAGTGAGTTCTTTAAAGACTGACAATATTTCTGAAATAAATGCTATTCAATTTTGAATTTGATCATGATGTAGAAACTACTGGGTGAAATGTATAGTTTGTATGAGGTGGGAGGACAGAATGGCTAACTGAAGCAGTTCTTGTGGCCTCCAGAAGTAGATTTGAACCAGCTCCTGTAGAGCTCTCTGCACACCTAAACTCTTGCAAGGTGAAAAAAATAAGGCATCAAACATATCTTAAATTTTGAGTGTTTTATTTATTCTGGAATAAATTTATTTCCTTTAGAATTCTGGGTGGGTTTTTTTTCTTGATTCTCAATGAAATTGGAACTTCAAAGGGTTGTCTGCTCCTGAGCGTGAGAGTAACAGTCAGATAAATGATATACCAAATTGAGGTCTACCTCTAGTATTTCTTTTACCATATGCATGGCAATAACATAGGGGAAAAACACTTCTTAAAATGCCTTTCAATAGTAAATTGTTACTAGCAAGCTGCATAACAAATGATGTAACTGTACTTACTGCTCTGTGAGTGCACACAGACCTATATCCTTCACACTTCTGCAGCCTTTGTTCCTGCATTTGTCACATTTAGACCAACACAGGCAGGAACCCAGGCCTGACTTAAAGGCAGGTTGGACAAAAGAGGTAAAGGATATAGTGTTGCTCCAACTGTACTGTGGTAAAAGAGTAAGAACACAGTACAACCAATCCAGTATTCAGTGGAGTCATTTAAGATTAAGTTTTTTCTTCCATACAGAATATTCTTCTTGGAATATAGTTAGGTTAAGAGCTGACAATTGGGAGTTAACAGGTAATAGTAATTCATTTTGTAATCATGAAAGAGGTATGCACAGTCTGGATGGCACAATTTGTATTTAGCTGTTGCTATTGACTTTTATAAAGGTCCTTTCTTGGAGCCGAGGTTCTGTGTGCTGTTCAACACGCTAATTAGAAACAGATAATGCACAAGGGCAGGGGATTTTCAGGAATCCATAAGGATTTCCTGATAAACTTTTTAAAAAATCTTAAAGGTGCTGTATTGAAATATTACCCCATAACATTTTTTTTCCCCTAGCTGGAAGCTATAGACTTGCACATTTTAGACACTGATATATTGACAAAACAAATAACGGTTGAAAAGAAGATGTACTGCTGGGTGTGATAGAAATCTCAACAAGACGATTCTTCCTCTTCTCTTCCCCCACCTCTACCAATTAATTAACAATGGTATTTGTCAACAATTACTTCCACTGTTTGGAGGCATTTGGTGAACTCGAATGACATAGCTTTAAACAGTATTAATTTCAGAGGCCACACAGGAAGAGAAGACTACTGAAAAGGTGTTGAATCTACCTGAAATTACAAAATCTTAAAGGTAGAGTTGCAGAAAGAATTGCTTGTGTCCAGACTCAGAGACCAGGGACATTCTCTGGCATCTTACAGAGGAAACTGTAAGGCAGTGTGTGTTCTTCATTTAAATGAACCTATGTTCAAATCTGGCTTTGATGTCAGGGCTTACAGATTTTGCTGGAACATACATAGGAAAAATGTTAGACCCATGAATTGTCATCACATTCATTTAGCAATGTCAACTCTTTGGTTGAAGAATTTCTGTGATTTCACTTAAAAATTGATGTATTGCCAGATAGGTGTAGTGGTTTGTGAGTTTTTTTGTTTTGTTTCATTTTTTAAAGTCAGAGGAAGAAGTTTGTCTATAATGTACACTAGTATGAAAAGAACGGATGATATTTTTTGAAATGCCAAAGTGATTTAGGTGTCTTTCTCCTCTGTACTGAACTTAGAGGATCTGAGCATACTCTTTTTGAAATTAGTAACTATAGCCCTGCAGTCTTCACTGAGGGCACCACTGAGTCTCTGGATAGTAGGCACAATTCAGCAAAACTCAGTGAAATCCCTGTCCCACTCATGTTGAAAGACGTGCTGTTGATTTCAGGCTTCCACTTGTAGTCTAGTAGCAGTGGGAAACACTCCAAATGTGGGCTAGATTTCTGTTTTAGTTGTTTAAACACAGAAAGTTCAGAGATCCCCACTGAAATCATGAGGTATGCTCCTGAGGTCAGAGTCTGAGCTGCCTCTGTTGTGAAAATCTCTATAAAAGTAAGCAGTGAGCACATATGCTGCTATTTTAAATCTTCGCTGAAAATCAACATGCTTTTCCTTATCCTGTTGAATACCTTTTGCTAAAGGAAGAAATCAGGGTTTTGTTTATATATTGAACTTGGCATGTGAGCGTAGTGCTCTAAGCAGAGCCCAGGTGCAGAGCTGAAGCCTCCATGTACACGTGCAGCTTGCTGCTGTGTACACTGTGAGGGGAGGAGAGCGGGAGCTTCACCACCTTCCCTGTCCATATCTCAAAGCTATGCAAAAAAGTCAAAATGCAAAGGTTGTTTTTTTTTTTTAATTTTTTTCTTTGCCTCTGGCAACCTCCAGCTGAGTTTCAGAGTACCTTTTGAAAAAAAAAAAAACAAAAAACAAAAAACAACAACTTTTACAAAAATCCTGATTTTTATTGTGAAACCTTTTATTATGTAAAACACACCAGTAGTTAGCATCACAACCAAACATACCACAGAGTTTATTTTGAACCTGTTAGGCGTAAAGATAAACTAGACATTTGACATGCATACTGAGCCCTCCAGAATCATCATGCAAAAGATGTTAAACTGGAAACTTATAAACATTGACAAATCAATAATTAAGAAGATTATCTGAAGTATGTGGGGTAATCATTGTTGAAGTTATCTTTCATCCAACAGTGCTCAAGAAAGCCATCAGCTTTACTTAAATAGGAAGGATTTAAGGAATCAGTCAGACTACTGGTCCTGCCCTTAGTACTGGATGAATCTTATATACTAATGCCTTTCAGCTCTGTTGAGAAGGTGACCTGTGAAATAGAATATATAAATGATAGGTTAGAGAAAATGTTTCTTGCTTGAACCTGTCACCACTGCCCTCTTGGATGTAAGAGTATGTTACACATTACAATTGTCTTACCAAGGATGTATTTATCCATGGTAAATAGAATTAGGGAAAATTGCAGTTCTGGGGGGACAGTGAATGAGATTTCTCAGTCAAAACAATTTTTTTTAAACTTTGATTTCATGGTCCAAATCTAGAAGAAAGGGTGTAGATGGTGGTGTGTGGATGCAGAAGTGTATTTTGTGTTTATAAGGTCTGATTCTGTCTTCTAAGGTGCATCTCCAGGACTTATAGTACTGTCTCCAGACACAGTACAGAAGATAAAAGGTAATTCTATTATTCTTGTTCATACCTGGATGCCACCTTTCTGCAAAGGCTGAAGCGCTCCCAGAAGCAGTGGAAGCCCATCATGCTAGCTGTTCTGCATTTCCAGCCGTCGCCTTGCAGCTGGCTACGGCTTACTTCGCAACTCGTGAGCCACCCAGCCCTAGGGTGCTTCAGCTGTCACTTCCCCTCTCCTCCCACAGCCTTTTCCCCTAGCTCTGACAAACGTTTTCTGGACCTGCTGAGAGGAGCACAGCAGCATGTTTTATGGCTTCTGTACGCAGGCAACACTGTCCTGGGAGGCTAGCCCAGAGGTGTGGAAGAGGGTTTGGTCTGGTTTATGAGTTCTATCACTCCACAGGAGTGAAGAAAATTGCCTGTTTTGTTGTGCTAAATGCATATTAGAAAACTTAACAAATGTTATCATGAAGGACTCTTAGAAATTAGAAGTAGAAAAGATCAAGTAGACCATTTTATTAATTTCATGTGGCACTGTAGTCTGAGTGGCATTATAGCAGGCACTATGTTAAAATACTGAAGCCCAGCAGAAAGATTATCAGATTGCAAGCACTACATGCAAAATTATGAATGCCCTGATGTTCAGGGTGGGAAAGATGAGATTGCCAGAGATGATGTCACATCTTGTGGAGAAAGAAGTATCGGGAGACTGTAATTTGAAGGAAAGGCAGGCAGTCATGTTTCCAGTTACTGTGTTCAGATGGTGTCTTGTAGATCTCAGGTCTTTGGTACATATTCTCTCAGAGCTCTGCTACTGTGTACTGCCTGTAAGAGAAATGAAAAGAAAATCTGTACTGGCAAAGCCTGCATGCCTGTGATGAAGTGTGTTTAGGTGGAGCCTTGTGTAATCGGCCATAAGGCTTGAGGTGTTCCCTGGCAATCAAAGTAAGAGCAAACAGGATGGACTACAAATAAAAGGTAAGTAGATTATGATACCGGTCAAATAAAACCATGTGTTTACGAACTATACTGGGAAAAAACCTTCACACCCTTCAGGTAGAAATCAGCTTGGAACTGTGCCATTTAAATGGGACGTGGGGCTAATATAAACCACAATGTATGGAAGTTGTAGAAAGCAGAGAAGCTAACGACAAAGCTTTTGTTACTTTTTCAAAGAACAGAAAACTGCCTCTTTGAGTCTTTTCTGCAGACAAAGCTTCATCTAAGCAAGATCCATTTCTCTGCACAACAACCATAATTATTTGCCAGTAGATGGAGTAGTTAAATCAAATGTCTATCATTTACTATCAGATCAGTTTCTCGTATGACAGTCTCCATAGCGTCTTGACACCATTAAACCCTTGAATGCTTTCTAGTATGATGATTGCGGAGTTGTTCCTGTTACTGGTGAATGCTCTTGGCTTTTGCTGTTGTGGCAAACATGATTAGTTACATATCTTTCAACAAAATCTTTCACCTTTTTTTTTTTTTCCACTTGGACGTCAGACTCACCTGCCAGAATTTTTAATAACATTTCCTGCATCTCTTTTTAGGAACTTTGTTTTCCTTTCATGTGACTTCCTGTCATAAAAAAGGGACACTTGTGAATAGTTTATTTCTACATTCTTCTATGCTAACAGCAGACTGCTAGTCAAGAGATCTCATTTATCAAGGGAGGGCAGTATTTGAGGCTTTGTGCAGGTTTTTGCCTTGTCATTAGGAGACCTGTGATGTTTCTTTGTTCTTTCACAGTATTGTGTGAAATAGATAGGGGAGCTGTTTACAAACCGAACCGCACCACCTTGGTGGGACAGATGCAGTAAGTTTGTTTGCTGAAGTTGGAGGTATTAATGCGTTACAGGTACACAACTGTGAAACCCATTTCATTTCTCTTGACTTAGACTTCCCTGGCTGTCAGCTTTTGGGCAGTAACTTTAACAAGCCACCCAGGTTTTCTCTTTCTGCAGCTGGTCTTCATGGTGCCACAGTTCTAAATTACTGTATTCACAATTCTTTTCATAGGGACAGAACACCACATGTCTTGCCCCTCGTAGTACAAGTGAGGTTTCTAGATGCAGGACGTTGAGACTTTCAGTGGTTTTTTTTGTTTGGTTGGTTTTATTTTTTTTTCAAGATTAATGCTGAACTATCCAAACACATTTAGCATCAAGTCTGTCACAGGTTTGTTAAAATGAGTCCAGGATTGTGGTCTTACAAAGGTCGTAGTTGCAGTTTCTGGACTTAAACACACTACATGTAGCCTGCTAAGAGCAATTGCTTGAAAAGTTGCTGAAGAAATTTTAATCTTCGGAAATTGTGAATTACTGCTTTATAGTATTATGACATTGTGGTAATTCTGTTGCTGTTTGGGCTGAGAATATGATAATAAATGCATGTTTAGAAAATAGTTAAAATATGAAATGAGCTTCTTTTCTATATGTTAAAAAATAATCTTGATGTGATGCAGTATTACAAATATGTTAAGTATCACAATGAAGTATTTCTGCTTAAATACAAACAGGGAAAAACTCCACATGTACAAAATGAACAAAGAATTAGCAAGAATTTGAAGGTTCTACCCCCCACTCCCCCCCACTCCCACCCCCCTGGAATCAAGCATTCTGTTGGCCCTAATATTCCAAAACTTGAAAAAAAAATCAAATGTATCTATTTTCTTAGCTGTACTTAGGGAAGGGAAAAAGGTGGAAAGGGAAGTGCTCTGAAGTGAAAATTCATTAGGCAGGTTTAAGTTCTGATGGATTACTTGGTGTAAGAAGGGGAATATAGTATTTAAATATAATGGAAATTATGGCAGGTTTTTGTGTGCAGTTTTATACCTAGCAATTCCCCAACAAGCTATGGGTATAGAGGCTAAAGTATCTAATTACACATACGGATTAACAAATGAATAAACAATGTCCCAAGTATTTAGGAACACTGGGAATTCAGGGCTGGTTCTACACCATTTCAATTATTTGTACATTGGTTTCAGTGGTGATACCTCAGGGATAATTTGGCTTCGCACGTTTGTTAACGATTCTGAAGCAAATGTGCAATACCTGTGTCAGCTGAACTGTGGCACCATCCAAAATGGGGGGAAAAAAAAAAAAAGGAGGATATATGAGCCTTGGGTAGTCTGCATACCAATGAACATACACAAGAGCCAGTGCTTTGTGGTAAAAAAAAAAAAAAAAAATACCCCCAAACCATATTTAGCCAATAATAGAAAATGGTTCAATCCAAGGGCATGTGTCAGCTACCCAGTGAAAGAAAGAAGGCAGGGAACTGTATACTAGCAAAATGAGTGCTCTTAGAAACTCCGTGAAGAACAGGTAAAGATAAAAGTGCAGGATCAAAGCTTCAGAGCCTTGCTGACAACTGAAATATGAACATCAGATGTTTTCAAACGCCCTTCGAATAGATTTCAACATTAGAACCTCATGCTTATTGCACATACCCTAAAGTTTTGTTTGAAGATAAACCTTTCAAGCTCAAATCCATACCTTATTCACTGCATCAAGTAACTTCTAAACAGTTCTTTGCTGCCACCTTTATACAGTTTGTCTGACCTAACTCTCTTCTCTTTGTGGCTCGACCAGAAATGTATGTTAGCTACCTACTTATTTAATTGTCCTTCTGTGGCTCATACTTCTTGCTTAGTCGCTTTGAAATATCAAAAGTATGATCCATTCTCTCCCAGACTGTTCTGATGTCTCCCAGGGAAATCTGTATCCACTTTGTTGCTGGCTGTCCCTAACTGCAAGTGCAATAATTGTTTTTATATTCAAGGGCTCCTTTGCAGGTTTCCCAGAAAGAAGATATGATGTACTATATTTGGATATGAGAAGGCATTAAAAAGCACAGTATTTTTATAGAATACTATTGGCTTTGGTAATACCAGCAAAATTCAAGATCATTAAAACTCCTGCTGATTTCAGTATAAGACAGAAGTGAGTAAAAGCTGTCTTCTATGAGTAAAAGCCTTCTTCTATTTAGGGCTATAATTTCATGCTTAGCAATACTGTTTTGTTCACAATGTACTACCTTGTTCTTGCATATTCTTCAGCACGCAGAACCTGTGTTTTCTGATACAGTAATAAGCTTTTGATCCACTCCAGTGGAATCTGAAAAATCTGTGCTGGCTTCAAAAAATTTAATGTGACAGGGGTTTATGTGGTTGAAATGTAATTAGAATACAGATAAGTGAGCTGCTTGTTTCAAAGTGAGTTAAGCAGATCATTGCTGGGATGGCCATCTTTCTGATCTTTTAGCGCAGCAAGCTGGTGAAGGCCTTTCACAGCTCAAACAGCATTTAGTGCAGGCTCTCTGCAGACTCAGTCCTGCAGAAGTGCCAGAGGTACAGAGGTAAAGAGAAAATGCTTTTTCTTCCTTTCAGTAAGTGTGATGCACAGGTGATTTTTATTTCACAGCATAATTATCCCAGTGTTGTAATATTTTCACTGATTGTCTTAGATTTTCTGTCAAGTTGATTGCTATGTTTACTGGGAAAAAAAAAAAGATGTCTTGATATAAAAAATATGAAGCCTCAAGGAATTTGTCTACACCAGACATTTTTTAAAATCTGAAGTTAATTGTCAAGTAATGTCAGGTACTCAACATGTTCATAAAAGCTAGTATGAGGCTCCGTATAGGTTTGCCCAGGGCTATGCGTTTTTAATGATGTTATAGTTCTCTGCAGCAGTAGTCCAAAATCAGCCATTTGCAGTAGCTACTGGAAGCGCTTTGGACAATTAAGGTATAATGTTTTAGCATTGTTTTGCTAAAGGGGCCCCTTACCTTGCTTCTCTATCTTTTACTATTGAGCTCTGGACTTTTGTTGGCCTAAGTCATTGGACCACTGCTGCTCCAAGCCTGATTTCTCCAGTGGTGACAAAGTTACAAGTCACTTTTCTGCAATAGGTCTGCAAGTTGCCATCTCATGTTATGAAGAAGGCAGACACCTCCTCCCACACACACACATTCAACCTTGGTGAATGGCACACCTCTCAGAAATATCCTGTGTTAATATCTACAAATGCCGATAGCAGAATATCATCTATATCATGAAATTCTCTTTGAGTGCAAGGCACTGAATATGCACCCAGTACCTGGGTTTCTGCCATCAGAATAGCCAGTCCTTGGATTTGACTAGGTGGAGAGATATTTTTTTTCTTCTTCTTCTTCTTCTTGCTCTTTGTCAGGATTCCCTGTGGGATAGAGAGAAATAGCTGACTTTGGACCATGCCTATCATTTGCATCAGGCCCAAATAATAGTAATAAAAAAAGTCCTCTTCTGATAACCAGCAGGCTACATTAGTGTCATCCAGATTCTCTCTTTTTCCAGAGTTGCCTCAGGAAATTGGATGAAGTAGGTTTATGGGCCAGCAGGCCATAACAACTGAGTGAATATGAGGGTTTATGCCTACGCACTTCCTCTGCTTCTGGCCATGCTCCTCCATTGGCTGTGGTACCTACTCTTTTTGCCTTGAGTTAGTGAATTGCTGGATTAATGGGTTAAACAAGTTCACGGGAGAATCTCATGTGCATTGGAGCAGGCAGAATTGAAGCAGTGACAACATGCACCTGGGAGAGTTTGTCTCCCACTTTGGTACTGGTGTGCTGTTCATCTGGTCCACAAAAGCACGTGCTTATGTTTCCCAAAAGGAAGTGAATAAACTTCCTTCAGGATTCCTTCAGAAACAAGAGGTAGGGCTGGTGGGCTTAGTGGATCTTGCTCTTGTATCCTGTGTGCTCCTTACATTTATTTATTATTTTGTTTTGCTTGTAATTTTGTTCTGCTAGAAGTGATTGTTTACATTTGTCTGAAATATTTCTCTAAGTATTCCGTTGAGGTGCATGCTGCTGTAAACAGTGTGAAATCAGAATCCTGAAGTCTGATAAGCAGAACTGCAAAAGATCAGGGATGTGAATTTGGTGAAGGCTTATGCTTCAGGAATGAAAAGTTTAAGGAAAGTTAAGGAAAAATAGGAAAATTCCCAAGTTTTGGGAGTGAAACCTCAGCACTGCTTCTCTGAATACTTGTTTCTTCCAATGCAGCCTACTTGCTTCCAAAGCACTATCCGTTTCCCAAATGAAACTTTATTTGGAACTTTGAAAGGCAAAAAATGGTTTAAATTTGATTACTTTTATCCTATCTTTCCAGCACAGCAAATCCATGAAGCATGCATTTCTTGGAACAGTTCCTGCATGTGCCGTCAGTGGTCAGTTACCATAGCTCTGCCACCTGAAGAGCTGTTGATTCAGACAGTGTAGCACATTCTGGAGTACTAATTCACTAATGAGACAAAGGGCGACCAGCTATAGAATAGCCAAATCCTTCCCAAGTTTTCATGCTCATTACTACGTGAACTCCATCAAGACCGCAAGCTAGCATAGAATATTGACAGCATGAAAACTTGAGGAGCATGCCTGCGTGTTGGTAAATTAGATTTACAATCTCATCCTATCTAATAGACCATTTAGAGGTCTGCCCCTGAGACACATCTCTTTAGCTGAGCATCTACCACCTTCTTATAATGTTTTTATCTTCAGTCTGAACGACCACAGCTTTATAAATATGCTTCTCTCTGGTTCAATTTTCTTGTTGTCAGGAAAAAAAAAGCTTCTGGATGGCCAGTTCTGTAGTTACTACCGTTGCTACAAAAAGGCAAACAAGGAACTGCATTAAAATGCACTTCTGGAAAAATCTGTCAATTACTTTATTTTTATATATATATACACACACACTTTTATTTATATACAGACACACACACTTACATTTATACACACACACATAAAAATACACTCTCCCAAATGGGCTGATGTGTGTACAGCACTGCAAAATAGATCTGCCATCATCCCCGACAGGCTGCTGGAAATGGAGTTGATTGAATATGACTCAGACCCTCAGTCTCATTGTCCAATTCATCAGTGAATGCACTGCAGGCTCATTGATTATAAAAAAAAAAAGGAATGCTTGGCTTGCTTCATGGGGCTGCCTGTATTGAGCTATTATTAACACCCTCTTCTCTGCTGTGTGCATGTAAAGAAGTTCAGGTCACTTAAAACTGACAACTTAGCTGCGTTTTTTTGTGAATCAAAAAGAGAAAGAAATGCAGGCAGTTCTTTCTGTGAAGAAGTTAGCTTCAGCCAGAACTGAGACCACAGTCTATAAATAATCAGCTAGGTTTTAGATGTTAAATAATATTTTATAATAAATTTCTGACTGGTTGATATTCCAGATGGAGTAGATATTTTTTTTTTTTTTAATAAGGCTGAAAGTGGGTGTATCTGTATGTGGGGCTTAACTTAGTCTAAAATTCAAAATTAGCAAAAGATTGGAAATGGTTTTCCATGAGCAAGCATAATGGTATAACACACAGACAATTCTGAAAATATTTTTCTTCTAATAATTATGCACATGGAATGAGATATAAATGAACCTCAGTTTCCCCATAGTGAACTGAAATTTTACCGTACTATACTTGCAGATGTGGCTATTCTCAGGAAAACAAAATTGCTTTTAAGTAGAAACAGTAGGTGTCGTTGCACTTTTCGTTTCTGTGTCCTTGTGTCCCTATAGAAGTCAATACGAAGGGTGGAATGGGATCAGTCATGTCCCTTACTCGGGGAAGGACAACAGAAGCCCTTTGCTGGCTGCTGTTAGTCCCGCAGGCTCTATTAATTACTTCATTGTGTCATATGGCCCATTGGCAAAATATACAGAAAAAAATTTACTTACTGTTTTGCAGTGTGATCTTGCTACTTCCAGATGGGCATCTCTAGGAAAATGAAACAACTGAAGTTTATATACTTAAGTCACATTTGTATGAAAAATTGCAGCACCCAATGTTAGGTCTTGGGTTGGGTTTTTTTTTTGGTGTGGTTTTTGTTGTTTGGCTGGTGGTTGGATTTTTTGTTTGTTTGTTTTTGTTTGGTTTTTTTTTCCTAGGAGAGCAAGACCTTTTCTGGAGTGCCATGCTATTGCTTCTGTAGTCAGGCTGAATTTTTAGCACGGTTTCTCCAGTTTTCTGGTCTTCATGAAATATTCTGTGAAATCTTTGTCAGCTGGGACAAGAGACGATGTAATGAAACATTAGCTTTCCAGTTAGTCACCTTCCCTCAGAGGCAACTTAGATAAACAGAAATTTTACAAAACCCTTATCATCTGCGTTCCAGTATGAGGAAAAGGAGCAGGAATCTGAAGGAACACCATCTTTTTCATATGCATAAATATAAAATATGTCATAATATTTGCTTCCTAAGTATTGAAAAATTTGCAGAATGCTCTTGCAATCATATAACGTGACAGACAACTTTTAATGTTGGGATTTTAAACTTAGAGTATTTATGGAGGAGTTTTCTGTAACCAAAGTATTTCATCTACTCCTGCTGCTTAGGAGCCAGTGGTCCCCGTGAGGAGGAGGAGGCTGGCGATGTTATAATGAATTGATGAATATACAAAGTGGGTTACAACCTTCTTGTAACACAGTGTGCTATTGCTGTTTGCACTGATCTCATTAGTTTGTTTACATATCCTGATTTTACTCTCTTCCCCGACCAACTCCCTGTACCTTACTTTCCTGAGTGTTCGTTTCAGTGCTGCTCATGCAGAGAGACCAAACAATTCAATCAGCCGGAGGAGTTTGCAGAACAGCCTGTGCACGCCGAACTCTCGTGCTGCCAGGAGTCAGGCTCTGAAAAAGTGAACTGCCTTTCTCCTTCTGTTTGTTTTTAAATTAGTCATTAGTCCTGGGATACCCAGCCTTTCGCCTCACTCTGCTGCTGAAGGAGCGTTTGATTTTTCCTGACTTTTAAAAGGAATGTTCATGCCTGATAGGAGCTTTGTATGTTGTCTTGTTAACTCGGTAGCTTAAGTATCATATTTAGGTGCAGGATCTTCTAGTTGTTGACCCCATGTTTCTAAATGAAAGTCTGTATTCTGAGTCTAACTGGTCTGAAAACATTAAAGTTCTCGCAAAAAACAGCCTCTTGTCTGCTTAGTGCTTTATTCTAGCCAGTGGGGAAAAAGGGAAGTCAGACATCTACTAGCCTAAATATTCAAAGGGCTAGGCAAAGACTGCTTTAAGAAGGAAAAAAAAATAAATAAAATTCATCTGTGTTCACGACAATGTATCTATTCTGGCACATTCTAAACTTTTTACTTTTACTGTCTGTCTCTGCTCTGGATATGTAGTTATGTGATACTTTCAGAAAGGTCAGGTGACTTGGGGAAAGCATGTGTTGCTAAATTCTACAGGTTGAATTTGCACATTGTGTATCCAAGATTTTCTTATAATGTGTGGTATTCTGTATTATTGTCACAGTGCAAAGTATTGCAACTAAAATTAGCACCTAGTTATCAGCTTTTGCTATTTTTCTTTTGTTTTGCTTTTAAGCTGTTGTTTACCTGCATTTTGTGGGTCTCTTTTTCTGTTTAAATCTGATTAAATATTTAGGACTTGAACTGTTTGACAGTTGACAGACCAGAAGAATTGAAATGCTGTTAAATAGACATGTCTGCACTGTCTTCTATCCCGGGATTTAAAAATGTCGGAAATACCAAAGTCCCTTGCCCAAACTGGAAACATGGATGAATCTTTTAGAAATTTTGGCAAACTTCAAAGAAACTTCCGAATGTTCATGCATTTAGCCCAGCTGAACCCAAATTTCAGACACTTCGAGATTCCCTCATTAAACGAATGATGTTAAAGCCAGTGCCTCATAGAGATGGGACGCTGTGTTATTGAGCGCATTGAACTGTTTGGCCTGGGCAATGGGGACGCCTCCGGAGTGGCCCAGAGCAGAGTCTTCAGGAAGCAAGCTGTTGTCATGGCTTCAGAGTCCTCCCTAATGTTCAGTTCACAATAGCAGGAGGATTAAGTGTTTCGAGGAAGGGCTTGAAACTGTGAGTTTGTGGTGAGGTGGAGAAAAGGGGGTTCAGAACAATCTGTGCTGGCTGCTTGCCAGCAGGGGATATACATAATGGCAAATGATGTCATGTAGTGGAGAATGCAGAAAAATTCTGTAAACAGCAAAAAAAAAAAAGGGGGGGGGAAGTTGCTGAAAAACAGAGAGAGAGAGGTGCTGTGAAAATGTACACTGTGTGTGTGTGTATGCGCATGCATCCATGTTTATAATACCATGTATTTCTGGCTTCTCAGTTTCCAGGAAAGTGGCAAGAGGCAATAATATGTTTACACAATCACCGGCTGTGGCAGCAGTATGGAACGGGCAGAAACGGATGAAATGTGTTTAACCTCTCCTTCCTTCAAGCTTTTCATTAGAATATTGTAGATTACCGCAACAAAAATGTGATTCAGTTAAAAAAATTAACATTAAACAAAGCCAGATGTACTTAAGTAGCAAAATATCCAGAAGAAATGACTTAATATACAAGCTATGTGTGGATTAATGTAACTCCCTGATCCTCCCCTACCCAGTATCTCTCTCCTCCCCTTAAAGAAACCCCAAATCAAAACAAAGCCGGGGGGGAGGGGGGGGAATCCAAAACCATAAAACCCAAGAATCTAGGACTTGTAGCCAAGCCAATCACCGTAAGGCAATTTGCTAATGGTTTTGGCAGAAATGATCCTTTTCAGCTTGTCTTCCTGCCATGCTAGCAAGCTAGCATTTATCCATATGTGAAATGTTTTATTTCCTCTAACAATATTTGAATATATTTTCTTCTTTTCTCTCCAATATGAGGAATGATCTTAATTTCACTGTTGTAGCAGAGGAAAAACAGTTACTTTAAAAGCAATGCACTGTTTGTAGTTGATTTAGAGAAACCTATTGTTATCTCAAGTCTTAAGAGCACAACTTGGAAGCAGTTTGGATCCTTTCCAAGCTCTCAGAACATATTTCACATATCAGATCATATGTTTTTGCTATGAAACTATATGAAACTCGGTTAGAAAAAATTATTCAGAACAGTAAATATGAAAATGTCACTGA
Organism: Charadrius vociferus; assembly: GCF_000708025.1. Lineage (NCBI taxonomy): Eukaryota > Metazoa > Chordata > Aves > Charadriiformes > Charadriidae > Charadrius > Charadrius vociferus. The sequence goes on from NW_009648330.1 coordinate 308,368, forward strand.
TACTAGCAGTGATAAGGGAAACCCCACTGCATCACCATTCTGGATCTTTCTGCTGTAGAAAAGAGAAATAGCAAAATTTACTGTAACTTTTACTGTCGGAAGTGTTTATACACAGGTGTGTCACAATTCTTGTTGCAAGGAATTGTTCAAATTACATTTGGGCAGTGGGGAATGTGACCTCTGTTGTAACTCATTAGGCCTGCAGAGAACTTCACATACATTTAATATCCGGAGCTTGACATGATGGCTCCCAGATGCTCAGAAGAGAAAGCCCCTCAGATGATGATAGGAAGAAAGAATGGAACACAAAAATGGATTTATTTTTGGATTTATTAAGACTTAAAACCTGTAATTTATTTCAGTTCATTTAATTACACGTCAAGAAAGATACTTTGTTCTGTGTACCTGTATATCCCAAGAGCCTCCAACAAGTATACTGGACTGTTATTCAAGGGGAAAAGGGTCAGGATTTAAACCTATTTATGCATATCTAATTGGTCGTAGTCTTCTGCTGACAGAATTAAATGTTTCTTTAGTACGTAGGTATTCCAGTAAGTTCAATTGTTATTCTTACTCCTGAGGCTTAATTGGCTTTCCTTAGTTTAATCAGAAGGGTAAAAAAATTAGTAATCAGGCTCTTCTTCTGGGGATGCTTTTCCTGTAGTTTTTTTTCCCATTCTCTTCCATCAGAGACCACTGCTTGCTTTCATCTTCTGTGTACTCATGTGATAGGCATATGTCTACCACTGGAAGACGATACCTTTCTAACAGACATAAAGTGACTTAGTATAGAAACTCAGAGGTTATATTTTATTAAACTTGTTACAGGCAGTACCAGCTGTGTACAACAAAGAAAGTAATATGGGGAAGCTGCTTTTATGCTGCATCAGAGGGGAGGAGACAACTACACTGCTGTAGAAAATCACTGAAATAAGTATGGTTGTACTGTTTGGTTAGTCTCTATTCACTCATTTCTTCCATGTCCTCCACTCAGACTGCATTTCTCTCCGATCTCCTCGTTTTTCATGTATTTGTTCACTTGAGAAAAGGAAAACTTGATTGAGGAGAGCTCCTGATGGCAAAAATAAATAAGCAAGTCAGAGCTGTGTTCCTTCTGAATGCTCTTGAGGACTCTGGTGTTGCTGTTGTAACTTTCCTCCATAAATTCATTTAAAGGTACTAATTAAGAAAATAAAATTGTGCTATGGCTGTGTGTGCAGCAAGGCAAAGGGAAGGAGATTGCAAATATCTGAATGCACTATTTAAATGAAATTACCAGAAAAGAAGTAGTGACCGACTTAAATGTTGTGATCCCTGCTGTGTCTCATTTCCTAAAACCAGTCTATTCTGTCTGCTGTAACATCTGTTTTTCTTATTTTCTTTGCTCAGTGCAGAGATCCTATAGCTGCTTTTGATTTCTGTCAGGTATTTCCAGGTATTTTTTAAATTTTCACTTTAGTTATTGTTTAGAATCAGCAATGTTATTATTTTGGTATCCACTTGAATGAGGAAATCCAAACCTCTGATTATTCTGTTATGGTGTCTCCATGGCACTTGGCTTTCAAGTCTGATGTGATGAAGCAGGTCAGCTTCAAAGGGCTTCATGGATTTTATTACTTTCTAGTTAGCATTAGAAAAAGAATAGTAAAGGTGGCCAGAAACTGAAGTTTGGGCTTTTTTTTCCTTCTGTGACAACAGGCAAAGCTTCTGTTCATTTCTTTAGTTAAGCACTCAAATGTGATGTACTTTCATTCCGAACTTCCGGGTTTTACCTTGAAGATGCTGCTACTAAGCTACAGTGCAAGTATCAGGTATGTGTGGGTAAGACGGGGGAATATCTTGTAGATATCTCTGCAAGATCCATAAACATGGAAAGAAAAAGGAGTTTTGGAGCAAATTTCCCTCCGCAGGACTCTGTGGAGCTGTACTTCTCCTCCTTTTTGACATCTGCTGATTTCCGCTCACAGGTCTTGTCCATGTTTTGTAGCAGAATTCCTCCTTCCGTTTCCTTCCAGTTTTTGAACATTCACAGTCTCTACTCACTTTTACGAGTATATGGTATAAAAGAGCAGTAAGTGTAAAAAATGGTAGCAGCCCTGGAAAGGGGGAAGGAGGGTCATATCAGATATATATGACCTCTCTTGCATGTCAGCCTGATGCTGTGTCTTCATGTTTTCCGTCTCACATAATCTCTGAATGTGGATTATCTGAGTGGTTGCTTGAACAGTAGCCTTACTTTGTAGCAGTGAGCTATTTGAGATGTGGGCTGTATCACTGAAAATAGAGAACATTCCCTATGTGAAACACTGCAGTAAATTCTAAGATGGATGGGAAATTCATTCCTATTAGGAATGAACCATTTTTTTGGTTTGTTTGCTCTTCCCAGTGAAATTTTACTGCCTGCTGAGACCATTCCCTGTTTCAAGGGCATAAGACAATAGGGCTCCCATCTGATAGCAGTATCACCATGTTTTTTCAGAGGTGATATTTGATGGATATGTAAGGCCAGATTTCTGTCACTTCCTCTGTCTCTTCCTGATTATTCTCCAGGTACAACTTGGCCTCTTTAAATTGAGTTCCTATTTCATTCAAGTGATAAAAGCTAATATATACTTGTTTAAAAGCAAATGCAAGTAAGGTTAGAAAAAGATCAGAAACTTAAAGAAATAACATCTTGAAGGCAAGGGCATCTTGTTCCCCTTTCATATAAACCAGTGTTAAGAAAATTGAGGATTAATTCAGTCTCTCAATGTTTTGAGCTTGATTTTTTTCACATTGTCCTGTGGATTTTATTAGCTGCTTGTACTTTTATTTATCAAACTACAAAAATATAGTTGTTCTGGTTTAAGTAATCTTATTTTATAGTCCTTTTCCATTTCCCAAATAAATGAGATGAAAGGCAAAAGAGAAATTTTAGTTTCTAGTTGGCATTTACCTATTCTGTTTTGTGGGACTGAGGTTATATGTGCTATTCTGTCCTTGCTATTGTTCAATTATCAGCATGTTGCATGTTTAAAATCACAGATATTGTAGTTGCAATGTGTGTAAGACTTGTTTCTCACCTGGAGTCAAACAGAAAAGCCAGCCTCACTGATGCCTGAACACAGAGTAGCAAATTATGATAACGTCCCCAATAGTGAGCTGAAATTACCCTACTGGTTTGTGTCAGCAAGGTCCAGTTTCTCCAAGGCACTACTTTTTCCTGAAGAGAAATCTGTGATTCTTCTTTTTTTTTTTTTTATTTTTTTTATTCAGGAGTTACTAGAGTTCTCTGTGTTCTTTTTCATGGCACCTTTGCAGATGATTACTCTGTAATATTATGATGATAGGACAAATAATAAGAGAATAAACAAATTATTTCTATGTTATGATAAGCATTGTATTTACAAGAATGAATTGCAGTCCCAGTTTCTTAAGATAGTCTGTCTGCTTCAGCATGTTTGAAATGAAGACAGAATTTGATTCTTTGCTAGCAACAAGCACAGTTTCAGTGAAAGTGTCCTCAGCATTCACACCTTAATGGGAATTGAAGGGGTTTCAAGAATCTTGAACTATTGAATCTTGGCCAATCTTGAAAAATTAACGAGGGGAAGTGGTTTTAAAAAACAATGAACGTGATAAACCATTTCTGTCTTCTTACTCCATTTCAAGCAAACGCTCTGTGCCGTTTTTTATTTATTTATTATTATTATTTTTTTATTCATGGTCTGTGAATCACTGTGGCACAAACTGCAGCTTTCTAGCAAAGGCAATGCAAAGCTTGGTTCATGTTGAAATGTCTGAGATCTCAGTGATGATTTAGGATTACAAATTACCATCCTATTTAATCTAAAATTGTACTTTCTCAAGGAGGGACCTGAAACATGAAGGTCTGTCCCAAAAGAACAGAAGAGATGGCTACCCTTTTTTTTTTTTTTTTTTTTTTTTTTAATCAGCTTTTCTGTGTCTTCTGTATTACTACTGTTAGCAGTAAATCACTGTTTACTAGCCAGGGAGCAGGTGCGTTGCTCTTCTGAACTGAGAAAACACACAATGTTCTGGTCTCGGAAGACTCTGCATCCTGGGCTTGGGTAGATGGGCCAAAACATGTGTGGATGAGAGAATGAACAACATAAAAATAAATTAAGCAGCGTCAGTAGCACTGGTTGCCTCGAGTGTTACAGTAGGCAGGGCAAGAAATGATAGTCATAAAATAGAAAAAAATCTTCTTGGAAGGTGGATCATTTACCTCTTTTTGTGTTGTGAATGATACAAAAGACTGACCTAACAAAACCCACTTCTTTGATGTCACACAGAGTTCTTTTCAGAATGGGTCTCAAAGGTTTAAATTGCCTGGAACTGTGGTTTATTTGCACTCCTATTTGTTCTTCAGTACATGTGAAGGGTTTTTTTTTATTGTGACAGTCATCTGTAAGGAGTGGATTTTCCAATGAGTGACAGCTGTAACTTGATCTCACTATCTGGCAGCTTAAAGCATGAAAAAGAGAATCTTTCAATACACTTGAAAACAAACAACAAATATTCTATTGTTTTGGACCATTAGAAAATGACCTAGATGGACAGCATGAGCTGACATACTAGAAATTTGTTAGAGGTCAGACTTCAAAATCAGTATGTTAAAATTCTTAGCACCAAAACAGTCTGGTTTCAGTTAGATTGAGTTCATTAAAAAGAAGAGGTAAAGTTAATTGGCTTTTCAAATTAGAATTTTCTTCCTCCATGTAAGTGTTGGATGTGCTGGGTGCTAACTAAAACTTTTTGTAGCGCTGTTGTTCTCCTTATGGCCTGAAAGGAAGACCTTGCTCTTTTAAGGCAAATGAACAGTCAGTTTCTGTGCTCTTCTCACTGTATTTTCTAATCTACATGATTTGAGTGTTTTTAACGTGATGAAATCCACTGTGAAAGGTCTGTTGCTGTCTTGTCTTTATGGCAGTGGTAACATGGCCTTCTTTTCCATCTTCGGGCATTCCGGATTTTTGGTGTTTATATATTCTTGTAAAGGGATCTGTATAAACAGTAGATGTATGGTTTGAGAGGTTTCTTAACCAGTTTTGTGGCATTTTTCTCCCCTCTCTGGGGCAGAAAAAGGAAATGCTTGATTCTGCCCTTTGAATCTCTGTGGGCCCAGGTAGCTATTGCAGACTGGCCCACGGCCTCCCCAGCATCCCACCAGCCATAATTTATACTCTATAGCAGGTATAAAAGGCTACATCAGAAATGACAGCAAGGCCAGCTAAGTGCTTTTTGTCAGAAGAGTCAAAAAATAATAAGGAACGCGAGAACTTTGAACGTCAATGATTAATAAGAGGGAAAAGCTTTCCTGAAAAGTAGTGGAAGGTGATGGTGCAGTGCTACAGCCCCACCTGATCGTTCAGAAAAGTAATAATGCAGCCTGAAAATAACTACCCCAGCCTAAAGCAGAAGTCTATATTTCTTCATTCTGAATATCCTGTATTCAAAATCTCCTAACTTCAAATCTCGGGTGGTAGTCGTACTGCCGCAGTGCGGGCCTGGAGCGAGGGGCAGCGGCAGCAGCCGCCCCAGCCTGCTGCGCTCGTCTCCCTGTGGCAGGTAACAGCCTAGCAGTGAGCTGTGGGCATGAAGAGGGAGACTAAGACTTCCATGAAATATTTGTGTCTTAAGCTTGAATCTAAACCCTGAGCCAGAATAAAGGTTGCCGTTATGTCTTTTTTTGCCATGTGGCAATAATGAACGAGATACCACCCCAGAAGGAACTCTGAGGGGAGTAGTGAAGGAAAATGTTTGGAGGGAAGTGTTGTTTAGGAGGTATGTGGTGGTAGAATTGCACATCTTGCATCTCCGATACCATTTAGAAACGACATGTAGGCTTATAAAAGGTTTTGCTTTTTCTGCATTGCAGTAGCTTACAGGATGACAGCAAAACCTCTAGTATTTAGGCAAGACATGTTGAGAGACATTGTGGCTGGGCCTAGGGGATCCCAAATGAATGCAACCAAATGTATTTTGGGACAGAAGGAAAAGCATGAGTTTTATTCATGAGGCCGATCACTCTATCTAGAAGCTCTGTAATAAATGTAATTTTTGTTATTATATTGTGTTAGAGAACACATATCTAAGTTCTACTAGATCCCAAACCACAAACTTAAAGGGAAACTCGAATGCACATTGCCATTTTGTCAAGTCATTCTTGAGGAACTTTCTCTTCACTCATTTAATATGCAATTTAGGTCAGTGGACCCTGCAGGAGCATAAAGGCAATTTCATGTGAAAGAAAATTTAGGGATAGAATATTTTTTGTATGTCTTTTTATTTATCACTTTCTTATTCATGTAACAGCAAGCAACACTGTTTGTTTCAGAATACAGATGAAGTAAATAAATAAAGATAAAAGACTTAGTTTAAAATGGTTTTAGGGGAGTAGTGTATTCAGTACTAAAATATAAACAGCATGCACTTCAGACATTTAAAGCTGCTGATAGTTTGCGGTTGATAGCAGCAGTACAACCAGGCCTACAGGCTTTCTCTTTGCCTTGTCACTGACAACTGTGATAAGATACCCTCAGGTTTGCTCCCTGAGATTTAATTCAGAGGACAAGAGTCCTGTTTACCTCTTCTTATATCACAGTTTCTTGCTTTATAAGGACAGAAAGAATTAAGTGAGTTAGATCTGTCTCTTCTTTCAGGCTGGATTTGAGTTCTCAGAAGGTACCAATATGCCTTCTGTTTAATAGACTTCCCTTAATCTCTCTAAACTTTCTACACTATCTGACTGATAAAGAATTCAAGAATTAAATCTTGCCTGGTGTAGGAATGCAAATGTATACTTGCAATGACATTCAGATGTGTTGAGGCCTTCTATATTTTGCTTTTTAAAAGTTCTTATTATACTGTGCCCTTATTCACTTAATGTATGGGAAATCAACTAATCCTGGGTCAAACTGGATCAAATTATTATAAACATGTTTATCATATGTTGTCTGTTTTAAAGAAAATAATAAACATAAAACACTTTGCACTTGCAAAATCTCTCTTGCATAAAGAGAAGCTGAATTTAAACTTTGAGTGGATTGTCAAGGCCAGCACCACAGGGTATGTTACAGCTTCCGGGGCAGAAGGAAATGGTAAGTAGCTGAGTAGGCAGGAACAGCATGGTAGGCCTGGAATATAACCACATCTAATTTCTATTGCCGTTTGCTCCATTAGACTCTGAAAGTTTGACTGTCTTGGGGGGGGGAGAATGTATCATGTTATCACATTTCCTCCTCTCCTTGTTCTTTTTCCTGTATTCCAGAGGCACAGACATCAGAACTTATTCAGTGAAAAGAAACAATTATCTTTAGGTTTTTGCTGCGTGAAATGGAAAAAAAAGTGTTAGAAATGAGGAGGAACAGTGTAAGGTTGATTGAGCATAGCAGTAAGAAGGTTTAATTTCTTTCTGTAGCTGGACCTGAGTGCATTGACAGATAATATGTTCTTGAGGAATCTAGCTCCCAAGAAACTGGTTAAGAACTTCTCATGCTTTTCTTAAAGGGTGGGGGCGGGGCGGGAGTGGAAGAAAAGACAAGAAAAAAAATATCTTCTCTCAAGATATATCCCAGTCATTTATATAACTTCTGCACCTTGTTTTGTATTGTAATCTTTTCACTTTAAACGAGGCTGTAATTTAGTGTGAAGATATTCTCATATGCTTAAGAAGAAATCTTTGAGACCTCCCAATGATGTAAAGCATGTATAATCTAGTTTGAAAATCTAATCATGCTTTGGCCAGAGCTGTAGAGTTACTATTCACTATGAGTAACAAAATCTGAGTTACTTGTAAAGTTTCAAATAAAGTTAAATCCATCCTAAGTGCATCTCTGTGGAATAACAGGGAAGAATATTCACTCTTCTGTAGATTTGATTTTGCAGTTTTATAGCTTGTACATAGAAGCCAGGCAATTTGCTCAATTCCAACTTTGAGCTGACTTTATTTTCAGTAAATATGGATTTGTAAAAACATAGAACATAGGGATTTTTTTGAGGACTGTGGTCGTGGGGAAGACATAGCATGTTGATTTTGAAGTTTTCTGAAATAGGCATATAGGAGTAACCTGTGAAATGTTCTGCTTTCAAATAAATGGTCTTACCCTTGTAAAACAAATTTGAGGGGTGTGGGGGGTGTGTGTGATAGGTTGATTTGTTTGCTTTGTTAACCCTAAGTGGCCTAAGACTCTGATGAACTAATTGGAGGTGATCAAAATATGTGGATTTTCCAGAAAATACACCCAGTGTTTACAAGCAGATAAGCACAGGCAAGTACCTATCTACCGTGCCCCGGAATAGAATTTTTTTTGCACTTCGCTGCTCAGTCAGAAGTTAAGTCACTACTATAAGTCAGAATTCTGTTGCTGTGGCTGATTAAGCTTTTTTTAGTGCTTTAGAAGTAATTATACTATTCACATAAAATCAAATTTATCCATTTGTCTAATCTAGGGAATCCAGGGATTATTTTTTTTCTTTTCCATTCAGGGCCTGTAACTTAGGTGTGGCTATATCATAACAGCTTTTTATACCTCTATGGCACTTCAGAATCTGCCATACTGGGATCAAAACTCAAGACCTGAGTTTTCAGTATATTTTTACATTTTGTTCTTCGCATGTTTTAGCTGATTTTGGGTTTCAGAGGGCTCTATGACCTTGAATTGCTGACGATGGCACAAATGCATTGATTAGTACTAGGACTTTATAACCTTTATATAACTTAATATGACAATAATCTTTATATGACTGTCTGTAGTCTTTATTTTATACATGTTTTCCCTCAGCCTTCTGTGCAAGAATTATTTCTGTTTATTTAATGTGTGGATACCAGAGTTATTTCTGTATGGTACGAAAACTGTGAAAAGAAAGATGTTATTTGCTATTAATTTCATATTGAGTAAATCAGTCCTGCAGAACAGTAACTCAGACCAAATAGCTCAGAAGTGAGGTGGATGAAGTCAGCTTGGGATATATTTGATCTGCATCCACACCCAGGCACGTATTTCTCGGGCACTTACCAAACAGTACAGATCAGGTACCATGAAGCTTGTTTAAACAAACATACAATTACGGCACCCGCTAAGCTAACCCCTGTAAATCCTGACTGTTCAGAGAAACTGCTTAAGCAAATACATGCACCCTGTTTGGTGAATACCTATAACTTGCATCTACTTCAAGATGAAAGAAAGGATTCTTTGATCAAATACACAGGATTGCCAGCTTGCCATCTGGAGGGAAGTCAGACTCATGTTTGCTTTAGTGCTAACAGGTATAAATTCATGAACTTTGATGCACTTGTGTTTTTTTCTTACCGAAGCATGCTGGGAAGGCACCTTGTTGTCACAACTCTGAATAATATTAGGGTTCTGTAAAGAAGAGTGCAGGGCAGATAAGATAAAGTAGGAAAAAGTCCCTAAATGGAGTTTATACTGGGGGGAGAATTTGGCAAGATTGCTGTGAAAGAAAATAATTAAAATAAATTTCTTTATGCATTGAAGGTAATTTTTCAGTTTAGGGGGTTTGAAAAAAAAAACAAACAAACTTACAACCAACAAACATAACACTCTTCTCATATTTTTGTGTTCAGATAAACAGAACTTGCAAAAACAGTTGCTTGAAAACCTCTGGGTTCAGTGCAGTCTTAATAACACTGAAATTTTAAACAGAACAAATATGTTAAAATTTGATGGGTTTCCTTTTGAAAATAACCTTCAGTTTTTCAACCAGCTCAGCTTGTTAAAATATCCCAATTGTTTCAACTCTCCACTCTAGGCCATATATCTTATGATGGCAGGAAAAATAGGGCAGAAAGCCAGTAAAACTGTGAAACTATTAAATG
>NW_009648330.1:318258-416890 GCF_000708025.1 Charadrius vociferus
ATTAGGGAGAGAAGAGAAAACAAAGATGAAAAAATATATGGAGGGTGAGCGGAAAGAGAGTGGAAAGCAAGGAAAGTGGCAGTGGTGTGTGATAGGAATATATGGTAGAGGTGACTATCTGATGGAGGTAGGAAACATAATTGCATATTTTGAACAGATCACCTTGTATGTGTCTTCCTTTTCATGAGACCATATTTATTCCTTGATAATTTAGTAAAGGAAAAATAACATAATTTTATATCTACTGGTTATTTACTAGAAGATTCCCTTTTCTTGTAACAGTTTTGTACGGCATATCTGAGCTGCTCTTGTATCTAGCCCAACTGTTTTTTCCTGGGTTCCTAGTTCCTTTTATCTTTGTGAATAATTTTAAATATTTTTTTTCTAACCTTATGAATTTTCATGTAACTGTGGGGTAGAAGCATGCAAAAAAAAAAAAAGTCAATCTTATTTAAAGCAAGAAAAAGGGAGGAGAAAGAATATAGGCAGATACTTCCAAGGCAGAATGTGCATTAATTCTTTTTTCTAAGATTTACAGCTGACCTTCACATAAAATGGGTCCATTTGTGTCACTGCAGAACATGAGTGAACTTGCAGAAACACACGCTAAGCTTTTCCTCTATCGCCTTCCTACTGTTACACAGCCATGTGATAAGGAAAGTTATAGACTTGAGGGGAAGTAATTTCTTTCAGTATTCCTGTGGTCTTCTATGAGTTGTTCTTGAATTTTGGAAAGGGTGTTTGTCAATAATTGTGCTGATGATGAGGAAAAAATGCATTTGAAGAAATGAGAAATATACCTTCATCTTCTGTTTAGTTGGTTTAAAAATTAGCATACTCTTTGAAGAGTCATGGTTCTACCTAACTTAATGTCATGTATAGACGATATTCTCCTGATTCTTTGGGTTTGGCTTTTTTAATCCCTTTTCTCAAAGTTCTGGGAAGATAACCATTAACATTGAGGCCTGGAAAACAGAAAAATAAAAAAACCCAAGTGTGCGTCTGTGTGATTTTTTGAAAGGCAAATACATGTTTACCCTACCAGGTAACCGTATGAGAGCAGCATGGAGGTTGAGCTAATGCAGTCTGCCTCCCAGCAGTTGTACTATTTCCAGATCCAAGTTGGTTTATGGCAGATATCTTAACATGGAAGCTGTGAGTGTGTTGCTTCATTTGACCAGAAGTCCTTCCTTAGCTTGAGGATGGTTTTGTGAAAGTGGGCAATTGGGGCAGAGAAAAAGATATTTCAAGCACTTCTCTCACTCTCTGCCAAAACAGGTGTCCAGATATATATAGGACATTTTTATTAGTCAAAGGAAAGCAATAAATTATTGCTTTCCAAAAGCAAAGTGGTGTTTAATTTGTACTTAGTTCTCTGTGCGTAAAGCCAATTAGCTCCATGGCTTCAATCCAAAAGTCTGGCAGGAATTTAGCTCTGTTTTATGTGGTTGGTCTTCTCTAATATTTTTCAGATAAGGTTGCTGATAAGGATAATTCTGTTATATACTCTTTTGCTGACATCAGTATAAATCTACCAGCCAGCCAAGCTAAAACCAGAAACATTGTATGCTGTGTCATTTCAAGCCAGTGCTTGCTTTCTGGAAGCAACTTTGATCGCTTCCACTGTCAATGTTGTCCTACGCAACCTTAGCTATTGTGTCAGTGTCTTTGCCTAAACATCTGTATTAATTCAAGAAGGCAAGAGATCATCAAGCATTTTGTATATTGACATTTCCTAATCCTTCCTGCCTCTTCATCTTACTGTAAACTGTGAAAATGGAGTGGTGTAGAGAGAGGCATAAGCATTTGCTCTAATATGAAAAACAGCTTGATGATCTCCTATAACAGGGCAACATATCAATACAAATAACTTTTATAGCAGATAACTTGTTTGAACTTAAGGGGAGGGCAACAGACATCATCTACATGGACTTATGCAAAGCATTTGATATTGTCCTGCATGATATCCTGGTGTCTAAATTGTAGACACACAGATTTGATGGATGGACCACTAAGTGGATAAGGAACTGGCTGGATGACTGCACTCAAAGGGTTGCGGTCAGCAGCTCGATGTCCAATTGGAAACCAGTGGTGAGTGGTGTTCCTTGGGGGTCTGTACTGGGACCAGTGCTGTTTAACATCTTTGTTGGTGACATGGATGTTGGGATTGAGTACACTGTCAGCAAGCTTGCTAATGACACCAAGCTGTGTGGCGTGGTCAACAAGCTGGAGGGAAGGGATGTCATCCAGAGGGACCTGGACAGGCTGGAGAGGTGGGCCTGTGACAACCTCATGAAGTTCAACAAGGCCAAGTGCAAGATCCCGCACCTGGGTTGTGGCAATCCCAAGCATGAATACAGGCTACAGAGCATAGATTTAATTTAGATATTAGGAAGAAATTTTCACTATGAGGGTGGTGAGACACTGGAACAGGTTGCCTGGAGAAGTTGTGGATGCCCTATCCCTGGAAGTGTTCAAGGCCAGGCTGGATGGGGCTTTGAGTAACCTGGTCTAGTGGGAGGTGTCCCTGCCCATGGCAGGGGGGTTGGAACTAGGTGATCTTTAAGGTTCCTTCCAACCTAAACTGTTCTATGAACTTGTCTTCAGCAAGACAAAAGAACATGGTAGGTCTGGGCCAAACTATATGCTACCTTTCACCCTCCTGGAAGACGTATTAAACATGAATTACCCAGAAAAGAAAAAAAAAAAAAGTATAAAAGCATAAAATATTTAAAAGCATAAAATCTTGATCTTGTGTTTTAAGAGTAGAGTATAACTGCAAGGTGGCAGGAACCTAAGTTTTGAAATAATTGGCACGCTTTTTTCCCCGAGAGCAATAACCAAAAAAATCAGGAAAAAAAAACCCAAACAAAAAAAAAATTAAGAAATGTCTGAAAAGTTGTCCATGACCTCTTAACTTCCTAAGTAGAATTAATACTTTTAGAAATTGAGACTGATGATAAATACTTCATGTTTTAAAAGTGTAGTTTTTGGAAAATTTCTTTTATCATATTTTCATAGAAACTTGACTATGCATAAAATTATTGTGTCCTTGTACCTGATTTAAAATAATAATCAACCTATTTTTCTTCGAGAGTATTAGTTTGCTAAGAGCTATATAGTGTATTCATAACTAGTAAAATAATGCTGTTAATTAGACATAGGATGGTATTGTGACTGTAACAAGGGTACTTTAGGCAAGAAAAATCTTTCATTTTAAATGAAGTAGTAAATGGTTATTTATAGCCAAGTTTCTGGCAGCACATGTTTTCAGTATTCTAGTTAAAAGAAGCACTCTTGAACTGCTCAGTCAGACATCACTTGTGCCTTATGTTTGATGAAAATGCAAGCTTCCTTCAGACATTAAAATTTTGTAACATTAAGTGTATAATTGATGGTGAAGTTCTTCAAGCTAGGCTTATACCACTAATTTGAGGCATTTTGATGAGAGTTACTCTGCTTGTAATACTTATATTGAAGTTGTCGGAATTATTCTTGTGCAGCAAGTTCATGGAAGAGTTTTTTTAGCAGTGCAGAGTATGATTTTCAAATGTGGTACTCACAATTGTTATACGTATTTTTAAACCTACAGGGGTAATACCGAAGAGGAATAGAATTGTGGAAGTGACACAATGACCATTTGAGTACATCGAGTTTAGGCCCACTGATTCCTGGTCACTTTGGCTTACAGGGCAGAAGAAACGCAACAACCTTTCTCGCTCACAATAAAATGCTCCAGGTGATGGAAGGCTGTATTGTGAAAAACAGCAAATACGAAAATTGTCTTGGAAAGAACTCAGCAGAAGGTGAGATTCTTCTCTATATGTTCTCTTCTATGGCCAGTTTTGCTTTTCTGAGCACAGTATGATATACTGTTAATGTTGTTGCTAATTGCCAATCTGAGCAGGACCTCTTGCTGCAAAAAAGGAGGAAAAAAAAATAGTAAAGACAAAGTATGGTTTCTTTAAAAATCACGTAATCTGTTGTGGCCCAGAATCTCATCTGAGTCCTTCAGGAGGCTAACATAAAGATGGAAGCATTTCTGGAAATGCTAGAATGATTTTTATGTTTTCTTTTTCTTTTTGACTGCTATTCTTTCAAGTACATTTTCCATTAGTTGACGTTTCTCCTCTGCATGATTTTAGTTCCTGGTAGTTTACTGTTTGATCTCATAGCTACAGCTGAATAAGCTTAAAAGTGTTACCTTGCCTTTAACTTCTGATTATATCTTTCAAAAGTTCCGTTAAGTTCTAATTTAGAAAGAAAAATGTACAGGGGAGGGGGAATAAGCAAAAGTCTGTGTAAAGACACTGTTGGAAGTTCCAGAAGGCAGCCAAGCAAGCTCCTAATTTGTATTGCTAATATGTAGCATATATTTTTGCAGAAAACATAAATAATTAGGTATTGCGCATAGGATTCTGAGAGTTGTAGAAAATATGTTATTCTACCATGCATTGCAGGCTGTGGAGCATGCAAAATCCTCCATGGCTGGGAGACTGGGTAAATATGATTGGTGGCTCTGGACATGCTGACTAGGAGGCAATGCAACCTGCTAGAAACTGTCAGTTACTTCTTGTGGACAACAGCTGGGTCCCAAGTCCTTAACTTCAAGGCCAGTAGGTATTAATGATATTTAATAGGACCAATAATGCTGCTTTTTCTCCATCAAACTTTGGTAAATGGCATTTCCTTAAAACAGTCTTGTGAAGCATTCTGCTGTTGTTGCTTGTAGTGCTAGTGAATATTGAGCAGAAGACCAATGACTGAATTCAGACAGGCTGAATTAAAAACAAGAGTGTTTTGGAGAGTTATTTTTAACCTGCGTAGTTGCACGGATTGAATTTGCCACATGCCCCCAATGCAGTTGTACCTGTAGGAATAGAAGTCAGTGCCCAAAGTGATGAGGTGACCTGGGAAGCAGGAGAGCTTCTTAAACAAGATTCATATACTGTGAAAATTTACAGCCTCATTGCTTATAGAAGTAGTCCCTGTTCATCTGCTTAGTCATACTGACGCCAGCAGTGAAAAGGAGCGTTTCCAGGATTGAACCTTCCGTTGTGTGTTTTTATGTCTTTTCTAATGTCAAGTGCTACTATTCTTATAGACCCTCATCAGGAGAAGTCCTACCAGTCAATTCTAGTATAACATTTCTGGTTTAACTTGACACTTTTGATGCCAGGAAGATTAAGTATGAAATGTCATGAGAATTAAGAGAGATTTTTCTGCTTTCCACCGATTTTTCCCTCTGAGGCCATGGTAGGAGGATACCTATTTTCATTCACATCTCTTGATAAAAGGGGAAATCATGAATGTCAGAGATAGTTCGTGGGTTTTGGAAATGTGAGTGACAAATCCAGCTAAGACAAGAATTTATCATTTTTCATCTTATTCTTAATACTATTCCATGCTTCAAAAATAATAAGGTGTGGTTTTGTTAATGCTCAGTGCCTCAAAGAAGCTGGCATTGCCTTCCATCTTCACAGATTTTTACAGATGCACAAAACACACCTAAGCCTTCAAAGCAGTTCTTGGCAAAAGAACAATCATGTATCTCTGTTTTCAATGCATTTTAAAGTTGTATAACAAAACAGTAGAGAAGACAAAACCATAAATCTTTACTCTCAAGGATAAGACATGGAAAAGGGAACTGGAGATGGAAATGGTTTCTGACTGTGCCATGGATCTCTTGTGTAATGCTGGGTAAATCACCTAGCTCTCTACATGGAATAGAGATTTAAAATTATAGGTAAATAGTTTTGTAAATCTAGTAAATAATCCCTTTATGCATCTGTTTGCTTTGTTGTGAAATGGAAGTAATAGTATGCCTTTTGCTCATCGGATATTTGGAATACTCTTGTGATACGCTGTATGGAAGTGTTTACGTGCACTCTTTAAAATGAAGAGTGCTCCTTTTGGATATACAGAAGAATTGCACAATCAGTGTCTCTATCCACCTTAAGTTTTATGCCAGCTCCTTTTTTTTTTTTTTTCCCTGTCTGGTTTCAGGGGCTCACTGCTGCAATGAATGATGCTTTCTAGGGAATGCAGCTGTTCAGTCCTGGAATTAACATGTAAATGCTCTTCTCTTATTGAAGCAGGGAAGGAAGATGGAACATCGCTGTATTTTCTCTAATCAACATACTCTCTTTTTCATCTGGAACTACAACAAAGCTGACTGTCAACCACACAAATAACAGAATATTTATTTTTGCAGTAATAAACACATCCAGAGGCATGCTTTTCTTGGAAGCTTTTACTGACCGACCCAAACAATGTTTTACTTCCATGAAAATATATATATTTAGAACTATTCACACACAAATCTCTCATGCATTTTCAGTAAAACAAATAGAACAAACTAAGTATGTTGACAGAATGCTAACTTTAGCTGCAGAAGTGTAGTAAAGCACTGCAAATGTAACTACCACTGGATTTTTTTCAAAATGCAAATTCATATATTGGAACCATCCCTATTGTAAAAGTTCAGTTCTGCCCTCAGATTCACAGATAGTGGTCTCCCAGAATCAGCTCAAGTCTGATTTGTGTGCCTGACTCTTCACAGGGCAAAGTGAGTAAAAATGCTACCCAATAGGAATTATGAGATTTTACAGTTTCCTCAGCACAAATGTAATTCAACAGATGAAGTGTAAGATGGTAGAAAATCGGCCCTGCTCTCTTTAATTCACCCATATAAATAGAAAAAATTTCAGGACTCCAGATATCAAAGGTCACCAAATGAGCTATGCAGAGAGGATCAGTGATTCCCTACAGAGTTTTAGTTGAGCAGAGGAAATGGTACAAGTTGTTTTTTGAAGATTGCTTTTGATATGGCATAATATGCAGGCACACTGAAAAATATATATTCTGAAACTAGTGTGTGACAGGCCTTGTATGCCTTTTTACTGATGCTTAATTTAGTTTCTTCCCTTTTAGCCTAGCAGACACATCTTTACATTCAGCTGCAATTTCTTTGGACAGTTTGATGCAACAGTAAAATAAAACTTGAGCCAAGAACACAGGACAGGGTTAAAGCTAAAAGCAAAATCCTAAAGTCAAAAACAAGAACTTGAAGTCAATAAAGCAAGCTATTGGAAAACAATGTAAGGATTGAAGCTGGAATTGCAGGGTGGGCTGACCTAAGCCAACTTAATCGATAGCTTGGCTGCTGAGTTGGGAATAAACAGAACTGCTTGTATGTGAAGAAGAAAAACGTGACAATGGAACTTTAACTTTTAAGACATATCTAAGCTGTGTAACCTTTGCATTGAAACAGTATGTTAACAGTGTAAACTGGCCGAGTACTAAATAGCTGAACATGTAAGTGAATGTGATTTATAAGCTCTATTTTGCACTTTTTGTAAAATTGAAGGACAAAAGTAGTCCTGTAACAGTCAAGACACCCTTCGGTTGGAGGGATAAAAACACCCGATATATCAATCGGCATGCTGTGTATAGCATAAGTCAAATTACATGAGATGTAGCAGACAAATTTTATAAGACTTAAAAGTCCTGTCTTTGAATGTGTCTTTTTAGAGGTCTTTTACTAAAACTTTAGATAGTGGTGACACATTAAGTGATTCCTTCTTTCTTCTTGTAGAAGTGTTATATAAAGAAATGGGTGAGGGACAATGAATAAAGATGGAAAAAAAAATAAAATTGAAGATGCCTGAGAGGTAATAGGATAGTAAGATAAAATGCAAAGGCACTTCTTGAACTGCCTTCCCTGTATCATCGAGATCGTAATATTCCTGCTTCAGTTTTTCCCCATAGTTTTCACAAAGTCGAGGAAGTTTTGATTCACTTTTGTGATTTATAAGGTACACTTACAAGATGTGACACTTGTGACTATTGCTGTCAGATTTATGGGCTATTCGGTTACCTTTAGGTTGTTGTTAAATAGGTGCTGAGAATTTAACCTACAGATTGTTGGGCAGATTAATTATATTCCCCTGTAAATTCGTGGGTTTCTGGCCTATTTATACCCCCTGCAAAGTACTGTCTGCAGTTTGACACTGGTCACTGGAATAGAGTAAACACACAAAAAGTGGATGATACTGTTATGTCTCATAGAGCAAAAAGCTCTTTAAAAAAAATAGCTGTTTGACTTGTGTGACTGGCTCAAAGTAGAATTTTCTTGACAGGCAGACCCAACCATGAGTGTAAAATCTGTCCACGCATTCAGTGGTTAGAGTTCATTTTCTTTTTGTAGGCACTAAATCAAACCACTTTACAAAATCTCAGTTATCTGCAAAACCTTTAGCCAACCAAGATTCTTTCTCCAAACAGTTCCCACCAGGTAGTCTCAGATGCAATCTCTGATTTGTCTTCTGAAATTATAAAACTGCTCCTTTTTAAATTGGAAGACTTTTATATATGTAATCAGGCTGGATGTCTCTAACTCACATGAAAATTGATGACAGTGAGGGTGATGATAAGGTTTCACCAGTTAAATCTTTCATGATACAGGGATGCCACTTGTAATACTATTTAATGTTTTAGGTGAAGGGCAGGGAAGTCCTTAGGAGAAATCTCTCTCAGGGTCTCATCTCACTCCCCTGCCTGTTCCCAGTCAGCTAGCTCTCTGTGCACGTAGCAGCACTGGTTAGCATCTAAACTGCCTTCTCTCCTATGTTAGCGCTTGGGGAGTTCAGCCACCTGTGAATCCAAACCAAGTAACAGTGATCTATTGTTTTTGTGTGAAGGAAAGGCGTGTGCATGAAGTATTGGGGGAGAAAGAGAAGCATCAGCAGTCAGGACAAGACCATATCCAGCCCTTTCCTCTCCCCTACCCTCGCTTGAGTGAAGATCTTGTGCAGGATAGGGCTGGGCTGGGCTGTGCCATATTCTTTGGGGGGATCCCAAGACAGACTAGTGTTGAGGACTCTGTGCTGCTGTCTAAATGTGTTGGCATTGCTGGGTACTGGTATGTTTAGAAACACAGTGCTGCTGTGGAGTTTCTGATTGCCTGTATGTTTAATATTCTGTAAACTTCTGCTTTTACGGTGGTTCAAAGTGTTTAGTCATCTTTTGAAGAAGGTAGGGGATGAGATCTGCACTTAGCTTTACCTAATTTCTATTAATCTCAGTAAAAATTGCAACTTTGAACACGATGGTAAAATGGGCTCAGAATATACTTTTTTTTCCTATAGCATGCTGGGCATACTTCCTCTACACTTTCCTTGTTTCCTCTCCTTCCAATCCATTGTTTTAAAAATATTTTACTATCACATGCAGAGTGCAAAACAGGTAATATTAGAATTGTAGCTGAACTTTGAAATATACGATTTGAGTTGGTATGGTGTTTAACCAACATATCCTGTATTTAATTCATGGTTGAAGTCCTTCAAAAGGGCAGAAACTCTGGATATGATGTGTTTGAGACAGATTGTCTTTTGTGGAGACAGGAGTCATCTTCCATACTGGTTACTTCTACAGCTTTAAATTCTTCACATGTCAGTGATGAGTTGTTAGTACCCACTTGGAATATCTGGAACAGATGGTAGCAAATAAGTGCCAAATAAATTTTTCACCAAAACCTCATATTGAATTTAGAATCTTCAGCAATCTCAACAGGGAATGCAATTTGTTTTTGCTAAGTTCTGCTAGCTTAACAAGCTGCCAGTCTCTTTGTTTCCTGGATTCACTCTGAATACATAGCAGAATATTCAAATACCATCAGATTCTTATCTTCACCAGAGCTCCCTTACCTCTAGCTTTCGTGTTATCTTTGATGTGACCATAGAAATCCTATATTTATTCACAAATAAGGAGGTTCAGACAAGCATCTGAACTCATGGATTCCTGAACCTCTGAATAAATCTTCGTCACTGAAAAGAACTGTCAGAATCTTCTCATCAGGCAGCTGTAGTTCCTGCCACTGTATATTTTTTTTCATTACGTCTTTCATTGTATTACCTTGGTGCCTCGCACATTGAGGTGAATTGGTCTTGTCAACTTCTGTGTCATATGCTGGGGGCTTCTCATCTGTGTTTGATAGATATAGAACTGGATGAACAGTTTGTCTTGATGTTATGCAGTCTAAAGTTTTCAAGAGCTAAACTACGTACTTCTAACTCAAAGACAGAAGTTTGATTATTAGAAGTCTAGAAAGCATGCTGCTGTGGGGTCCAGAAGTGACAACCAAATACCAATGGACTTCTTCATATGAGTTGGGCTAAGTGCTATTCTGTGAAGGAATCCAAGTTCATTATATCCACTGGGAAAGGTAGTAGCATTTGCCTGTCCCTGCTGTACACATGAAATCATGACAGTTTTCAGCTGTAGCGTTTCATGGTGGGTATTAACTTACAGTACCAACCTTTCATTGCACTGAACATCCTTTGCCAAGTCCTGATTGCAGATTCTCAATGTCATTTGTTATTTATCCTGCCTACTGCTTATAGTGGTTTGTACAGAGTTTTATGCAGAAATGTTCTGGGACAGCTTTTTGTATATCCATATGCATATATATGTGTGCATGTACATAATTATCTGTAAATATACACATATATATATGCTTGCATATGTTGATTAACGATGGCTGAATGATAGATTGCTTGGGGTTTGTTCCTTTGCCTATTTTATTCTTAGAGAAGTGGGATCCTTGTGAAAAGAGTTTGTCCCGAGAAACTTCCGTATGAATGGAAGTCAAATACCTTCTCAGGATATACGTACGAAAATATAAAAAGCAGCACTTAGTTATTGGAACATTTATATATGCTGAACAGCAAAAAGAACCTTTCAGTTCTGTGTAAAACTTGTATTTAGAAGGAAAATATTCAGCCCTGTTCTCTATAGTACAAGGACTCTATAGACAAAATAATAATTAGTCTGTCAGGAAACTATTCTGGCTCAGTTACAGTTGTTATGAAAGTGTCTAGCTGCACAGTAAGTCGGTAAAATGCAGCAGAAGCAATTACACTGGAAATGGTGCTGTGCAGCAAGAAGTTAATGTTGATGTGAATGCTAAATTAGGTCCAAACAAAGAACGTTCAAACTTGTCTTCAAGAACCTCTTGAGCTCTGATCCTCTGGGAAATGAAATGATCTTTCATGGCAGAAACTCAGACATAGTGGCACTCAGAACACCAGCAGAAAGCAGTGGAAATTGCTCTGATGAGGTGCTGTCACTCCTCAGCATTAGACCCGCAGAGACTCTGTAAAGAAAAGTAAGGATGGAGCTTCTTGGGCAGTCTCGCTGCAAGCTGAATCTGCTCTATCCTTCCCCCCTCTGGAGTTCCCATCCATAATAAACTAGGTGGGACGGCTTTTGATTCTGTAAACGTAGCCAACCGAGTCAGCTTGTGGTTAAATTATTTATGCCAAGAGCTGAATGTGAGGTTGCATGAGCAATGTGTTCTCTTTAATAAAACCTGGATTTTGGGGGTGGGAGAGGCAAAGAACCTTAACTAGTCAAATAGGATTTTTCTGAGTGTGGTCTGTTATAAATTGAGTCTCAGTGGGGGCAAAATGGGGAGCGGAAGTGAAAAACAAAGCAGGTTTAAAAGGGCATTGAAAAGCCTGTTTTTCATATTGTTAGCCAAACCCAGGGCTGCTGGGAAGATGATGTGTCACTGACTGATATGATTACATTATCCACAAGGAGGGAATTTTAAGAAGTTCTTAGACGTTTTGGAATTCATAGATGAAATTATTACTTTTGTTAAGATACTTTAAAAAATAATCAAATAATTTTACTTTTTGCTGCATAGTATTTGTATTTATTTACTATGTTATCCCTTTCCTTAATCCAATGTTAAGGTATCTGCAGAACTGTGATTAAACAAAATGTAATAAAAATTGAATATAAACCCCACATCAAGGATCTTGTTAATTAATAGTTAAGGTTGTTTAATGTGTTTCCTGTCAAAGTAGTCAATAGTGAGTTAAAATTAACAGGCTAGCAGGTCCTGTTTGTTTTGCCGGAAATATTTTGTTGTGCTTGGTAAGTCTTGGTGCTGCACCTGCATAGAGAAAGATTCCTTTTTATCCTAGACTGTCCAGGTGATCAGAGCTGACATGGAAAAACAGAGGAGGAGAGGAGTCCAGGAAGATGTGTTTCTCTCCGGTCCTCGGTGTCAGTGGCTAATACAATGGAGTTACCTATTTCTTTGACAAGCTTCTATTCATATTAATGCACATAAGATACCCTTTAAATACCTCCATCCGTCACACTCATATGCATAACCTTAAAGACCACGTCAACCAGATAATGCTGTTTTATTAACTGTCTTTTCCATTTCAAATGTCAGTATGGCACTTTGCCATTGCCTACAGATATGTCAGTTTAGAGTTAAGGTTGTATGTTTGTGGGACATTTGGGTAGGAGGGGATGCAACCTTCCTCTATCTGGAAACAAAAAACCTCTAATACTCTTTTTTAGGTCCCCAGTTGCTAGTTGCAGAAAGCTCTCCAAGGAATGCAGCAATGGCCCATTATTTTTTTGCAGCAGCTACAGCCAGCCACTTTATAGAATCATTTCTTGAGGAAAGAAGGATTATCTCTTTTTAGTTTAAATCAGCAGTTTTAGAAATCATATAGAAACTTGTCTGCAATTCCAGCAGTTGTTTGGCTTGAGCATATTAAACACTTTCAGTGGAAACCTAGAAAACATAATTTTTCAGGCAGTTTTTTCCCCGTCCCTGTCAGAGATATGACTCAATTAAAGATGGTTCTTGAGAGCACACTGTTACAGCTATGGGCAAATGGAATTAGAGGCTTTCAAGCATTCTGAAATAAGTTATTTTACTATAGATTCAGGGTGGACAGTTTGCCCGTCTTTTGCTTCTCTAGCCATGCAAATCACAGCGTGAGAAATAGCTTCCATGCTTCTTTTATAATGTGACTTTGTTGCACCTGAAATTACATTGCAGAAATGCTACTCTGAACTCTGGTTTCCCAGCGGAAAGCTTAGGTCAGGCAAAGTAGCCTGGAGGGATACATTTGACTGATTAAATTTGATGTATTCTATGTATCTTTCCTTGCTTCTAGCCACCTTCTAGTACATTTATTCTACAAGCTTTAAGTCAGTAATCAACTTCAGCACCCGCCTATTAGAGTGATTATTATTTTACGATATATAACGTCTTACATTTGGACCTCACTG
The DNA here is from genome assembly GCF_000708025.1 of Charadrius vociferus. Classification (NCBI taxonomy): domain Eukaryota; kingdom Metazoa; phylum Chordata; class Aves; order Charadriiformes; family Charadriidae; genus Charadrius; species Charadrius vociferus. The sequence goes on from NW_009648330.1 coordinate 331,363, forward strand.
TTCCCTTTATGTAAACAGAAGATGGGAAATGATTAAATTTGTACCTTGAGATAAACTGCACCATACACAGGTAGAAAGACAGCTTTAGACTTGTGTTGCTTTGATAAATTAATGCCTGTTACAAAAGAAAAAACTCCTGTCATTGAAGCCACAAAATGTACAATTATGAATCATCAGAGGCAACCAATTCTTTCATTCCATTCTCTTTAATGAAAAGATCTGTATGCTGGAAAAAAGTTCTTTTTGAAAAAAAAAAAAAAAAGGAAAAACAACAGTTTGGAAAGAAAATCCCAGATAGTCTCTTGGGTATTTTAAAAATGTTTGAAGGTATTTTTGATTGAAAATGAAATTAAAAGATCAGAATTGTTACAAACTAAAAACACATCGGTGAGCCAAAAATAGCCTCCCAAGAAAATCTTAAGTGATGTTTTGGTGATGTTTGATCACACTATTGAAGGCTGGTTTCCAATGTATTTGCTTTTTTACCTTTCTCCCACCTTGGCTGCCTCACCGTACCTCTGTCCTCCATACTGTTTCTAGACAGCCACCTTCATTGATGCCCTCAAGCCCTCCCAGTCCTCTGCTGGCTGGGCATCAGTCACTCATGTCTGCAGATCAAAGGGAACACACATTATTGTAGAAGTCACCTGTAGTTTTCCATTAGTGGCAACAATTATTAGGCTGTCTCTCCTGTGTCTCAGCTGTAAATTTTTGTGGCACTTAGAGGAACTTCTTTTCTTTGAGAGCTCACCTGTTTTAAATCAAATATGGTACAAATTTGCTAGTGGATCCAAAAGTTATTAAGCTGGAATGATGGACTTACTGGAGCATTGTGACCTACTCTGGTGAATCTGTTTTCAATAGGACATCATCTTAAAACTAAGCAAGCCAAAATATTTTGTTACTTTCTAGTCCAGAAAAATATGACTGAATACATTTCATGGCTAAAACAGATACATTTAAATCTTGTAAAATTTTATTCTTGTTGAACTATTTCATACCCAAAGTTCACCATTCAATGAAAAACTACAAACTAAATATCTGGAGGGACAAATATTTTGTAGTAAAATGAGGTATTTGTCATGTGCTTCTCAAATTTAATTCAAATTTAATTATTTTTCCATTTAACTATGGAGAAATTGATTTTTCTTTTTGTAAAATGAACAAAATAATCTGATCAAGTTATACATCGAGTCTTTTATATTTTGTCAACTTTTAAAAATACACACTCTATTTTGTGTTAAACCAACTTAAACTTTATTAAAAAGCTCATTGAGTCAATGAGCGGATTTTAGCATAAAACAGCCCTTTGGCGATATCTACTGGCCCACCCTGTCTCTTTACCTATTTAATGAAAAAGAAAAATCAAATTATAGAAGAAAAACTTGTCATCCGTTTCATTCATAAGTCTTCTTAACACGGTCTGCAAGAAAAATCTGCAAATTGCTCAATGAAGTATGCTCTTTAAGTGAAGTGATAGAAAGTAATGCACTGGGAATCAGCCTAAATAAATCAAAACTTATCACACAGATGTTCAAAAGTGATTAGAAGCCTGAAAATGCAAATAAGCATTGGCTAAATTTTTTTAAGTTCCTAAGTCAGATGCCTAACTCTCAGTAATTTCAGTGGGATTTAGCTGTCTAACCTGCCTAAGTGATTTTGAAAAATAACACAAGCTTGCCTGTCTGCACCACTAGGTGCCTAAACACTTTTGGAAAATTTGTCCCTGAATATTTTTAATAAAGAAAAATGACACATCAAAATGTGAGAATGTAGTCTCAAAGTAGGATCAGAACAATGCTTCAGAAAAATCTAACCTAGTTTTACAAGAGCTCATGACAGATGGCTGTGTTGATTCCTAAGTTTGTTGTAAGCCACAGTATATGAAATAATTTTGGCAAATTCTATTCAAATGCCCCAAATGAATTTTATATCTGTTCAATTATGCTTAACAGGCAAGGTCTAGGCAAAGATAGCAGTCAACCAAATACAACCTGAGTGCAGTCCCAGGTATTCACACCATTAACACACGATATTCTTTTTGCTGTAAGTTGCATCCAGTACTGAAGATAAAACACTTCAACGATCTTAACACCATTCTTTAATGAAGTGTCTTATTTAAGAGTGTTGCATGTTATTTAACATGTATTGCAAAATAGTGTCTATTGAAGTTTAATTAGTGTAAGTTGCATATCCAGTGGTTCATGTAATTAATTGCAGATTACATATTTTTTAAAAAAAATCAATGTTTTTGTTAGTGGTGTGCGCAAACCTACAACGAATATTTAAGCATCAGCTGAATAGATGCAGGAGCGCTAGCAAAGTCGAGTGTCAGTCAAACATCCGTTCCTTTTCCAGGTTCTATACAGGAAATGATATATGAACATGTACAAGTCAAGTGGAACTATAAATGAAATAAAATTCAGTTGTTGAAGGAAGTAAGTTTGGGGGAAATTCATATCTGTGCTATTTTCTTGCATTTCCCTTTTCCCCCAAATCATGTCCGGCACAAACAAAAGCGTAAGGATTTGTAAAGATGATTTATTTGGAAATTGTCTTTTTCTTCATGGTAGCTATCAGATTTTTTTGGGGGGGGATATGCTTTTGATTTACTATTTTAAATAATTCAATCATTCATGTGGTCTTGCTTGTTTATCATATATTTGAGAAGATTTTATTTAATATTGTCTAGTAGGATCGTAGCTCAGAAAGACCAAAGAGACAGGATAATCTAGGATTTGGTTGGTTCAAATTTCTGCCTTTGTTTCAGAACTGCTATTGTGCAGGTTTGGGCAAGTTATTCTGCCTTGCACTTCAATTTCCATCTGTAAAGTGGGGATAACACACTGCTTTGTCTCACAGGAATATTGTTGTGAATAAACACATTACAGTTTATATTGCAGTCAAATTCTTTACTTTGGAGATACTGTTAAGATAAGTGTCTTACATGGATTTGAGCGTAAAACACACTTCACTCATAATTGAACGTCTTTTTTATATATATCCATATGAACAGCAAGATAGTTTTGGTACAGCAGAAAGTAGGATAAGCTAAAAACTAACATGCACTTGGGTGTACAGCAGAGTTTCTGACAATTTCCTACAATTGATTTGGCATAATGCAATAATATACTTCAGTGAGACCTTTATAATGCAGATGATACAGCTATATTCTGTGCAGATGGCACTGATTTACTGCTATGTTCTACAAGGTACGGGAAGTCTTTCATTGTTAGTGTGGATTGACAGCTCCGAGCAGGAATAACAAGATTCTAGACTGTCCGTCCTTCTAGCTGACTGAATGTCTTCAAAGCTGGAAACCACTGAGAGCCTCGGGTAAATAGTCCAAGCCCATATTTCTGTTGCACAACTGTAATCCTACTACCAACTCATCATTTTTTTTTGCTCCTGACAGGTGGCAATTCTTTGTCAGTTAGTTTTGAATGTCAAGGTTCAGTATATAGGTCTGAAAAAACATGGTGCTTTAATCATGATCACAAGAACGTTTAAAGTATGATTTTGCCCATTCACTTTGTTCTGTGAGTAGCCAGTTAGAAGCTGCAGTTGTTATATATGGTCTGTAGGTAACCAAGGCACATGAGAAGGCCCTTAGCTATCTGTTAGATGTCAGAAATGCAGCTCAACCTCAACATGCTTGTTGGCACTTTTGAAAAAAGGATAGGGATAATAGAAAGAAACTGGCTACATTGGGGTAATAGAAAGAAAATGCTGAAAAACAATGAGAACTTTGCGTTCTTCCCAATTTTTTCTTCTCCCCTTTCACATTCACTTTTTTCCTCCATATTCACATCCAACACACCTTAGTCCCTGACTGATGGTATTCTCTTCCTTTGTAGCCCTGGGCAGGCTCCCTTTGAGCAGGGACTGCTAGTCATGTCAGACAGGTCCTGAATGAGTAGCAGTTGTGTGAGGTGCACAAATATGAGGAAGGATGAGAGCACCAAACTAATTTTAACTTGTGACCTAATCAAGGGTTTGAACCCGAGTCTCTCGAGATAAAAGGCTATTGCCCTTATTTTTCATCTGAAAAGCCATTTGGACTGCATATAGACTGTTCCCCTTGAGAGACGGTGTCAGATTGATGTACTGCAGCATGAAATGGGAGTGTAAATGTATGTGATGTTCATGGACTAGTGAATAGAGCTAGTTTACTATGAAATGAATCACTAGCAAAATAAACGGGGTACTTCAAACCCCATACTGCTTTCTTCCTTGAAGATGTTAGCTCAGCTCCAAATGGATGTTGATTCTGACACATTCTTAGCGACACTGATATATCAGGGAAAATTTACATGCTGAAAACTTGTTCTCATTTTTATTATAAATATATTAGAAGAGAGAAAGTAGCTTAGAGGAATTAAAAGAATGGAAATTGCTTGTTGCTTCGTTGTCACACTACTAAGGTTTCAGTTATTCAGGGGCTCCTTGTCTAATATGGATATGCTTGAAATTATCCAGCCTTTGTATTTAATAGCCAGGGAGACGTAATGAGTCTGTTCCAGCCTTCAGTGAGAGTGCAGACAAACAGCCTGTTATATTGCACTAAGCTTTTGTAAGGCAAAGCAGACTTTGAGATAAATTTTACTTCATGTTAGTTGACAAATCTAAGTAGAGACTTTCAAAGGAACCTGAAATGTTGGGTACCTACCATTTTCAAATATCTAAGCCACTCAGGAGAGATCATCAGCAGATGAACTGCACTTCTTTGCTGTACAAAGACTACGTTTGATGCTTTGTGGTGAAAGACTTGGCAATGCCGCTGAAAGAGACATTGTTGTTCACCAGGCTTATGATCTGAAATGAGTGTCCTATAGGCAGTTTGGAGGTCACTGAGGCACTAAAATGTTTAATAATTCTTAGAACCTCCCTAGATTTTGGGGATAATAAGAAATAAGAAGGTCCTAAAGATCCTTTAAAATTCTTCACATTATCTAAGAGCTAATAGTCAGCTTGGGGGGAGCAGAGGGGACACCTTGTAAATTCATAGTGTTTTAAGACCTCTTACGGTTTTGGAGTTATGGTAGCTCTTACTGTACTCAATATATAATGGTAGTGTCTAAGAATGAAGACAGTTAAGCATGATAAACTTAAAAGCAATAGCTTTAAAATTAAATCGCTGAAGTCAAGTCACTAGTATGTCTACAACTACAGCTTTTTCAATACTTCATACATTCTTCAGTTGTTACAAGATAGATGGGGAAATGTATTTAAAAAATAGATAGCAGTTAGGTAGTATTAGTAAATCTGGGATTATTTCCTGTTTCCCTTCCGTCATTGAAATGTCGGTGGTTTTGCCTACTATAAATCTCAAATAAGCAGATTGTTGTTGGAGGGGGAACAGAAAGGAAAGAATATGTTCAGGAGTCCAAACTCAGTACTATGCCATTAAAGACTAGTGGCTTTCTTTTTTTTTTTTTTTTTTAATAGTATGGGTGAATGTTTTGTTCACAACTGGGGATTTAAAGTGTTCTGCTCTGTAACACCGTGGAACTTTGGGTTCTGAGATTTAAAGATCACACAGAAAACTAGACTGAATGATGTCCATTGCCTGAGGCAGGGAAAAAAGTCCAGAGAGGATGAGGAACTGGTTGCTTGGGAGGTCGAGATTTTAAAATAATAATGAAAAGGTATGACCTTATCAAAGTGGGTTACAATCATTTTTCTGTTCTATGTAAAAGTAGATTGAGATATGGAAAGGTGACATTCCTTGCCCATAAGTTCCTAACAGAGTTGTAATCATGTTCAGAAATGGAAACTGGTTCTCATGAAGGTGTCTTGCCTACAATGTTAGAATGTAATTACATTTTTCAGGAGGAAAAAGTTTTTAGAGATTTCAAAAGATCTTAGATATAAAACCTTGGCTTTCAAATATTCAACTTTTTATGGCCTTCTTAATAGTAAATCTTCACACCATATTTTTTCTTCTGATTTTTCCGAAGTGAACCAGTAAAGTTCTATGTTCAACAGTATCCTGTCATCAGTGACTAGTGTGCTTGGGAAGTGGAAATATCCTGCATTTTCTCATTCTGGCTTTCTAAGCAGAAGCTATACTAGAGCAAGGTATTCGACAGAGATGGCAAAGGCTGAAGATGACAGTGTTCTGGAGGGCTTATAAATCCTAGAATCATCATGGATGCTTTTCTTTTCAGTCTTGCTTCGCCTGATTTTTTTATACTTAAAAACACTCTCCTTAGGATTATCTCGCTTCTGTTCCTTTATTCAGAACTCTGAATCGTAATCAATAGCTGCTGAATAACAGTTATTATTTTCTGTTATATTTATGTGCCTTTGGATTCTTATAACACCATTGTTATATTTATGTGCCTTTGGATTCTTATAACACCATTGTTAAAGTACAACATGTAGAAGAAAACGGTTTGTGTTTTGAGTTGGTATGTGTTCTGTAGAACAGCTTGTACGGCTGTTCTCTAGCAAACTTCTTCTGGAAAGGTGATAATGTTGTTATATACTCCTTTATCATTTTTTAGCCTGATTGTAGTGAATATAGCCATCAAAGAAGCCAAAATCCATGTCTGTGTTGGATAGAATTTTTAATTCTGGTTAATTGGATATGTTGGTTCTCTTCCAATTTGGTTTTCTTATTTTATGTACTAGGAGCAAAGGCATATTATTTCAGGAGATGTGAGATTGTAATTTTGGAGGGCTGGGGAGTGGTTGGACCAATACTTCATGATGTGACTGTGATCAAAATGGTTGATGATAAATTTGATTTCTTGATGTGAATGCAGCACATTCTATTGCATGTATTCCTTGTTGACCCAATTCAGAGAGGGGGGAGGGAGGAGGGCTGGAAAAGTGGATCTGTTCAATTATATTTAATCCTATCTATTCACGTGGTTTCTTAATTTATTGTTTGTTTTGGTAACTTGGCAATCATCTTTACAGGTTAAATTCAAATGCATTTGCAGTAACTGAGAGAAATGTTTACAGCAGAGTGTGAGATTAGTGCTTTTTGAGAGAGGGGGAGGTTTTAGGAGATGTGACATAGATGTCTTCTAAATCCTCGTCTATCTTTATTAAGAGCACTTTCAAAAATTAACACTGAACCATAATATATGTATTTAATCTTTTTCTTGTATATTTTGTCCATGCATTTTTTGTTAGTTCAAGGTTTAATTTTGAGAGAGATTTCACCTAACAGTGTTCATGTAAGAACTGTGATAGAAAATTCCATGTTCAGTAGCTGCTTCTTCAAGTCAGAATATGTTAGCCAGTCTAAATTGAGAGAAGCAGCCAACCAGAAAGCTCAGTGAAAACATAAGCAGCTTCTCTTCTACTGCCAGCTACAGCAGTCTGATCAACTTGGCAACAAATGCAGGCCGGGCCAGGTGCAAATCTGTTGAAGTAATAGATGAGACAAACCCTTCTCTCATGTGGTCATGCCCACGTTTGTGGTCATACACACCGTTTGGCACAATTTGATCCTCTGGTAGAAAGCTGCCTGTGGCTCTGAAAAGTACCATTTCCAGCAACAAGCAGAGTTTGGTATCTATTCGACTTCATCTGTCCATCAGCAGTGTTTGGTAGCAGAGCTATTCTGTGCCAGACCAAGGGTTCCTTGGGTTCTGTAGTGACTCCCAGAGAAGGCTAATCTGTGACCACCAACCTCCTTTCAGTTAATAAATTAAAATCAAACTGACTTCTTATTGTTTTAGTGGTCAAAAGAATAAGCGGTTAACACTGTAAAGTAACTCAGCTCTGCAATTTTATGAGGTGTGTGAACGAATGTGAATTACAGCTGTGGCCTTTCAAAGAACAAGCCCCAGAGCAATCTTGACCAGTGTGATGCAGACATTGTATTACACACCACCGGAGTACTGCTGGGGATTCCTTCTTGCTGGGCTTTCAGTTATTTTCCACAGTGCAGCATCTGCAGGGAACGTCATCTTAACCTTGAGCTGATTTTCTTTCTTGAGGGTTCAGGGGCCTAGGAAAGTTGTGGGTAGCATTTTTTTTCCTAATGCTTTTTTGGTTATTCAGTGCTGATGCCACAGAACTGAATTTTTCTATCAGAGTGTGTTGATTCATCAAGGTTACTGACAGAAGCCAGGTTAGGAGATACACGGACTAGCCTCTCCTGGTTTCTTGGTTTTCAGCCAGCCACCTTGCCAGCAAGCTGCCTACGAGCTGATGTGCAACCTTCCTAGCTGACTTCCTAGCTTTCCAGAGGCCTGTCCGGTAGGTTGCTGGGCAGCCAGGCTCCCCAGCTGCCCACTTGATGCCTTGCCAGGCTTCCTGAGCTGAGTGTCTGCAGGTGCAAATCCTGCTATTCCATCAAGAAAATAATTTGTTTCTATAAGCAAGGCACTGTACCCCCAGGCAATTAGTAAGGCACTGTGTTTGGCAACAGGGAGTGGAAATCTGACAGTACAGGGAGATTCCTAGGGGTTTGTGGTCTAAGTAATTCCTAATAGAAAACCACTTTGGATGACTTGAAACTTGTGTTCAGAGGATAAAAGGAAAAGTGTTAGAATAGAGAAAAGGCTTCCCATTTGGTGAAATGGTTATGTGGAAAAAATCCACTTCAACTTTGTATTTAGGTAGAAAAGTTTACTTTGTGACTTTGCTTCAATGATTTTTAAAGATATATTAAGGAGTTTCTGACATTTTTATGTTTGTATTTTAGAGAGTTCTCAGCTGTGCAGATCTAAGTTTACATCAGAGGTCAGTTCCAAGCCCAGTCGTATTTCATGGGGTTTGCAGGCATTTCCGTATTGGAAAGTCAAAACTACATGGTGCATAGGAACCATTAGAAACAAATGTTGTATGTTTTCATTCTTTCCCACCTGCCAAGATGTTTCCTTGATGGCTGCAGTCAAGAAAACCATTACAGATGAAGATTAGATTAAAATAAATTGATTTAGAGTCTACAGGATGCTGCCTTTGGGGGGGATTTCTCTCTATAAAAAAGATTTATATGTATTTTTATGCATGTGTGTGTTTTGTACGTGCACATGACATACAGTGCAACAGGATGCAGAAAGTGGTAAATCAAATAGGTCTGGAACTACATAGGGAGGTCTGGATTTAGAAGAGGGGCTGTAAGAAGGTCTGCATACCTGCAGTGTGTGTAGCTATTTTATTGTTCGTGATGGGCCTGGTTTTTGTTTTGGTTTTAATGTACTTCAGTCTAGTCTTCTTCCGTGTATTAGTAATTTGGAAAAGGTGGGGAAATGAGCTTGCGTGTTATGGAGGTTAGTATCTGAATACACATAAGCCAGATTGAAGCAGATTCATCTACATCTGCAAGACCAGCTTAAGGGATACGATTTCTGTGCCGTTAGAGTAGAATTGTGGATGTACACATGAAAGGCAATTTTGGCAAGTTCTTCTTTGTATAAATTGCTATTCTTGATAGATATTGTAAATTGTTGTCAAAGAGACTTCAGTCTCTTTGTGTCATAGAAGGCCTGTATCAAAGTGAAACACATTTTACCTGGTGAACTCCCCTGAAACTCATGGCTTTCCTTCATGGATCTTGCCATGTACTTTGAAGCCTCTTTAGAAAGGTCTCTAATTCAGAGGGCCAGATCAGGATTTTATGGGTGTTTCCAGTCTCTTGCCTTTTCATTTTGGAGCTTGAGAATCTGGTTCCATGTTATTTGATGTTAGACCTACACACCACTGAATTAGTCACAGGTACAAATTTAAGTTCAGCCTGGCAAGTCAGAAAGATTGCATTTCTTTCTAATTAACCAAAATGCTGGCTAGATGCTGTATCTGGGTCGAGGGATGATCTGACAATACAAACATTCCAAACCTTGAAAACATGTTAGAGCCAGCAAAGCAAGTTTGTGTAAGATCAGTGATTAATTCATGTGTTGGATCAACACTTAAGTCCCACTTACCGACTTGCAGAATTGGCTTCAGTTAGTAATCCTTTGCAGAGCTTTTTATCGAAGCTAAAACACAGAACTGGTCAAACACAGATCAGCAAATGAAGAGTCTGAAATATAGAATAGGAAAGAAAGGTGATAAATACAGAGGCAACATGAATACAAGGCAAATCTCTTGATACTCATAAAAGGTGAAAATCAGTATGAAGCTATGAACTGTTGTTAAAATCTTTAACCAGCTCCTGACTCTGCTGCCATTTCCAGAAGCACAGCTTCTGCCACTAACTTCTTTGTTGTCAATCTTTTAAAACTGTAAAGACACCCTGTGGTAACAGAGGAGGGGCAAAGAGCAGTTCCTAATTTTCTCTGCCTGTGATTTTTTTAAAAGATTTTTTTGGAGTATATCCAACTCGCACATACCTTGTCTGATAACTTCTGTGAAGAAAAAGAAAATTGATCAGTGATCTCATTTTTTTCCCTTCTATTTTCTAAACCTTTATGGGAGACAGTAGTATGGAAACAGAACCCATGGCATTTTTATAAATGTTTCTGCAATTACAGGCACCTGTTCTCTCTGTGTACTACTTTATGCATTGTATAATGGACAGAGAGCACAAAGAGGCCTCTTTTTGGCCATGGCATTAGCCTTGGTTTCTCTGTGTATAAGTTGATCTGCTAATATTTCTTTGTAAACTGATTTGTCAGTGGCAGTTGAAAAGCATTGTTTAATTAGTATGTTATATATCACAGAATGATACTTCTGGAGAATCAGGTTATTTTAATAATCTACAGATCAAAATACACAGGGGTGCAGATTTTGTTTTAATTTCTCTGTCAATATATATGCATCCTGTTGAACTGGTCGTCTCAGGTCAGTCTGCGCTTTCATCCAGTGCTTACATTATCTACCGACATGGGCAGCATTCTCCTGGCTGAGACTGTGAACTTGCTTCATGGTGCGCCACCAAAAAGAAACTAGATAGCACTAGCTTTTTCACAGCTCAAAAGAAACAAACTTGAACTGGTGACTTACAGATGAAAGGCCTTATGACTGCATATCCGTGTCTGGATCGTGCATCTCCTTCCCAATGCAATTTTTGGTCTATTGATTCAGGTTGAGAAAACACCCTATAATAATGGCCTTCTGCTTGTCTTGACAATTTTTTTAAATGAAATAGTAGTACATTAGCACTCGCTTTGCATACCTGGGTAGGGCTGGGTCACATACTCAAATTGTGTGCATCTTTGTACAGTATAGAGCGTTGCTGATCTTCGATCTCTTCCTGCATAAAGCAGGTCTAGATACCTGTAACTGACTGACCTCTAATTATCTGGTACATAAAGAACACTTAGAGGCTCGTCGAGCTGCATCTAGTAAAAGTTGTTTTCAACCTTTCACTGTGGGGTTAGTATAGGAAAGCCATTCCTGCATTATGGGGTCCAGAAGCAGCTCATACCAGACAGCCAGACTTCATTCATATTCTATGGACCTTTAAACGCTATCATTTAGAAAAAATGAGAGGCTTTTTTTTCTTTTTTGATAAACTTTTGAGCTTTCCTGCTTAAAACTTTCCTTTTTTTTCTCTTCAGTTACAAAAACAATATTGCTGAAATGAAGCGTCCTTTGCCCTGGCCTAAATAACCAGATGACTGTTATTCATTGAATCTTCTCATATAAAGAAAACAAAAAAGGCTTTTCCTTTGCCTCTTTTTAAACTCCATGTTCACGTTGAAGCTTCTTTTCTCTCTGCATTTTCTGTTTGTGTGAAAATATTATTTACTTTGTATTAGACATATCATAAATATGAGGATGCTTTTCTGACTATGGAGTTTTCTAGAACCTTTTCTTCTCAAAATGCAGTACCTGTAAATCAGAAATGAACCTTCTGGAAGTTTTGAGGGGCAGTTTGGAAAGTATACTCACTTTGGGGATTAAGACTGTGTCAAAGTTCACAGCTGAGCAGAAATAAACTCAAGCTCTACAATGAATTAAACTCAGACCATTATCATTTAGTCCAAACCACATAAACTCTCCACAAGTAAGTTTGTCCCCCTGTATTAAAGGTTTGCTTTTATTTGGCTTTCGACTGCCATTTATTTTCTTGGTTATATTTTTACCTACCTTGTTAAGGAACTACTGTGTATGTGACAGTCTCTAAATGTGGGACATTTTGTCACTCTGTATTATATTCTAATCTCACTTGGATGGCAAAACCCCACTTTTTTTTTTTTTTGTCCAAGAAAATATGTACCATCTATGACTTTTGCAAAATAATAATAAAGATGCACTGTATGTATCTGGAACATTTCTAAAATTTGCCTTTGGGGAAATTAACTTACATTTTGAGCTGTCATGACTGGTGACTTTTCTCTAATATCTTGCCTGAATTGTTTCAAAATATGCTGTTTTTTCCTTTATTAGCAGATTTTTTTAAAAGATGGAATCTTCCTATAGAATTATGTTGTTCCACATATTTAATCTCTTCAGTTCTGCTGTGATAAGTGGCAAAACTATGGTTTTAATGATTTTTGCCTCTGCTACTATACAATGGGAGTCTATGTACTGCTGCTACATGCCAAGAACGTGATATTTAGCTAAACTCCACTTAGTAACTGCTAGGCACTATCTATCTGTCAAAATGGGGGCTATTATGCATATCACAGCATTATTTAAAGATGTTGCACAGAATTGCTTTACCCTGTCTCCAGTAAAACAGAAATTTCCTGACATTCTTGGCTGCCAGCAACAATATGAGCAGTAATAAAGATCAGCTGCTGAAATGGCTGTGTTTTGAGACCCTAATTTGATGCTGCAGGACCTTTTGTTACCAGCAATGATGTGAGAGCAGGGCATATACGAAACAGACTACCCGCTTAACTTGCAGATCTCTGGTCATGTTGGTGGCATAGTTACTGGGTGACTGGAAGATTCTTCATCTGTACACCGAGTATATTTATCTAGAATATACCAGATGAGATTTATACAGTCATTTTCAAAGAAGCAGAATTGCACTATGAAGACTATTAAAAATCAGGTGTCATAAAGCAAATCTCATCCTTTACGGATCTGTTGTCATTTTACTGTGAGAGGCCAAATGCTGATGCCAATTATTGCTAGACATCCTGTAGGATTGGATTGGTGTAACTCAGCCTGCCGGCTGCCTGGAAAAGGGGCAATTGCTATGTCCATCCTTAACATGGAAATGAAAATTACTTTGATAGCATACTTTACAAATGTACACAAGAGTCAGATATGCCCGTTACCAAATGGATTGTCCTGTAGACGCTTTGTAGTATTGCATGTTCCTATGTTCATTTATCCATTTTGGAATTATTTGCCCTATAGTGATATCTTTCCTGGGTTGCTAGCTCTGATGATAAGGGCTTACTTCAATTTTGGCTGAAGTATGTTAACATCTGTTCCTTTTATTTGGCTCTATTAAAGACAAAAAGGAGAAGAATTTTTTAAAAAAAAAAAAAAGACCACTGTTAAGATATCCACTTTTGAGAACAATTTCACTTTGCCAGGAAGCTGTATTTATGAGTTTTGAATACTTTCCTGGTTGTATAAGATTTTTGTTTGTGTTTCTGTACAAAATAACAAACTGGAGGAGCTTATTCTGGAGGAGGGTACAGGGTGAAATGAAAGGAATTCCTTGTGATGTCTGCTGCAATTCAGTCAAAAAGGTTAACTTTTACTTGCATGGTTTTGGTGAGAGTGTAGATTCTGCAGCCGGAATGTCTCTCCTTTGCTCAATCTCTAGTACCAATTATGAGTAAATCCCATGTGAACATACAGAAGAGTGTGGGGGATTTATTCTTTTTTTTTACTATGAAGCATTCTTTAAATAGTGAGAAAGTGCTGTCATGTAGTAAAACTTTGAGAGCTTAGAAACAAAGACCTGGCAAGCTAATTTTTGTTTGTTTGCTTTTTTTTTTTTCTTTTGGGCTCTTGAGTTTGAAGAACTCACTTTAAAAGTTTGCTGTTGTTACTTTAAAACGTATTTGATCCAGCTTCACTGGGCTGCAGGCTGTCTCCAGGAGCTCAGGAGTTTTAGAGTCAAAAATAATGCTGTGCAGTTCTAAAGTCCTTAGGATAAAGAGGTATGGTGCCTAGAGAGGAAATAGAAAGTGCAGTGCTTTTCACTTATCAATATATGCAATTTTAATGCTTATTTTATATTTGCAACATTAGCAGCAGCAAAGTGAAGACTTTTTAGAAAAGCGTGTTGGTCTTTAGTTCCAGGGCTTTTTGTCAGCTGATACCCTTTAACTCATTCTTCTCTGCGGACATGAATGGTTACTTTTGCTGAAAGTGAGATAGGCAGTGCCACATGGGGGAAGAGAATGCTGTAAGATGCAATAGAGAAGTGCTGGTCTGCCCATTTCACTTTCTTCTGAAGAGTTTGGAGCAACAAATCTGCAGTTCAGTCACTACAACTGGTATTAAACTTGCAGCTGCATGTTGTTTTCATTGGCTGAAAGAGGCCACCACTGAGAGTCATGATCTCAGTTCTAAAGAATTGTTTTGCTTTGAAGGCTAGGTAGGCCTCCAGGAACTGCAGATTAGTTCAACAGGTGACCTGAGACTTGACCAGAGAGTTTCACTTAAAAAACAGTTGCTTTGAGCAAAGCCTATGTATTACCTTTTGTATGCATACAAAACTGTGGAATTCTGGGGCTCTATGGAGCTCTAGTACTCCCAGGATACATTTAGGATGTCAGGAATATTGTTTTGTTATAGAGTTTGTAGTAGGTTTTACTTATCTTTTTTCATGGTTACCTCACACATTCTTTGGGCTGGAAAAGTCTGTTGACTCAGAAGAAAACCAGGGTATCAAAGTAATAGATTGACCCATTTACAAGGAGCGAATGAAAGGGGAAGAGTGTAAACCTCACATATCAGGACCTGAAAAGTAGATCTGTCTTTAAAGTAGCTTTTCAATGGTAGAAACCATTGAATGGCAGATGAATGTGTTGCTAAAATTCCCTCCCAGTATAGTTCTAGAGAAATTAATTTTGTGCCTTGTATCTTCAGCACAACCAGTGTTGTTCTCTCTTATACTAATGAAGACTGACAGGATGTTGTTAGCACTGACTCTGCAATTTACTTACTGATATCCAGAACTCCTTGCACGTAATTCTGTCTTTCTCACATTGTGATTATGCGTTATATTACATCAGGTTATGCTGGGTTGGCTTATTCAGGTCATCAGAGTGACACTGGAGGTGGAACTGTAAGTCTGCGCACTTGAAAGACCTTGTCTTAGCTACATCAGTAACACTGTTGGCAGATGTTGTTGCACAACATGGGACAGTGTATGTCCAGCTGGCAAAGCATGTCTACTTATATTGACTCACAAGTGTCCTTTGACAAGTTACGAGCTTGGATTGCATGCACAGTAGTCCTGTTAAAGTCCTAAAATTGGACATTAGTTGCATCTTCCATATATACTTTTATTCAGTAAGAGGTAAGGAGATACAATAGGAGGAAGAAGATACATTATTGTGGGACCATTTTAAGGAAAATTTTCTTGTTTTGTGTAACAGAAAGTCTTACAAGCCTTTTTCAGAAACAAAGCAAGTATTCCCTTTCTTGAAGTGCTATCTATTCCCCCAAATCTGCTAAGTTGGTGCAAAGGCTAGAACATGCCACCTGGGAAATTTTCCAGCTTCCTCTTCAAAATAAATGCTTTTACAATTAGTTGCTCAGAAACCAACAACCTGTGCTGTTTACAGTCTTGTCAGAAGCGTTTTAAATAATCTCAGAAGGACATGTGGCACTCCCAGAAGTTGCTCTCAGTCTCAAAGTTAGGAGAAGCTAGAACTCTGTGAATTCCATTGTAATATTTTTTTAGTTAGGTTTTTCCGCCTTTATGTGAATTGGTCAAGTGAAAATGGGCGTGAGCAAAAGAATTATGTGAATTTTAGATGATGCTCATACAGTTGGAACATCAGATTACTTGCATTCCACCCACATTTCTCTATCCGTATCTCTTTAAAGGCCACCACAACCAGAAAGTTCCCACACATCAGTGGGAATCCAGCTCAGAGAACTTTCAATTTATGGACATAGCTTATTGGTTCCCAAAATTATTTTCAGTGCCACAGTTATGCACTCTGAGAACTGAAGCAATACACGTTATCTGCAAAACAGATTAAAACTGACCAGCTCTAACAGATATCACAGCAAACAGAATAGAAATGATTTATGGAGATCCTTTAATAAATAAAGGAAAGATCCTTCAACTAAATGCAGAGTTACTATCAGTCTGTGACAGAGCTCTCTACCCTTACCAGCATGAATCAAGGATGGATCCCTCAGTATAAATTTTCAAGTCTGAATAATCCATGCTCCAGGTCTTCTTGTGTCATCCCTAGAATCAGCTTTGCTCCTGAATTGAACCTGATGTTAGTGACAGCCGAATCTCAAGCCTGCAATTCCTTTTTCTTGCTTGAGTACAAAGTAGGAAATCTGAGCGTACATGGAACTCAGCTCTCTGAAGTTTAGCCTGTAGTTAATGTGGTCTTAGAGCTTTGTGGTCATTTGGAAGGCATGTTTCTGCAATTCAGGGGTAAAGTTGCCTTTGAAAGAGTAGTTTTGCATCTCTAAGTTTTAAAACATCTATGTGTCTATGTGTATCTGTTCTTGTCTGTCCAGAAGAGAAGTCTCCCTGATGCTAATATGAAGTGAAATTACTAAACAGGCACATACATGTAAAGTCCAGACTTGTGTGTTTATTAATATGCATGATAATGATGAATAATAGCATGTCATACACAAATGAAATTATATAAATGAGCAGCATCAGCCTCAGAAGCTTTGGCTATTACTATTGCCAGACAATCAAAATTCAGAATGTGAATCCTGTCAGCCTGCAAACAAAAATTAGTCAGCTTGATTCCTTCCACATAGAGTGTATCTAGATGCTGAGAAGATAAGGAAAAATCCTTGATGTGTTTAAGAAAAAAAATCAACATCCAAACCCAACCATTCAATTAAAGCAGTAAGGAGCACAACTGTTCAGCAGAGATTTAAGACTGATGACATATCTGAAAAGTCTGCTTACAGATTCTCCCACAAGTCATCAGAAAGGTTTATTAGGGCAATTAGAGATCCCACATCACTTACTCTTGAATATCTTTTCTTATGTTTTTCATTATCAAAATTATCACAACATAGGTTATACATTCCTAGGTGAAAATCAGTAAGGTTTTTATGTTGAAATGCTTGTACTAGATTACTAAAGCACGTGCTTCCAAAGCAACCTCAATATTATGGACATCTTCTGTTACACTTTTCTTGGTTTCCTTTCATTATTATGTAACTAAAGATGAGTACCAGACGACAATTTGGGCATCACACACATGGTACATTCACTAAGAAGTTCTACCCAAGACCTAACTCCATGCAAATAGTAGGGTAGGGATTTTCCTCTCAAGCCAAATAGCACCTGGGGACTCACCCTGGAGCTGCACCACATTCCATACCCTGCAGGCTGTATGTGTGGCTGTGCGTAAGGAAGTCCTGGACCCATTAATAATGGTATTTCCCTTGGTGTCCTACATCCCTTCAGTTGAAAGCCTTCAGGAATGTATGTATTGTAGATTTAAGCCGGTAGCACCCCCCGCCCCTCCCCAGTCCACAGCAGCACTTGGCTTCCTCCCCTGGTGGCCTTCGAAGCTTGGAGAAATATAACTATGCTTTTGGCATGAAAGGCTTGAATTCTCCCTCAAGTAGCCAGAACAGGGGACTCAACAACACACCCAATGGTAAATTGAAAAAATATTGAGAGTTCCTGTTTTTATTATTCGAGGCAGAATTAAATAAGTAATATTGGAGATTGCTGTGTTTTGATTGTTGTATGCCTTTTTTTTAGGTTGTAAGCTTATCTGTGTAGTGATTGTGCTTTAAAATATGATCGTAAAGACCCGTGTAAGCTTACTTAAGAGTATTTTCAACTTACTTAGTGGTGCAAAGTATGTTTCCAGAGGTCGTGCAAGGAAAACAGTCACAAAATATTTGTGATAGTTGTGCATAATTTAGTTTTGCAGTGGAAGTTCAGGTTGCTCCTTTTATATTAAGACTGCATTGATTTTAAGTGGGCTGGTTAGCACCTGCTCGAAGGTAAAATTTTACTAGGAATAATTAAGGAAACAAAATGTTGGTTTTAATTATGGTATCTCGAATAAAGTTTCAAAAGGATTTCTAAGCATCCTTTTGCCAGCATGCAGTAAAATAAATTGACAGACGAGTGACAAAACCTCCTTTAGTGGTGATTATTAGGACAATGTACCAATAAAGCCTCTGGCTTAGGAATTCCCCAAACTACTGAATTCCAGAAACAAAGAAACTTGTTTTATGCATTCTGCTTTTTAAGCGTTTTCTTCAAGTCTGTTTTTGACAACCATTAGAATACTGTCACTACTAACAGGACTATCTCTGAGGTTGATGGTCTGATCTCCTATGACATTATTCGGTTTCCACACTTACCAGAGATTATAATATTGTAATCAAAATCTAGAAAGATAAAAATCAAATAAGTCAAGTTATTTGATTTAGAACATTTCTAGAAAGCCAGGTCTAGTTGTCTTACAACAGGACTACTGGAGATCTCCAAAAGAGAATATTCTCAAAAACACATATAGCATATTTGGAGAAATAAATCTCTGAGGGATGAAACAAACTGGTGGGGTTTGCTTAGGTTTATTCAATTTTCTTTTTCGCAAGCCTTGCTGCTTAGCTGTTGCATGAGACCCATGCTGAGCTTTGTAGGCAGAAAATCTCTTTCTGCAGTTCACAGGAGAATGGTGTATTTGTACAGAAGGAGATAAAGGATTGAAAAAGAGCACGTAGTTTCGTGGAATAGGATCCAAATTAGATCAGATGATCTTGTAAAATCTGAGACAAAGAGGTTAAAAAAATGGAAATTTAGGAATAACATATATAGATTTGCCTGTTCTATTTGCTCTCTGATTAGAAGTAAGTTGTTTTTTTTAGCAACGCTTTTTGTTATTTTTGTGGCAGAAATTGATTCAGTTCAAATAGATTTTACGTCTGCAGAACAGAGGGTTTCCCAACATATTCCTGGATAATGGCAGCTTACGTGATGTTAATTGTGGAGCACTGAAAGCTCGAAGTATGTAGCCTTTGAATTCACACTTTCAAAAAGCATCCAAATCGATGTGAATTTGCCTTTGCTCTTTTCTTTGAACATTTGTTATTTGGTTTTAATAACTCCTTGAAAATAGAACAAGAAATAAAACATTGAAAAGCCAGACAGTTGGAGGTTCTTATGAATTCCTGTTTGTGCATGTGTGAGTTAGGGTGGGGATATTTGGTAGATCTTGTTACCTTTGTTAAGATTAAAAACAAACTAGCAAAAAAACCCATCAAACTGCACAGCTTCCTAGAAACTATTCATTTGCTATAAAATATATTTTGAACAAGAGCAGAGAAACAGATTCCTATTATACTTTTTCCCTTTGAAAGAAAATGATAATTTAGTGATGTTTTTATTCTATTATATGTTTTAGCAATCTATGTTAGCTGTTTTAGCAATTCTACCTGGTTTAGGTGAATATACATTCAGTCTCCCTGTTCATGCACCCTGAAAATAAAAAAGGAATCAAGATTTTTTATTTATTTATTTTTAAATATAGATTTGCTAGGGAGGTGGACCAGTTATTGAATTACACTGTAAGAGCAACTTCCCATGCCAAAGCCCTGTGATGTGTTTTCAGGTAACAAGTGGTAATAGAACCCTGTAAATCTCTGCACGTTCCTAGGGAGAAGCTTGTGAAGTCACAAAAAGGTTGAGGCTGGTAGGGATCTCTGGAGGTCATGTCTTGCATCCCTCACTCAAGCAAGGCCACCTAAGCTGATTGACCACTCCCATGTCCACACAGCTTTTGAATATGTCCAAGGATAGAGACTCCACCACCTCTCTGGGTGACCTGTGCCAGTGCTCAGTCACCCTCACAGTAAAAAAGTGTTTCCTCATGTTCATTTTTGTTCAGTTTGTGCCCATTGCTTCTTGTCCTGTCACTGGGCACCATTGAACAGAACTTGGCTCTGTCTTCTTTCCATCCTCCCTTCAGATATTTATATACATCTGTAAGATCTACCTGAGCCTTCTCTTCTCCAGGCGGAACAGCCCCAGCTCTCAGCCTTTCAGTCATGCAATCATCTTCATGGCCCTTCATTGTACTCCCTCCAGGAGGTCTGTATTTCTCTTGTGCTGAGGAGCCCAGCACTGGACACAGCACCCCAAGTGTGGCCTCACCAGTGCTGAGCAGAGGGGAAGGATCGCCTCCTGCGCCCTTGCTGACAATTTTCTGCCTGATGCAGTCTGGGACACCATTAGCTGCCCTTGCAGCAAGGGCACATTGCTGTGCTGGCTCGTGTTCAACCTGTCATCTACCAGGACCCCCAGGCCTGCCAAGCTGCTTTGCAGCTGGCTGGCCCCCAGCATCTACTGGTGCCTGGGATTGTTCCTGCTCAGGTGCAGGACTTTTTACTTGCCCTTGTTGAACTTTGTGGTTCCTGCCAGCTCATTTCTCCAGCCTGTCTGGGTCTCTCTGGATAGCAGCATGACCCTCTGGTGTTGTCAGCCACTCCTCCAAGTTTTGTGTCATCTGTGGCCTTGCTGAGAGTACACTCTGCTCCATCATCCACATCACTAATGGAGATGTTGAACAGTATTAGAGCCAGTATTGAGTCCTGGGGTACACTGCTAGTTACTGGCCTCCAACTGGACTTGGTGCCCCAGATTACCACACTCTGAACTCAGGTGTTCTGCCGCCATTCAATTCACCTCGCTGTCTGCGCTAGATTTTTTAAAATAACTGTGGTATACTTATGTTAAAGCACTCCAGCTGGAATACTTTCTTAAAAAAAAAAAAAAAAAATCAGTTCCTGAATAATCCATATGCAACTGTCTCCAGCAAAATCTTGATTTGACCAAATGTTTCTACTTCCCACCAGAAAAATCAAAGCAAGTATTTTGCTCAGGTTTGGAATTTTTTTCAGATATAAAGTATGCAGTGAACTCTGTGCAGAGAAATAAGCCCCATGATATCCAGAGAAATACGTTGTACAGAGTGATTTCCTTTCTGGGTAATGATCAGGCATGCTGGTGGAAACTAACAAAGAGAGTCGAGCCTGATAGTACTTTGCCATCCATCACATCCTTGATCAAGTTGTTAGGCTTCTCTGAGCACATAAGGCCTGGATAACAAAACTATAGGACGTGACTCTTTCTGTGTCTTAGTTCAGGATTCATATGCTTCTTGTTCATAATGAATCATTACTGACTTGACAGAAGTCAATGATATCTCTTCAGTTACTTGTGCATTTCTACCAGTTGCACAGATGTCATTCACTCAAACAGTAGCCTAATTTGCATTCTCGGAGCACAGTCCAAGGCCTAAATGAATGTGTGAGACAGAAATCCTCCCTTTCTGCTAGAAATTGTTATTCTAGGCCAAGGTTAGACCTACAGCTGAGACACAAAAGATAGATCTCTCTGGTACTAGTGCGGTGAGAAGATGTCTAATTATAGGGCTGTTGATGCAGATCATATTCTCATTCTTAAATTAATTCAAATCAACTGTATTTCTTTGATGCAGATAATTATCAGAAATTCCCTCTGCATTACCTTGTACATCACTTTTTGTGGTAAGTCACACAAAGAAGCTGGCAGGCAAGATTCAGTGGAAACCCTCGGAGTCTGTCAAAATATGGGTTTGGTGCTGTTAATGCATAGAGTTTTCTGGCATGAAAAAATGAAGTGAAAATTTATTGTGGTGAGCAATGAGGAGAAAATGGTAATTGAATCTATTTGTCATCACAGTATGTTGGGCATGAATCTTATAAATCTGTGTCCACTGACCTGAGAACCTGTGAGTGTTGATTGAACCTCAGAAGGAGGATTTGCCAAAACCTCAGCTGGTATACATTGATACTGTTCCCTTCAAGCCAATGAAGTTGCATTTATTTACATCAGTCGTCAATCTGGGCTTGTGTTTTAGGAACTGAGTTTGATTTTCAAGGATCTGAAATTCAATCAGTCTCTGTATTACTTTTAATTTTATGCCAAAGGGAATCAAATAATCCTTTGTTTTCTTCTCAAGGTCACCTCTTAATTTTCTCACTCGTGCCCTTGTTTCCTTTCTCATTCCAACAGCTACTTTTTTGGTATGCAAGGTTGGTTTCTCCTCCCTCTAGTTCTGATAAGAAGGCTGGTGGTCAGGGATACTCCACACAAAATTACTATGCAAACAGGCACACTGCATGCAGCTCCCCATCAGACATGATGGAGAATCATCCTCCAGGGATTCTGTAGCAACCTGGCAGTCAGCATTACACCACGTCACTGTCTTGTTTCTGACGCTTGGCTTGTTTAGAAGTTGGTGAATGTTATTGAACATTACCTCTTTCTGGTGTAGCAGCTACATTTGTGAGAGAATAACAGTTCCTCTTGCTCTGTGTTATCTAAAGCTGCATGTGGACATGCAGAGTGCATCCTGGCTCACTCTAAAGAAGGAAAAACAATAACCAAAGAATGCCAAACAGTGGTCTGTTTTGCTCAGTTATCTTTAGAGGCTTGTGGAAATGCAAACTACCTCCAAGCTAATTAAATAATTTATTTTTTTTTAATGTATGTATCTATGTACTTATTTATTTCTTTATTGTGCAAAGATATAAAATGTCATGGTCCTAGACCCTGCTTTGTATAGGAGTATCCTGGAATTCACTGGAAGCTTGATGAATTGAGCAGCAGAGAAAGGTGACAGAAATTACATTCTTAAGAGTTTGGGCAGGAAACTTTTATGTAATTCTACAAAAGAATAGTGATGATTTTGACTTTTTTTCTTTTCCACTGACATGACATTAAGACCTTTGGAAATTTCTCAAGTTAAAACTTGAGAAAAAAATGCTCCAAGGCACTGAGGAGTACACTCTTATTAAAGCTATGAGATCTGGGAAACCTTGTTTTCCTTTGTTCATTGAAGTAAATTGTCTCCCACCCCTAATGGGGGTGCCCCCCTGCCCACCTGAGATATCATTCTCCCATGGCTTGTCCAGAAATTTCATCCTGAACCCAAGAAACCAACTTGACAGTCTGTGGAGTGAAAACATTACTGATCAATTCTCATTATTACTGATTAAGCTTAAGTTAGTGGAATATTGTTTGGAACTGGAGACTACTTGAGACCTTTGATTTGCAGACCAACCTGGTTGCCTTTGAGTTTAACATAAATAGACAACTCAAATTCTCCAGTAAAAACTTAGAAGAATTGATCCGCTTTCCCTATTAAATCTTCAGCTGCTTGGACCAAGAAATGCCCAGACGAATGGAAATACTAATAGAACTTTCCCAAGTTCTGGAAAAGTTTAATTGGCTTTGGTTTAAAATCTGAGAATAGGTTCCGAGTTAGTTTTGAGTTTCTCCAAATACACATGCTTAACCTAATTATACAATAAATGGTTTTCAAAGACTGTTTTCTTTGATCCTTCTAATTTCTGAATGGTGTCTTAAAATGCTCATACTCTTATTATGTGCTGTTAATTTCAAATTGTTCTGCATGCGCTAGATGTTCTGTTATTAAAACCTTGCTTTTCATGACTAAGTATGATCTCAGATTACCTATTTTCTTCCTTTGCCTACATGCTGTTATTTAGAGATGCAATAGTTGGTTGCTTGCTGCTACTTTAATTTTAAATCCAAATTCTGACTGAAAAGGGTTTTATTTATAATGCGGCAGCGGGGACACCTGCTCTTGACATGTGAGAACATTCTGGTGACATAACCAGCTACCAATAATAGAAACAGCACTCTGGGCCTTCATTATAAACCATGTGATGCTTCCACTACACTGCCAAGTCAAATATCGTAATTCCACCCACTGAGATATAACTATTCCCCAGACAGGGATCAAGTGAGAGAGAGAGAAAGATTCGTGTTGGTTTTGAGTACCGAATGACTTCTGAATATCCTCATGTAATACACTTGGGTTTGGTGTCAGGTGTTTCTTCTGTATTGATGTTCGGTTCCAAGACTAATAGGAAGAATTTTAGTATGTTGTTCTTCCTTGGTTAAAACAGAATGTTCTATATTTTGAAAGTGTTAGAGTTGTAAAAATTAAGAGAAAATGTTTACAACAGAAATAATTTCAGCCTGTTAGTTATTGAAATCCTTTGGGCATTACTTGATTTTTATCCACCATTTAAACCCTATAGCAGTGAGATTGTTGACTTACATAGAGACCACCAATGCAATTAATATCTCTGTAAAGGCTTCTGTGCCAAATTGACCCTTGCAGGGCCTGCAGTCATTTCACAATCTGTGCTGTGAGATATCAGGTGTGCAGAGTATTAGATTTCTAACGGAGACAATGCTTTGCTGTCCTGAAATCTGTACTGAGACACCCTAATGTACTGGTTTGTTATCTCTTGCTAACCTGATGCCGTCAATGTCTGTGTCACCTTTGTACATCTATACCCTGTTTGGAGATAGTCTATGATAAAGCTATGAAGCAGATCTTTGATTTTTTTTTTTTATTTTTTTTTTTCTTTGGTGTTTTTATATCCATTAAGACTGGTCTGATTTCTGGAGATCTTCATTAAGATCAAACATATAGTTTCTTTCCTTGAATAGTAACAGCGAAAGTAATCATCTTCCAAGCTGCCATCATAGCTTGTCACAAATTGGTTGTCTGAGTTACATTTGGGTTACAAGATGCATAAATCACAATAGACTTTGCCCTGCTGTCTAACATATCAGCTCTTAGGCAGATCTGTTTTCTTCATAAGAAACGTCAGTTACTATGTTGCTCTCTGCAAGAATGATTTTCTCACCCAGATGTTACAGTTTCACAACCAACTGCATTTCCAGTTTTTTGGAAAGTCTACAACATCCTTAACACTCTATGATTTACATACCGGGTGGCAGATACGGAAAGTTTCTGCACTCCACAGCAGGGGAGAACGATAGAAAGGGGTTTACAAATGCATAAAGGCAGAAAGAGACTGAGAAGAGGATTATTTGAAAAGATTCCTGAGCTCTTCTGCTATTTGCAAATTTTCTAATTTGAAGTAATTTGTTATTCAGGATCATTCAGCAATGTTCCAAGTGAGTAAAACCCTCTGGACCATACATAAATGATGTTCTCCCTATGTCTGCTATTTGTTGTTGCTATCACTATATGTTACCATGGCAATATTTTTGTGTCATGAGTGGTTAAGTATGGTTAACAAAGAGGGGGGAGAATATGATCAATTTACTATGCTTTTGACACAGTGTGGTGAACTTAGGAATGTGTTGGTGGGGTTTTTTTGGGTTTTTTTTTTTTTTCCTCTGAAAATAAGAAACATGACAGATTTATGTGAGTTTTAGGAGTTTTGTGAAGTAGCTGCTGGCATCAAAACCAAGTTTACTTCCCTCAAGGAATGAATACTGGTGTGAGCCTCGGACACATGCCCTTTGCCATCACTCAAATCAGATATTGTTCATAATGAGGTAAATATATGCAGGACAAGTAAATAATGAATCCAAAATAAGTTTCTGACTTGTGTGATTGTTCTCGTATGGTCTTACTACCTTTCATCTAGCTGTAAATGTTGCCATTCTCTAACGTATGCCTTCACTGAGACGAATCAAAAAACTCTGAGAAACATTGAAAAGCAGTAAAAGGGGTTTCAGAGGTTCTCATATTGTTTTCTGTCAGCAAAGAAAACTGCTGATCAAAAGGTTTAATCTTTCTGGTCTATATCTGCCAGTGGATTTCAGCTGGTACCTTTCTGTTTCCTCTCCTTCATCTCCTGCTGTATGCGAAGGTTTATTTTGTGCTTAGCACTTCACCTTTTTTTCAAGCTGGTATCTTTCTAAACCCAGTACCAGTAGGAACTAAAGCTAACTCGTTCTCAAAAGATACAGTTCAATTCCACCTGTCGTTGCTACTCACATATGAGAGATACCTGTCGCGGGACCCCACTCTGCCAAGCTACCACAGGAAGCTCTAAGAAATCCAAACAAAATGTAACAATAATGTCCCCCAGAGAGACACAGCATCCTTGTGCCGTGCATCATTCCTATAGAGGAGTCATATACAGTTTAAGTGATCGTGCTATATGATCCCAAATGATTGGCAATTTAATACTTCACATAAATTACTTCTAAGAAGAGAATGTCACTTAGGAAAAGAATTTCAGAAACTGAAAGATTTGAAGCCATTTATTAATACTCCTTTTCTTAATGATGACTGTTCTTTGGGGGAAAAAAAAAGATTTTCCACTTAGCTTCAGATGCTTTCAATGTCAAGCACAGTGCTAATTCTGAAAACAGTAATCACTTTAAGGATATTTCATCTGATTTTAAGAGTGCCAGAGCACGCATGCTTCTGATGAAAATTAATGGTAACTGTGAATGCTCAGACCCATACACGTTAGGAAATAACTAGACTTGTCAGCATCTAAATGGTATATGTGACGTTCTGTCGGCCTTGGTATCAATGGGATTTTTGCTTTTGAGTGAAGTGGGATCAGGACCCTCTTACCAAAGCTGGTAAACACAGCTTCAGCAACCTGCATATACCATGTCTGAAGTTGATCTAAAAGGGAAAGGATGGATGATTAATTTGTTCTTTCTGTTAGCAATTTTTCAAAAAAAAAAAAAGAAGCGAAATGCAGTGCTACACATTGTAGCCCATTGATGCTATAATTCAGCTAAGTGCTTTCAGAGGTAGTGGTGTAGCTATAGTAGCAAGTAAAATTTTAGAGAAATTCCTTTGAACCATGACAATGAAATTACCGTAGCAGATTTCTGTTGGAAAGCATTTAGCAACTGCAGCACGGTGATCTTTTTGTACTCTAATCTAGACGTCTTCCTCACGCCTTTCTTCACAGATTTTTCTTTCCTGGGTAAGCATTTTGAATGGGACTAGAATGGTAGTGTTTTTCAGGCTAGATCTCAATGACATTTGTATATTAAATCAGAACTAGGTATACTAACTTCAAAGGAGTTTTTAAATATCAAAACTAGCATGTGCACTGCATTTTGGTAAGGGATTCTACCTGCCTACCCAGGTCTTTACTTCTGTATTATTGTGTGGAAAATAACAGTGTATAAAACACCTGTGTAAAGAAAGTTGTATGAAATTGGCTTGGCTGAAATAAGTAGGTATAAATAGGACCAACTTTTAATTACAGCAAATGCCTCACATGGAGAACTCACTGGTTTCTCTTAATGGACAGGAAAAATCTTCTTATCAGAACCCATCTATTACAGTAGTTTATAAAGGATCCAACACAAGATATTTTCAGATGTCTTTGTTACAAGGGAGTGGAATGTTGAAGGTTGGCAGCTAGCCTGGTAAAATATGCAAGAAGTATGCAAAAACAAGCTAAGGTCAGAACATAAGTTAGAAAGCAGGAGCATAGCAAGGGAAGAAAGAAACATTGTTAAGACTTAGGTTAAAGAGCTCTGAGGAAAAATAATCTTTGTAAATGAAAACTTTAGCATGATACAGGGAGCCTGTTCCTGAATGGTCACTTAATACCTGAGAATTACGTTACCTCCCCTCCTATTATTAGTTCATTGTTGCTAGCTTTTTGTAAGTAGGTAGGTCTTTATATTGAAGTATTTCATGGCACAGAACTGTCATATTTTTGCTAATAGTTTCCTTTGACTGGTAGCTTCTTTTTTATTCCATTATTATAATGTCACAAAAACTTCTTTGGTAATATGACTTCTACCCTGGTATTAAATAGCATGTTACCAAATTTTGGAGTTCTTTTGCTTGTTTTCTGTTACGTTTTCATTTCATTAAGGTTTAACTCTGTCCCACTCTGAAACAGAGTGCGCTTTGTCAACTTTCAGTAAGCATGTGTGTGGTTTTTTGTAAATTGCCTCTTCTGGTTTGAAACTGGCAACAGTTTTCAAAGTGAAAATTCATACCAAACAGAGATATAAATGAAGACTATATTGTTAGTGTAATAAAATAAACAAACTGTAATGTCAATAGTTTGTTATTATAAAAACTCTCTGAATTACGATTGAGTTGGAATATGCAACTAGTTTTTGGAATTGTACATCTGGAATGATTTCCTTGTAATCAGAGTTAGCAGACTAGTGGACGATGTCCTAGGCATAGAGGCGTATTCCAGTTATTTAATGCCAGAACAGCCCCTCTGAGCACCACTAATCTAGTTTCTCATGCATAGACCTGTACCAAAAAGAAAGGGGCAGACCAGGTTTTACCTGACAGCTGAGCAAGCTTCAGCTGCTGGAACAGCCCTTTAAGGGCAGGAACAAGTTAGCCCTGGTAACACTGCCCTTATGATGGGGTCTGCTCAGCAGCTTGATAGGTCAAGGTGGGAAACAATGTTTGAAGCTCCTTTCCTAGTCTTCTGATGATCCTGGCTTACCTTAAGTAGAGAAATTAGCACGTAGCACATTACAGACAGCAATGATGCCTTTCTATTTGCTAGGTATGTTCAGAAGCTGCACTTAACTAGATCTGTGAAGTCGTTCAATTTGTAATAAATAAGTTCAGCTCCCAATTACCCAACACACTGTTTGTTTTTACTTAACTACATCATTTTTCATTGTGCTGCAGGGTATATTTTGCAAATTATGTCGCTTCTACTTACTCTCTTGAGTCTGACTGATGTTAGAGCACTGACCTGAGATGGAAAGTCAAATACTAAAAAGCAAAATAACATTGGTTCATCACTGTGAGACTCAAAAAAAAAATATCTGCTTCTGTTCCATTAGTCCTGAGCCCAGAGGGTTTCAGGGAGATGTGGGATTATGCTGAATGTTACGCAGAACTACAGAAAGCTTAATGAGTAGTTTTCCTGTTTGGTTGTTTTTGTCACAGCTCTACTAGAATTCTTTCAAAAACTTGAATCTTTACTTTGTAAGGGCCTAATATAATTAAGTATCTCAGAGGAATATAAAGAAAACTTGACTTCTTTTCTCCTTTTTTTTCCTTTCCCTGGAGGCAGGTGTTTTGCAGATTGTAGGGAAGATGAAATACCTGACTAGCTATAGCAAAGCCTGCACCTAGCAATGCATAAGGACTGCAAATGTGGTTGTTGCTTCACTGGTGATGCAAGAGGAGATGCGTCTTGCTGCTCTTCCCCCCATTCCTTTACTACCAAAGAGCAAGGCGCTGTGGAGCCTAAATTTTATACCTAGGTTGTAATAAGTTGAAAAATATCCTGACTGATAGCTACACTGTCACTAGAATTAGTAAGACAACTGTAAGCAGGCTTCACCCGGTATGGAGATCATAAAGGAAATTTTGCTTACCCTGCAAAATAGTCTGAAGTGTTTGATGTATGATGAGGTGTTTGGCCACTGCAGGAGACAAGCATCTGGACTTGATGGACAAGAGAAAGGACAGTGTGACAGCTGGCGTATGTGTACAGTGTAATGGACTCCTGTATAAGAAAAAGAGCTATTTGTTTACTGGATAACATGATAAACTCCATGAATCTCTGACTTTGTAAAGATGCAGATATAGGGTAAGCAGTTAAGTAATAAGGATCCTCACCAGTCAGTCAGAAGATTTCAAACCAGAAGTTCTATGAGAATCACTGCATTTGAATGAAAATCACTCACAAAGAGAGAAGGGTCTTTTCACTGAACAATTTTGTCCAATCATTGTGTAATAGGAGTAACATAAAGCTGACAATGCTACAAGGCATGGCATAAATGCATAAGCTACTATTGCAGAGACCGGAGATGAAAAAGCTGTATGTTTTTAATTTGAGTGGCAAGGGCTGTGTGGTTTACAAGGTGAAAGGGAGATCAAAGAAGAGTATGTCAGGTGGCCCCAGAGGGACTTTCAAGTTATAGCAGGGACTGGAGTAATTTGTGAGATGCTTTTAATTTCCTGTGCTACTAGTAGAAGAGAGTTTTTGAATTTTGCTTGCCAGAATTGTTGGAGAAGTAGATAATAGTTATTTTGTGAAAAAGAGATGCTAGATATGTGGCTAATTTTTAGACGATTTCTTTGAGCTGATGCACGAAACCATTCTGGTTGAGTTTTGTGAAGATATATTTCGGACATATGTGCAAAGTGCCTCAGGATTCTTCAAGATGAAAGACTATCTATGTAAATGAAAGATATTAATTAATGCTCTTCATGCTTTTAATTTCTGCGAATACATACGATTTCTGAGTTTGTCACAGTTTGCCATGTAACCATTTATTTCAGATTTCCCCCACAAACTTAAGAGTGCAGTAGTCAAATCTTGTATTTTTTATTGAAGGGTAAAAAAAAAAGAAATCTGTTTTCATCTTCATTGACTTTCTAAACATATATTTAGTAATTAAAAAAAGTATGCATATATATAAAGAATTTGAAGCTATCATGATGTATATAATGACTATACTTGCTATAAACTATTAAAACTATTTGCCTT
Source organism: Charadrius vociferus (assembly GCF_000708025.1). Lineage (NCBI taxonomy): Eukaryota > Metazoa > Chordata > Aves > Charadriiformes > Charadriidae > Charadrius > Charadrius vociferus. Next base: position 361,678 of record NW_009648330.1, read on the forward strand.
TGAAAATAGTAATGAGAGCAGCATATAGCTGTTCTGCCCAAGTTTTCCTGGAATTAGTTTGTTGAAGTATTAAACTAGCTGTTGACAGAGACACTCTGTGTGTGTGAATATTTTAGTTTTCTAGTTTTTTTTTCAGATAGTTTATAATTATTACAGTGAAAATTTAAAATCCACTTGTGAGAATAGAAAAAGCACTAACTTCCCTGCCCTCCCTTTCCAATCTGTGTTTAGGAGTTAGATGTGAGAAGGTGAGATGTACTCTCCCTAAAGTCGTGGAAGAATGAAAATAACATGTTATAATCCCTAAATGCATGAAAATGCTTCTGTTACTTAAATTGTATTTGCATGGAAAGTTAGTTTATTAATACTTCAGTTTTCTTATGAACTGACACATTTAAAACAACATTATTGAACAAGTAACATTTTAAAATGCTTTTTTTTCTTATTTTAAGCAGATTCCAATTTCCATGCTAATATATGTGATATATATCAACTTTTTTAAAAAATATATCATTTTTCTGACATAATAAAACTAAAATCTAAAAATTAAGTAAACATAAACTAGTCATATATAACCCCTAAGTTACATACCTATGTATACATTCATCGCAGCAGAAGGAAATACCAAATTCTATCACCCCAAAAGAGCCAACCTTTCTTTAGACAAACAACTAAAATATACGGATAAAAATCAAATTAGAATTGGTTATTTAGATCAAAGGTTTTGCTATTCATTTAATTACTGTTAAAAACCGGTGATTTATTTTGCTTCAACTTCAGTCACTGCTGTAAATATAAGTCAAGGGCTGGTTTGGTTTCATATAGGAAAATTGTCAACATTATGTATCTGATGTTAGAGTAAATATGTAGGGGAAATCACTTAAACTTGTCATATTTCAATATAAACTATTCTAATAGAACAGCAGAAATGGAATTATTGACATGAATTTACTACCTTTAAAAAAGTGTGTTTTGAAAGCAAAATCATTAAGAAATCATCTGTAGTCTTGGAAATTTACAGCTCATCCTGTTTATGTAAATAACGTGCAGGAAAAAAAGTCAGCTCTGTAGGCCTACCGTCAAGAATGCACAATCTATTGCTCTGAAGAGAATAGCTGCTAGGAGAATCGATGCAAATATAGTTTCTTTTCTTAGTAGAAAGCTCCTGAACAGGGTTCAGCCTAAGTTCAAAGATTTTGTTGTGTGGAAATACAATATGGTTACACTATGCTACACTTCTAGGTTATAGATTCATCACCTTAGGCGGAAGATGCATAACCACTTGGCTGTCAGGCATATGAACGTGTTGGCTTGACTCCCTCTATCTGGCTTTCATGATTTTTGTATTTCCTCATTCAGGGCTGAACCTGAGCAGTCTTAGTTATGGCATCTCCACCTTTTTATTTCAGTTTTACATCTTTTCTGGAAATAGAGAAGGAATGAAATCCATTTAAAGAGAATTGGTTATTTGGATAGATACTAAAACGCACCTAGATTAAAATACAAGACCTTTAATTTTTCTGATCCAGACAAATTCCCTTTGATACAGACCTTCTTTTCTCATAAAATAATCTGCAGCTATTTCCAGTGAAGGTATCAGAGCTAGACCAGCGTGAAACTGATACCAAATTTTGACCAGCAATATCAGATGCACGGACAGTTGTATAATAAGACATCCTGACTTGAACCATCAATAAGCCAGCATTATATACATTTTAGTTTGCTTTTCTATAGGAAGAAGGTTTATGTATTCATACTGCCTGTGTCTGGCTGCCTGTTATCCCCTGTTAGTTTTTAACCCCTTTGTCTGCTTCCAAACCCAATCTGAAAGATGAGTAAGGATCTCTAAGATAAATACTGTGCTAGAAATCCTGAGCTTGGGAAGCAGGGAGAGAAGAGAGACCCTAGAAGTGCTCCAAATGAAGGAAAAGCTGCAGGGCTGGCTCAGAAAAGAGAGCAATCTTGTAAAATGCCCCAGGAATAGATGGGGCAGCTGAAGCTTATACCTCTGCAAGTGTTCGAGTCCATCAACATGCACAAACCTGTGCACTACAACAGGTTTCATTAGCTTAAATATTCAAAAAGCCATTCCTTGGGAAACTAAATAAATTTTCAGGAAGGTGGTGTGGTTCCGTGAGCAGGGTTTGGAAATTCCTGCTCAGAGGGGATCTTTGCATCATCTTTCTAAGATGCTATTGTTCTGTATGCATCAATCATGGAAGGGCTCATAAAAATTGGTTTGAAAATATGAGCAGGAGGCTTCATTCACTCTGGAAAAATGCTGCACATTTCTGGAACTTTATTCATAACTTTAGTGTTTAATTTGATGTTGAATGAAGGGACAACATACTTTTCTGGCTAATATATTTGATTCTATAATTACTGATGAGGCAACAGTACTGATCTGATTCCCATTGCAAACAAGAAATCTAGAGCAAGCATGAAACTGTCAGATTCCAAGGGAATGTGGGTGAAGTGACGTCTACTCTAATGCTGGACACATTACCATCCAGGTAAAGAAAACCTCCCTAGAGGTAAAATTAAGTCAGTTTTTTTGAAAATAAATATTTTCAATACTTTGTTGTTATGAATAAAATGGAAATACTTGATCACAAAAGCAATTGGACTGAACTGAAAATGTTAACTGAGTTAGGTTGGGCTGAAAATGGTCAAGAGAGGTAAATGGTGCCCTGTTGTCACCTGTTTCAATGGAGGTGGGTTTCACACAAGCTTCATGGAGAATTTTCTGACAAAACTAGATGATGTTTAAACATTTCAATATAAAGGCACACTCTCATAATTTTGGTAAATAAGAGATACAAAAGTATCATTTAAGGAAGTTAAAATTATTCTTTAATGTCTTAGTTTTTAATTCAAGTATTATTTTTATTAGCAGTTGATAGCAGGCTCAAGGAAGGAAGAAGTAGGCCTGTTTAGAAACAATATATATACCAGCCAAATGAAGGGAATGTTTATACAACAAAACCAACAACAACAATTACTAATAATTGCCTTGCATTTTAGAGCAGGCCTAATGGATTGTAGCAATTTAACTTTAATAAGTTGGGCATGGCATAAAATTGAGGCTTTATCCGAATGATGTGATTAAAAGATACCTGTAGACTGTTTGGAGGACGCAGGGGAGATCCCAGATTTATGTATATAGACAAGATTTAGCATCGGATAGTTGTGTCAAGACGTGACCAAAACACTAAAAACTCCATCTGGAGATGTGGTAATTGTGGTATTTGATGTTTTGTTCTACACTTGTACTAGAAGTAGTTAATTAATGTAAAAACGTAATTGTATGTGTGTTTGTAAAATCAAAATTACAATTTAGTCTGAGCAAAATGATGGCATTTTTATTCAGATTTCTATGGTTGTTGGTGCATCTGTTTTCAGTTGTTTGATGAGAAACACTAAATGCATCTTTCCATATTTATTTGCCCTATACTTGGTTTCAGGATTTTAGTAGAAGAGTAAATTGAAACTTCTGTAAGTAAGTTTATCCAAATCTGGCTGTATATCAGGGGTCTATGACGTATACAGTTTTTAATAATAATAATCATCCTTACTATTCATCTGTGACTGTATTTTTGTATTATGTATATCATGCACACGGAATAGCTGAAAAAAATCCCCAAACAAAATTGAGGTTTGTTCCAAAACTGCTTCAAAACCCACAGGTTTTTCCATTGTTAAAATACTTAAAAATTAAGTCTTAAATATTTATCTGAAAATTAAAGCTGCTGTAGATTTAGATTTCTGAAACATGCTTCAGTTTCCCAAGTCCCATGAAAAACTGGGATTTGTAACCTCTTTGATAAACTTGTGTCATTATTGTTGAGATCCTTGAAGTTTATTGTTTCAAAACAAGGTGATTACTGGTGAAAGCAGTATTTTATGGCCAGAAAAGTTCCTCTTTTCATTCTCCTTAAGTCCTCTCTTAATTATTACATATTTCAGTAGATGCTTAGCCTGACTGGAAATAACCCTTTTACCCCAAATAAATAGGATTATTTACCTAGAGGCTAAGCATTTTACTTGACTGAAAACAACATATTTGTGTCACGTCAGTTCTGGCAAGGAAGCCAGATTAGACATTCCCATCTCTCTCTGCCCCCAGACATTCATTTCAGTGCTGCAGTCCATTGCCTTTTCAATTGTGCTGGTACAACAGCTTTTGAAAATAAACTGCAAACCAGTCAGCTACAAGGTTCCTGGTTTTAGAAAAACAACTAAGCAAAACCCACAACCCTCTACAAAGGTAAAGTGAGTCTTACCTTAAAATAAAGATTGTTTCAACCCTACAATGCAAGGCTCAGTAGCTGCAGTTAGTAAAATCACAAAGTGCATTTTTCTGAACTTTTTGGGGAGCTTCCCCTCCAAGTGTGGTGCATTGTCAAAATCTGAAACTTTCCATGTTGACTAGGAAGGGAGTTTAAACTTCATGCCAATAAAATTGTGGATTTTATGTAAACAAAACGAAAGACTAGATGTAAATAAACATAGCAATAAGGACAATGGAAGCAGCTGAAAGCAGCTCCTGGTACAGAAATGAAGGAAATGAATGGAATTTGAGTACTCACGGATTAGGTGAGTCCAACTTAATTTGTGTTAGATACTTAGTTTAAAGTGTTGTCTGAACAATTTCATTTCTTTACTAACAGTTAACTAACAGAAAACTAGTGTACAATTAATTCTTTTGGAGATAACAGAATAAGTTCGTTGTTGCAACTTTTAAAATTCTGGTTATAGTTTTCTACTTAGAAGAGAGTTTTAGATGTTTTTTTTATTAGTGTTTTATTCATCTCTATCTTATCTAAATGGCCAGTTAAAAAGCATCCTAGCTATCGCAGTTCATGTCCTGAAGTTGTTATCATTTAACAGCTGCTTTTGTTGGTTTTATAGCCATATGCCACTTAAAGCTTATTTGATCTCCTTAAATGACCTTATTGTGCACTCTTATGCAATCCTATTTTTAAGAGATTTAGGTGCCTACAGCTGGAAACAGGCTCAAACTGGGATTTTCAGAACTGTCTAACAGTCCGACTTGCACCAAAATCAGTGGCTGTCAGGCTGCTGGTAAATCCCTCTAGACTCCTGTCTATCCTTTTAGAAACCTCTGTGACCTTGAGGAGAACCCACAGAGCCCTCATGTTATCCCAGTGAAAGTGAGAACTCCCACAGGGATACCTGTGGTGTGGTACTGATGATGTGGGAATGCCTGGAAAGCTGAACTTCATAGCTTGATTGAGAGATCTGGTGGAACAGGGAAGTGTTCAAATAACCATCAAATCTTAGAAAAATATTGGATGTGGATGTGAAGGTCGTTAGCTATGTTTCTTTTTTGTTTTATCTGCGTATTGGGTCTACCTGAGCTCAGGCCTTAATAACAGTGGCATCATATGAGTAGTTCTCAAGAGAAGATTAGGTATGGTATGTTCTGGTGTAGTCTGTGCCATGTCAAGCAGGAAGACTCACAACGGTCTGCTCTGAAACTTAAAAGCTGTATAGGAACGTTACTTGTGGTGCGTATTTCCCATACCTGCCATCTTTCTCTTCTTGGAATGATGAATTGAGGCTATTTCAAACAGAAAATTTGTGCACTCAAGGGCGCTTTGAGTACAGTGGTAATTAAGGAGTTAATTTAAAGCAAGTAGGCAAGGATGGAGCAATGAGGCAGAAGCTCACGGCTAAAAGGCTGATCATGAGTTAAACTAGCGAGCTCTATAAAAGTATTTCTCTGGTAGTCAAAAGTGAGTCTCTTGTGCAGCAGAATGGAAAACCCCGTAACTTGAAAGCAAGCCTGTTATGTGGCTTGAGTTAAAAAATTCTCTGTTTATGTTGTATCAACCTGTGTTCCTTTTGGTTATCACCTGAAAATTCTAAGCTTGAGGATCAGAGTCGTAGGGGAAAACTCTCTCTCTGACAGACTTTTGCTTCTTTGGGGCTACTTTAAGTTGCTTTGGCCAACTGTAGCTCACTCATGTTGTTTTGCTTTGCTGCAGCTTCAAGCAGCAAGTTATTCCTTTTCCCAGTCTTATGCTTCTCACTCTTTGGGTTTGGGTTTTTTTTCCTTTGGACGCTTGCTTCACTTTCAAGCTCGCTGTTGTAGTATTTCTCCAATGAAAAATAGTTTTCTCCTATCATTTTTATGGCACTAATTTGTGGTTTTGCTGTGCACTTCAGGAAAATTTTAAAAGCATAAGACACAGAGGTCCAGGTTTAAAAACAGGTTCACATACCTGAGTTCCACCTGAGCTGTAGTTTAGGAGTATAGGACCGAGAGCAATTTGCATATAAACTATGCCGCACTGCTTAAGTGTCTGTTAATCCATAGGCACCTGGTTTTCTTGCCTGTAAAATTGCTTTAGTATGTGTTCATGGTGCAATGCAATGCTGTGCACAACCCCAAGTCTGTATGAAATAATAGTAGATAAACTTGCCGGGCTTCTTGTGCTGTGCTGAGAGTCCATCAGCAGAATGCCTTCTATGGCAGTTCACCTCTGGTTGACCAGGCATTGACACCTGGCACCCCTCTCTGAAACAAGAGAGGTCTCCTGATTCCTGGCATAATTATGAAGTAAGAACAGACCTTTGCATCATCTCTAAGCTACAATCAAATACCAGAGGACAAAGCTGCTCAGAAGTAGGCATCTGTCCTACTATTGTAGGACAGTTAATTCCCTACTAACCATTACTTGACTTCAACAACAGAGACCCTGCACCAGTTTTCCAGGAGATTTAACAGTGGAGAACGATTGAAACAATGATGTCGAGTGATGGTTAATCAGAGCAATTCATTGAAACAGCAGACAAAAATGTGGTTTTCATGGTCTTAAACGCTTTATGAACAATTAGCAGGAAACAATGCAGAAAAGGTCTTCTTGAGCTTGAGAGGAAACCTTGCAGTTTTCAAGTCAGGCTTATTTTATTAACTAAGGTTATAGATGAGTTACAAGTCTTTTAAAGGAATACAACTCAGTCTTTTCTGTAGCATTGTCCTCATCATCTTTCAAAAGCCGACAGAAACAAATTTGCAACTCCATAATATGAATTTTGTTGAAGTATGTTGTAATACTCACTGAAAACATAGATGTCTATCAATGATGTATAGGTATTGAGAAGATTACAAGTAAATGCCAACAACAGTTAAGCCATATAGTCGTGTTCTGTCTTTAGCAAGTTATAGAGATTTTTCAGCCTGAAATCTAAGCCTTCTCAAGGTATGAGGTATCTGTGATCCATAAAAATAAAGAACTGAGAAAAACAAGTCCATAGTAATGGGCTTGTATTTTGTAGGGAGCATCCAAAATAGTCTCAGCTGTTCCTGGCTTTGATGGCTGAACAAGCATAAGAGCAATTGGAGCCATTTGGCTGACATGATTTAAATGCGTCCAACTGCTGTTTCCAAAGAAAGAGGAGTGAGTTGGGGAGGAAGATGAACAAAAAAATGTAGAATCAGAAAATATTTAGAACTTGGTTAAAATAGAAATAATGAAGTGAAGCTCTGTTTAAAAAATATTATTCCAAAGGGATGGAGAATAGTATAGGATGAGAAAGAATGTTTTGGGTAGGTGTAGCTGGACTTATGATCAACTGAGTAAAGTAATAATCTTGATTGATGGAAAGATGTCATGCAGCTTGCCTGGTCTATCAAGAATAAGCATGGATGATTCTGCTGAAAAGTGAAAAGGAGGAGAGTGTAAAGTCTTAATTAAGATGGGTTTATTCTGTGTTTGTCTGTTACAACAATCTCTATGTGTAAAAGGCGGGCTTGTCTTTTTTGCCCATTTAGGTGTTGGGGTTTTTTTAATGTTTCATTGAATTAAACCATCTGGGCTTCTGGGTGCTATTCAGCCTGCAGAGATTTTTTCACACAAACTGTATTATAGCTGGTATTAATTTTGAGGAGGGAAATTTATAGGCTTTATATGGGATGCTTGTAAACCTGTACCACATCTGCAGGTGTGGCCATTATATCTATTAGCTCAATTCTGTTTTCAAGTTTCTCTGGGGATGAGTGATCCACAAACTGCAATAATATATAATGTTGTATGGAAAGTAATGGTTTCTATATTATAGTGATTTTCATTTTCTAGTCCCCAAGCTCTGATTCCTCTGCAAGCAAAATCTTTCACAAGTATAAGCATTAGTCCAATGACAAACTTAAGAATGTGCTTAATTTTAAACATGTGGATAGTTCCCCAGATATGTCGTAAAAAGGGTACCAGTAGTAGAACTTCACATTTCATACAGTATTTAGCAAACACAGACAAAGGATACACGTGTACTGAAAATCAGAGGTTTTTTCCAAAGCATCATTTCTGGTTCATGGTTTTATTAAAAGTATCAGTGTAAGAATGAAAGCATGTACACGATGGGAACAGGATTACTCTTAAAATTTATAGCATTTATAAAGAAGCAAGAGTCACAAGGGTATTTTAAAGGACCATCTCACTCTATTGTACATGACTGTATTTCATCACTTGATTATCACAGGTATACGTAAAGATAGCTAATGCAGTAGCCGGAAAAATAGTTGTTGCAGCAAAAAAGACAGATTCACTAAAATATCTGCATTTATACTTTAACTGCATCCAATGCCGTGAGTTATAAATGCTCTAGAATTAAGTCATTTAGCAAGCTGTAATTGTTAAATCAGAGGTTTAACTGAAGTTTTTGTCTGCATCAAACTCTGAAATACAATGAAAGGAAGTTGGCAAAATCAAATGTGTGCTCAAAAAAATCAACGTACATTAGTTCCCTAACTTTAGATTATTTAAATAAAAGAATTTCTAAAATATCTAGGAAAGGTTTATTATTATTATTATTATTATAACACAACCATCAGTTATTCTAACCCTGTTAAACTAAATAGTTCCTTCTTGTGATGCAGTTTTCAGATGACTGGCTAGATCTGTATTTCATAGAAAGTTTGTGTTCAGTAGACTGACAAGTCAGTCCACTGACTTGGTTCTGAAGTTTCCCTCTCTGTTTGTACACTTAGCTCCTGGTTGTTAGCAGTGTTTATTTTTTTTAGCTCTTGGCTCAGTCATAAAAAGAAATTATTAATCTGTTAGCACTCCTACAGACAACTGCATTTTCTACCAAAATAAAAATAATATAAGTATACAGACTTGAAAAGTTCCTTTCCTGTGTTCTTATCTCCCATTATGAGCAGGGATTTAGTACAACGCATTTCTAAGAGAAGCTAAAATTGTTTCTAGCTCACGTCACAAATATTTTTATCAGATCTGAATATAACCAACAAATACATTCCACTGAATCCTACATGTCTCAGAACTTTGAACGTTACACCAAATAGGATGTGATAATAAAAAATTCATAGCATAATTTTCACTACTATATTTTACAGCTGAGATTTGCAGAGATGATGGCACTTTGTTCTGGGAGAGGAAAGCTAATATATGTCTAAAAGGCTATGAGATCATGAATGGAGGCAGTAATATATACACAAGAAAACTAGTAATATATAAATATTTCTGTTGAGAGCTATTCTGAACATGGAAGTTTTCATTAATTCCTTAAGGTTTGGTCAACCTAGGCAGTTTATTTGTAGTCAAACACTGGAATAGATCATGCTATCAGGACATCTGCTGAATAAACTGAGCCATCTGCTTAAAAGCTGATGGCACAATATAGAACACAATGTTTATAATCTCTACAATTTCAGCACAAGTAATTTCTCATTTCTGTAAAAATGTAATTAGAGCAAGTGTGTTGCTGTTGCAAAACCAAGTTTCTACTCTTCTGCTCTCTCAGCACTCCGGATGGAGAAGGCAACAGAGTAGATGCTGCCCCTAACACCTGGGCCTGTAGGTCCAAGATGTAAGCAGATGATGGAGAAGAAATAGGGCTGGGAAGAACGGTCCTCCTCCCTCTCTGGCACACAGTGCTGCAATCAGCCTAAGCTGTGCTGGGTGGAATTTTGTGAAGGAGGAATAAATAAGTACACAGCTATTAAGCTGACTATCAGGAAATTGGTCTATGCTAAACTGACTTTTTGCTGATTAAATTCACTTCACATTGAAAGGAAATTTATATGATATCAGGCAAAGATGCATTCTAAGTTCCTGATACTAACCATCATAGGCTGGACCAGATAGTGTCCAATAGTTAAGTGAAAGATGGGTTATTAGTGTGTTTCACCTTTTTAAAGCTTTTCTTTTTTTTTCTGTTTGAAACTACAATCTACCCGTGATATTAAGGGGAAAATGCAATTATTAAATCAGTCTCAAACTGATTTAGTGGGAACTCAATTTTAATGTGATGCCAAAAGCATTCCACTTGAAATGTGAATCTGCCTTTATTTTATGCTTACAGTAATGGGCTAAGGTGGGAGAGCTCTAGGGGGTTTTGTTGAGAACAATTCGCCCAGGTATTGTCATAATTCAGGTAATATATTTTAAGCTTTGTGGGTGTACGCCTGAGTAACACCTGCCCTTATTGCCTTTGATGGGAACTAACATTCTTGAGCGCTATCATAAAAAGCCCTTTTCCTCTTCCACCTTCAACCTATTACCATAGTACCGCTGTGAAAATACAAACTGGCTTGGATTCCGTGCTGTTCCTGAATTGTGTTTGTCCAGGGTGGATTGTGTATGTCTGCATGGGTGGTATGCTATAAATTTTGGTCCTGCCTTTCTATTTTTCACACTTAGAGTGTATGCTAGATGGATCCCAGGCCTGTTCTGTAGTAAAACATATAAATGTTTCCCTTGAGAATGGTATTTAGGATAGGTGTTGCCAAAGTGCAGATTACTCTTCCAGAGCCATTACAACATATCCTGGCCTTGCCTTGAGGGAGAGCATTGCTGGAAATTTTAGGTCTCTAGATAGCTGGGAGATTTCTCATGTTTAGGGAATCCCTCTCTGCAACTGTAAGGCATGTGACCCAACAGGTTCTTGGTATTTTCACGTCTTTGATAGTTGGTCTCAGTTAATTCAATGAGCAAAATTACTTAAGTAGATAGAGACTTGAGTGTCAGCCTTCCTGAGTGACATTTTGTTAGGGCAATATGGACAACAAGTAACCTTAACCCAGCATTTTGTTAATACTTTTGTACCACATGTAATGTTATTTCAAAGCTCTCTAATACAAATTCCGTCCACTTTATATCTAATATATCTACTTAATTTTGATCAGCAGGTCATTCCAAAGACTGTAGGATGACTTAAACGAGAGAAATTTTGATAGACACAAAATGTAAGCTATGTGATAAGATTATGCATACTTCTGCTATTAATGTAGTTTTTCTTAGATATTTTTTTTTTGTTACTTAAGAGGGTATTTTCTTCAAAACAAATTATGTCGTATCCTTTCCAAACCTTCCCATGTAAGAGTTCTGGTTTTTATACTTTTATATATATTACCTTATATATCTGCAAATTTTCTTTTCTGTGCAAATTAAAATAACGGACACCTTTCTACTCAAATTGCAAAAAATCAGTTCAATGTTTAAGCATTTACACATCTTAAAGGAGTAAATAATCATACTGAGTACGAGCGCACTGAGAAAATGCCAAATGTGCTTTTGTGATTTCAACAGAAATCATGTTTTAAAAATTAGGCTGCAGTAATTTCTAACTATGGTTGTGAACATCATGTTTTCCTCACTTTAAAAAATAGTCTCAAATTTTTTTATTGTTGATATTTTTCAACTTATTGTTTTGCACTGAAACAGTCATCATTATTTCTCTTAGATACAGAGGCAACATATCTTTCTGTAGAGTTTTATTTTCTTTCTGTCCATTTGCAAACTATTCTGCATACGTAGGACCATTTTTTAACTTAGCACAGTCCAGATGTTCCAGACTTCAGAGTTCCAAAATTCCATGAGGGATCCCTGGCTTTTAAATAAGTGCCAGTGTGGGTGAGGCTAAAGTATGTCTAATATGGAGCTCAATCCTCAAATGCTAGCCAAGCAGCTGGCATTTAGGCTGACATTGATCAAAAGACACTACTCCTGATTTTGTGAAGTCTGCCAAGATGAAAATATTTCTTTCAATCTGGCTCTGCCATTAAGGAGGTTTTCCACATATTTTAATGATAGGGTTAAGCCAGATCTCTTTCATGTTACATTCAAGCACATTTTAGCCAGAGAAAACAGGCTCTCTAAAGCCATCAGAATAATGGGGTAGTTTTAAAATCTCCCCTGGGTTTAGTAAAAGGTGGTAGTTTTGGTGAAATTTCTCTGATAGGCCTCTCTGTTAATGCTTATCTAGATAATGCATCTTCCAAATGTTCTGACCAGAGTGTTTGTGATATTAAGAAGACTTTGTCATGTAGCTCTACAGATGTTTTTTCTGCACCTTTTTTATTATGAGTTGGGGTTAGAATTTCACAGCTATGTTGAAGAGTATTTTGTATTCTCTATAGATCTAGCTATAGTCATATTCAATTCCCCAGGGTAATGGTGGGAGAAAAGACTTTTAAAAGACAAGCTTGTTGAAATTAATTCAGTGGTTACTGCTTTATGCCAGATGAGTTACCAGGGTACAACTGCTTCTTATCCTCTTTAATATGGTGTCTCGTGAACAACATGGGTTTTGAATGCCTTAGTGGTCGATGCAATATAGAACAAGTTACCATCGAAGGAAACGGTGTGTCAAAGTGCTCCAGACGTAGATGAAATGTATATTTTCAATTGATTTCCATCTTTGGGAAGCAGAGAAAATATTTTCTGGTAGTGTAAATAAGCATAGCTCTATTGATTTTTAGTGGCAATTTAAAGATTGCAGACATCTTGGGGCCCGGCCTTCTAGTCAAAGGCTAACTACTAAAGCAGACTTACTTCAGATTTGCTGCAAATTGGCATTAGGCTTATTTCTTCAAGTTTTTAGTTCATCTGGGAACAGACAGGAGGAATTTTTTTTTATGTTTAATGTATCCTGGTATTTAAGCCCCTGTGGGAAACTTTGATTGGCAGAATCAAAAGACAGAAAAAGCAAGGTAGGTATACTTTTTGGTAAGCGTATAAGTTGTTCTAGTGAAAGATTTAGGTCAATATCTCAGTGGACAGTTGTCATTGTTTGGGTTGGGCTGGCCACTAAAACAAACAACAGGTACTCCCTTTATCTTCTTTCCCAAGGGAGAGAAGAATGAGAGAGACAGACTTATGGATTGAAAAATAATAATAAAATAATGAAAAGAAAATATAATAATATTAATAAGAAAATAGTGAAATATATACAACATATACAAAACAATATCGAGTGCCCAGAATAACGATCATGTCAACGGCAGGCACTGTGAAAGTCCCAGGCTGGACTGAGCAACAAACAGGAACTGGATTGCAGATCTGGATTCAGGAACACACAAATCAGGATCAAAAGCAGATGAACAGCGTCCTCCTTGGACACCAGGTGTTGAAGAAGGAGGTTGAGCCCTTTGATCCCTCAGCTCTTATACTGAGTATGAGGCAGATGGGATGGAATACCCTGTTGGTCAGTTTTGAGTCATCTGTGCTGTCCGCTCCTCCCCACAGGTGTGACCCTTCTATGCTCTTCTGTTTCCAACCCTCCAAGTTGGTGCATAACAAAGTTAGCTGACTTTGGTTGTTATAGCAATAAGTATAAGCAGGAGCCTCTCTGCATACCATTCCTTGGTATTAACTCTAAACATCGACCTTAACTGCTAGAAGCTGACACCCTTTGAAAAAATATGCCATTAATTTCAGAGAGTTAGTTAGAAGAGGCTTAGCTCAAAAGTAAAACTACTGAAAAGAAAATTGGTTCTGTTTTATCTCAAACCAGGACAACAGTTCTACAGGCTCTTTCATATTAATTTACTTATTTAAAATGCAGTGAGACACTTATTTTGATGTATGTGACCATTCTTTTACATGCATTTAAAATTGTGGCTTTTCTTCCCAAGATCTTTCCAGTGGCCATAAACATGCGACCCTTAAAGGAGACGCCTGACTTAATACACAAGTTGTTAGCTTGGTTTTATTTATTCAGGAAGCTTTGTGAGTAGAGTTGCAGTTAAGTACTGTACATTGCTGGTCACAGAGCAATACAGTAGTATTGCTTGCTTACAGTTTTCGTTCCTCTGACAAAATCTGCAATTTCTAGGCCAGTATAGGGCCCTGACAGCATTTTTATAACTTCCCAGTTCTCACTTATACTTGTTTATAGTCAAGTGGGTTTAAGTCAAGAATCAGAATCAGTTGCTGTGTTGGATGTATCATATAACTGTTCTGTTGTATTGGCTCAGTTAGGGGTTTGGAAATGCTTTCAGAGTATCGATTGCATTTCAGTAAAGAATGTGTCAAACAGACGTACCTTCTCTCTCATTTACAGGAAATGTTACTCTTCCCATTTTTTGATTACAAAATGAGCTTAAGTAATTATTTCAAGAGAAAAGGAGCACCTATTAGAAAAACATTGGAAATGTAGTGTGTGTGTATATTTATGTGTATGTGCATAAGCTCCCTATCAACAGGAGTTACACTAGAGTAATGATGTTTCATCGAAAACTGTTTTTTTCAAGGTTTATTACCTATATTTGACTTTTGATGGTGCTTTCTGTGGCTGGTCAGCTCTAGGATTCACTAACAATGTATGTTATGCTAAAGCCCTATACATATTAAGTAAAAATTCTGATTTTCTTACTGCAGTGTTTTGCTTTATATGCTTGCCACATCTTTAGAGACATACTATTCAGAAACATAGTTAAGGACTTGACACAGTTGACAATTCTTACAAAAAGACTAGAAACAGTTCTGTTGGTAGACCTAGATTCAGGTATAGCCTTTCGCAACAGAGCTGGGAAAACTTTGAAAAGGCCTGGCTTTAATTAAACTCTTAGAAGTTTTGAAGAGCTCCCCAGTTTCAGTCTGTTTCAACTTGTCAGCAGATCCCAAGTTCATTTCTGAGTTGCTTGCTCTCGGCATCCACAGAGGACACTGCAGCAATCGGCCATCCCTGTAATTCTGTTCAGTATCCTCCCAGTTCATTCTCTACACTGGATGCTACCATCTACACAGTGGTGTAGTTAAAGGCTATGTAACAAACAGCTCTACTGGCTTCAATTTATGTTACCTGTGGATGAAGACTTAGGAAATATATCAAAACTATGCATTTTGCCATCTCAGGATAGCTTCAGTGGTGTTATGGAGAAAGTTCGAATTATTTGTGGGTGTATGCAGAGAAAGTCTTCTATGTACTCTGTAGTTCCTAGTTAAGCGATAGGAATTCTGTCACCATATGGATATCTTTTTTTCAATGTGTATATATATTGAACAAATTCTCATTTCAAGCTTTGGACATCTTACCACAAACTGAAATTCTCTAATGAAATGTGCGTCTGTTCAATGTGTGATTGTTCAAATTGTTCTTACAAACATTCACAGCAATAAAATGTCCTCCATACTGAATATTTGATAGTGGTGCTTTCCCTCCAGAAAAAAAAAACAAAGCACAACAACACAAGACATGGGATCATCAGTCTGAAATTACTTTTAAGTGTTGCTTTTCTCACACATAGAGAAAAACTGGGAGATAAAAATAGCACCCATAATGATTGGACTGTGTATTAAAGATGAACGTAGGTTTTGCAATAGAAGTGTTGCTATTTTACCGTGTTCTGTAAGTGGCTCTTCCAAAGAGCTGGCTTACAACTGTGTCTGTTCCCCCATCCCCTGTTGTCAAAATGATAACATGAAATACAGCTGAATGACCTGATTTCTTAGGACAAGCTGACCTGTTTCATTGTTCAATCTTTAGCCATAAGCTTCAAGTGCTAGTCCTCTGGGGATCTTTTTGGAAATATGTAGAAACCATATTCTATAGTTGCAGTCAATGGAAGAAGAAGAAACATCACTGAATTTCAGTGTTATTAATCTAGCCCTGAAGAATAAAAGGATTCTGAGTCTTGTAATGTTCTTTGCTATATTCATTATAGAAGGAAATCTTTACAGTCATGAAAAAATAAACTGGGGCAGATCTTCTGCTGATATAGATTTCCTACAAGCTTATCATTTTGGCTCTGTGATACTTATAACTAAAAAATAACAGAAAAAAAACAAGCCCAAAAGCAAAACCCAAAACACCTTAGTATGGCATGACCTGGAAGGTCAAAGCTGCAGATAATTTCATTTGAAAAAGTCTGTGCCTAAAAAGAGGGGGAAAAAAAAAGAAAAATTGTTATTAAATTCAGTAAATTTCATTTACTTGATGGGAGACTAGGCAATGAACTTTTAAAACATTAATTTTATACAAGGAAATTTTGGATTTTGTCCTTGATTCTAGGGCACTGAAAAGACACTAGAGAAATAATCATGAAAGTTTAAATGTTTTTTTGTATTGAACACCCTAAGTTTTTTCATCCTTTCTTTCACCTTTGAATAGTCTAGGTTCTGCTGTATGAATATTCTTATCCTGTCATCTTTGGTATGCTAATGGTGTGTGGAGTTACTACACATGAACGTGTATGAAAATAGTTCTGCCATATCATGAAACATCTTTCTAACCAGTGTGAAACTGTTTGCTGTAACAGTAAATACTGTATTACCTGTTAGCTGCTTGGGGTAATAGCACAGATATACTACAACAACAAAAACAAAAGTCAGTTTTAAACATATAAGAAGATAACAACTTTATTTTCAAAATCTTGGCCAAGGCTGAAAAATCTGAAGTACTGCTAATGTGGCCTCTTGTTTCCATACATATATAGGAAAATTCAGGAGCTCTTGAAACAAAAATATAAAAATTTTGAATGTGAGTAGCTGAAAATGTTTTGCTAAAATTGTTTTTGCACAGAAACGTGGCTTTCTACAAACAAATGCACTTTAAGAGCCAAATATTTGTATAAAAACTTGATTTGTGATTGTTTTCTACCAAGAATACATTGATTATAATATTCAGTAAGGGCTTTGCATAACAGGGATATGGGAAACATAAGTAACATTCAAAAACAGCAAATGATATTTTGGTTTTGTGTGCTTTTTCTATTCAGATTTTTGTTAAATCTATGGCCTTGCAGAACTCTGCTTACTCCCTCTGAGAGACACCTCTGATTTTGTGATTTCAGATTTTTGTTTCAATGAATTTAGATTTTGCTGTCAGAAGTGAAAATGGTGACAATATCATACTGTATAATCAAATTAAATCATTGCTGTAAGTCATAAGCACACACAAAAAGATTTTTTTTTTCCTCTATAGATTCACAGTAAACTACAAAGTTTAATGTCAAGCAAATCCCTTTGAGTCAATTACCATCATTAATGTTTGAATCTTTGCTAATGCTGGTATACTCCATCTGTTTTGTGCACTTAGATTTATGGGATGCAAAACCATTCCTCACACATACAGCTAGGATAATTCATTTAGAAGGAGAAAATTCCTTCAACTTTTTGGTGTTGATAACTGCAGCGTCACCTCCAATCCAAGGCACTGAAATACAAAATATCAGAACCAAGCATATTGTTTAATTTACTTCGGTGGCGTAATCTTATAATTTCTGGAGCCTGTTTGCTTCGGTTTGTGTCTTGGACGTGGGCCCAGGTGCTAGTTCATGCCTTGTGAACCCTGTTATGTAGACTGTACATTGACAGTGAATACTGCCTCCTTATTTGATAATATTTTCAATATAACTATGCTTCTATGGATTCAATTCCTTAGCAGAGTGAATGCTTTAACTTGTAGAACAGCAAAACTTGAAAATGAATAGGACTGATTTTCAGTGTCTCTAAATAAAAATCTTAGAAAATGTTCCTTTTTTTTCCCCCACAGAGAGCAGGGGCAACACTAGCAGAATGTTGTTCGTGGATATCTTCTGCCAAAATATTTTGTATTGTTCAGTCAATTCTAATTCTGGACTTTTGCTGTTCCTGTTGAGGTCAATATGTGCTAGTTGCTCCTGAGTGTTAGAGATATTGACGTTTTAGCCACAGTGAGGTCACAGTCAGCATTACTCTAAGCTGAAAAATACCCCCCTGGGCTTGTTCAACTTTCTAACAAGCTAGTTGAGTCAAAATTTGAACTGTCCTGTGGTATTTATGGTACTTAACTGTCCTCATAGTTGCGCTGACTACCTGCTAGCAGTGCACTGATTGCAATGTAACGTCACCAAATTAGCAGTCTGCAGATCATGTTCTCATGTCCAGAGAACGATCAAGTGTCACCCTCTGCAAGACTGCGTGGCTCCTTCAAAAGACTAATTCCCCTCTTCCGTGTATGTTTTACCTGTTTTCCAGTTGGCTGAATAGTGCATGAGCTTGCACTGGATGTAAATTTCTAACTTGGGTAGTTGCATCCAGCCAATTAGTAAGTGCCTTGTTGATTTCTTTATTTTCTTTTTTTCTGAAAATTTAAGAAAGCATGAGAAATGGGGTGCACAGGTAACTTTTCTTATTATCTGGTCAGCAGTACCTAAATTTTTCCAGGCCTGGGTGAAGATAAAATATAGAAGACAACTGATGGCACCCATTTAACAGCTTTCAGCAAACATAATACCTATCTGCAACTACCGCTATTTCAATTTCTCTAAGGCAACTTTAAATATTGGTATGATAATGATTTCTGTCCTCCCTAGAAAGACAAGAAATGAGCTCAGGGTGGGTTACCAAAGTCTGGGAACGGAGAGGAGTGCAGAACATGAAGCAGTGGGAGGGAGGCAGGCAGGGGCAGAGAGATGCAAGATTTCAGTGCAGCTCCTGAGCTCTCATTGAACTCAGCCTGCACAAAGAACCCACGTGCTTCGATCTTAAAGCTCTGCCAGGTTAGGCATAGCTGAAAGTGGGTGGTAGTTGTGTACGAAAAACAGAAGTAATTTTTGTGATAGACCAGATTGCTAATGCCTTTCTCAATCAGTTCTAAATTTGTTGTGCAACATATTGGTATCAACATATATTTCTGAGAAGAGGCAAAGTACAGATCCTGACCCCATAAGTTTTCCACAGCAGTATTTGCAAAATTAAGTTTGATAGCCCCAGTGGAAAAGCTTTACTAAATATGAATGAAACAAAAATAGTATGTTATCAGGAAAGCGGGTATCCTACTTTCAGCATGACTGTTTTGTGGTGTGTGTGTAAATATCAAATTGTACTATCTCTTGGAATTAAGATGGTATAATTCACAATATCTAGAGGCTTTCTTTGTTCCCCAGAGCACGCTCGCCAAATCTGAAAGTCTTTAATCTGCTAGATATAGCTGAAACCCTAGATCTTGAATTTTCTATTTGTTTTTAATACTCGTTTACATGTCTCTCTAAGTTCTTCTGTTAAAGGGAGTCCGTGTCCATTCATGCATTCCCAAGGTGTTAACGCATTTTTTTTTAAAAAAAAAAACCTACCGTACTACTAAACTCAGCAAGTGACTGAGTTTCCTGCCTAGGAGTTATGTCAATCAACTTGAAATGTGCATTACAAATTAGTAAATAAATGTAAATTCATTCACTGTCAGATGATGTTTCTTGTCAGATTAACTTGTGCACCTCCCCGATTGCAGTGATTCATGATAGTTGCATCTCTTACACTTTATTCCTTGATTTTGTTATTAGCACTTTTCATGATTCTGTGACACAGCTAAGATACCAGTCCCTTGATATTTGAGTTCTGTACCTTTGTAAGCAATGAAGGAAATTTTGAATTCAGTGCATTTTCAAAAAGATGATGATGTAAAACTGAACTGACTACTTTCTTGTGGTTTAAAACAGTACTTGACCACAAAGGAGATAGTTCCAATCACTGGGCATGTAAGCATACACTCAGCTTTACACTTCCCAAGCAGAAAATATTTGTCCAGACTGTAGGTCGCAAGTACTTCATCCATTTAAGCTCTTACAGAAAAACTTTCAGCACACACCAAACTTTAATGAAGTTTTATGAAATTCTTAATGAAATCACAATGACAGAAATAATAATGACATGACTGTATAATATTATTTTCCAAATGAGTTTAGTATAGATTGTTTTGTCTCTTTCTATATACTACTTTAACTTGCTTCTGAGTGCAATGTGTTATCTTTCCCTTTATCATTTACCTAGACAAATATTTCATATAAGCAGTGAATTTGTAATCTCTTTTATCATACTTCTAATATATACTGAAAATGTAATGGAACTGAGATCCACTTTGAGTTGCTTGCTATCCAATGAACCAATTAGGTATTGCATCCCTTAAGTAGACATGAGTGTATAGGTCATCCAGTATTAATCATCTGCATTTTAAAGGCACCTTGTAACATTTTAAAGCAGCCCATGTTGAGGTATAAAATGACTCTCCTATATACCTGCTTGACCTCAGCAGATCATGTGATTGTATTTTCTCTTACATAATTGTCCATGAACTTACTAATTACTGGCTTGTTATATGAGATTTTTCATTTTTAAATTTTTATGTCCCTTGTGCCTTTTATATGCTGAAGTGGGAGTGACAGCAAAGGTATGAGGGTGGTAATATAGCATTATCCAGGACGGTAAGTCACTGTATCTATTAGGGATGGTCACAATTTCATACACTCAAATCATCAAGACATGATGCACTATGTCAAAGAGCCACAAGAATTTTAAAATATTTGATGGTTGTTTTTTGAGGTTTTGTGTATTAATTACTACAGGTTTACAACAAGTTAATTCTTTGTATGGAAAGGCTTTATTTGGTTTCTTAACGGATGAAGTAGCCATCAGAAAATCTATACCAATAAGTAGGTTTAAATTGCATCAAACTACCATAGTATTGTAAGGCATTTTCAGCAGAAGAATCAGGCTTATAATGTGTGTCATTGTTTTATACTTAGTATTATGAAAGTATTCTTATAACTCAGATTTGAATTTTCCCTCTTTGCTGGTCTGATGCTTCCTACTATGTTCTTATTCCCCTTTTAGCCCTTGGTTGTTTCTTCCTTAGCCCCACTTTTTCCTGCTGGCCTTTGTGTGTTCATTTTTGTCTCTTATTCTAGCCCATGGCCTTCTCACTCTCCACTGACACAAACATGGGACCCAGGCAGTTGGTCAGATGTAGGCAAAGAAATCATAAGCTGTGTGTTGTGGCAGCCCACAAACCGCTGCCTATGAGTCAGCACTGCCTGCCCCTCCTCAGGCTGATTAGGTACTCTTTCAGTTCAAACTACCAACTCACAGTGCAACTAGCCAAAACTGACTGGCTGCAAACCAGAAGCCAGATGTTGCAGCTGTTTTAGACTTCCTGTTCCATGACAATGTGTTCAGGAACTTTAAATGCTCCGCGGGAAATGTTTGCAGAAGATGCATTTTCAGCTCAGAAGACTTGCATGTGCCTCATAAGATAACCATTGTCTACAACCCATATGAAGTCAGTGATAATTGTATTTGCATCACAAGAATCTGTATCTGAGTTACAATTTTCACACAGATCTCCTGGGCTCCTGCTTCTGTGCTTCCTTCTCCTGCTTTTCTATCAAAATGATTTTCTGGTGATATTTTAGTAATTTCCAGTCTGGTCTTTTCAAGAAAACATAAGAGTAAAGAGGAAACAATCATTTGCAGAATTAAGATCCTTTTTAACCCCTAGAACGCTTTTCACAGAACCTTAGCTCTAAACAGAAGAGAACAATTTGTTTTGGGTAGATAATGCTTCCACATAAGGAAGCAAGATAAATTTCTAAGAAATAAAAGCCATGTTTTTGACTCATTTCTAATATTTCTTCGTCCTTTTCTTCTTGATGAGCTGACTGCAGCATGTTGTGTACATTTGCAGACTACATTCAATTTGTCAAGCACTTCATTATCAAATGGTTATTTTTAAGTAAAAAAACAGTACAGGTCTCATTGTTGTTCCAGAAGAAATAAACATGCCAAAATACTTAAGCACTATTAGAACAAAAGAATGATCTGAACGTGTTTTTAAACGCAGACAGATTTTGACTGCGTGCAGTGAATACTAAGGCCTGCACAATACATTTCCTTCATACCACTTAGCTTTGAACAAATATAACAACTCCTCTAATATGAGTGGCTAAAGGGCTGAACTGTCACTGCAAGTCACATCACAATGATCTGGATGTAGTTCAGAATACTAAATTGCAGTATTTGGCTTTAGAGCCAATTATGCATAGTTGGTGAGATTTTGGTTGTTTATTTTTGTCCTTCACTTTACAGTGACTGAAACACTAGAGGTGAATATCCAGAATTTGCTTTTGGGGGGCTGATATTAACATATTGTGTTTCTATCCCTGTGTTAACCTGTTTTATACACAGGCTATAAATATTTAGGGACTTGACATTTAAATATGAGTCCCTTTGGGTTTCCTTATAGAACTGTATGTTTCAGTTGTTTTCATAGGGAATACCTGCCCCCTGTTTGGATAGCCTTTGGAACAATGAAGACGAAAATGACATTAAATGCAACATATCATTATCTTGCTATTTTGAATCTGCTTCAGTAGTGCACAGAACCACTGCAAAATTATCTTTAGTGTATCTCTGTGGTACTCACTCACCGTCTGAGAGACAAGAGAAATTTTGCTGTATTGTCAGGATGATATGTATCTACCTTCTTATTTCTGATGTTACATTTCTGTTACTGAAACGTATCAGTGTTAGGGATCTTGTGAGATCAAAATCCTAGGCACAGCCAGTCAGTTAATTTCTTGAGTTACATCGGGGATGAATGCGGTCTAACATGGAGTCAGTAGGTATCCCCACATATCATGTGAGAATTGACATATTATCACAGCGTACCCCGCCTCTAAGCACACTGTATTGATAGCATTAGCCTACTGCTACTGATTGAGGTTATTATTTAATTTTTGAATATCAGAATCCATTGAACTGGCACAGGAACTGGTGGAATCAGACATGAGATAAGCAAGCAGCTGCCTAAGAACATGGTGAGCTCTTTGGGGCAAGGACTTTGGTATTGCTTCTGGATTTACTCACTCCCTAGTGAGACTGAGTTTTGATCCAAAACTTCTGCCCTATGAATTTTCTCTATGTTGGGAAGGGGTACCACACAAACATGCTGTTTTGGAATTTAATAGCTGTGTTCAACGCAAGTTTGAAGCTTTGTGTTGAGCCTTTTTCATTGTACACTCAAAGACAGGTCTGACCCCATATGCTTGGGGAAGGGAGGAGTGGGAAAGATTTGAATTCTCCAATGGCAAAACATATTGTTGGAAAATTTCTCATTTTATTGTCACCCACTTCAAGGTTCCTTACCACAGAATACAAAAGGTGCTAGGAATAAAAGTTTTTCGGTGACATTTTTGCCTGGACTTTGCTGAGCCTGTTATTTGCAGAGAACGTTTGTGGATCCAAGTTTCGATTTTAAATTCACCTTGCCCCAAAATCGAATCTGACATCTTAGTTCAGGCCTGTCACTCTTGGAAAGTTAGATCCTGCTGTGGGCTCAAAGGCCATTTCTGGTATTTGGAAATACAAAGGCAGTAATAACTTGATAGAGTAGGAAATAGTCTTATTAAGCACTGTCTTGTTCTAGCAAACCATACTCCAGCTGATCTAACGTTAGCCCAGCTGTTAATAATTTCACAAGCAGAGCGTGAAATAGCAGCTTGATACCTGACTAAAGGGGAGCTACAACATTGCACAAGAACATTTAAATGTACTACCCTTAGTGAGCAGATATTAATGCTATTTCAAGGAGTGTCAGTGAAGAGTCTTTGATATTGTGATTGGGATACTTGCTATTACATCCATAGTGACAGCTCCAATTGACAGGATTAAAAAGGCAAAATTAAAAAAGGAATTATTTCATGCCCTCAAGTGAAGATAAGAACAGTTACATCTCTGCTACGTGTCTTGGCTTGACAGTGGATTTTTTTTCTTATGCCTTTTCATACCCTGCACAATTCTTAAATTCTCTGTGTCATTTCACTTAGTTTCCTCTCTTATACTCTCTTCTTTTTTGCCGCATCTTTTTATTCTCCTTACCCTCCCCTGCCAAAACTGCCATTCTTTCTAAACGTCTCCTTTTTTTTTGTGTGACTCTTACGTATTTATAGTCTGGAATTATTTTTTGTCCTCATTGTTTCTTTGTGCAGTGGCTTTTCTAATTCTTGCCCTGTATTTTAAGCTGTTCATCTATGAGATTATAGTGAAAGATGGTAACAAAAATCCCATCTCCACCTTCTCCCCCCAAAAACCCCACAGAAGAATCCTGATATGTTTGAACATACGGAGAGACTTATCACAGGCTAGACAAGTGTTCATTCCTTTCTGTGTAAGTTTTTTGAGCTGGTACATGTTGTAGCTAACCCGGATGCTTTTTGGCATCTTAATATGAGATTGTTTTGAATAAGATTAAAATATGAGATTAAGAATAAGAAATATCTATTGACAGGAAATAAAAATAACAAGCAGACAACCTTAACACGACACTTCCAGTGTAAGATCTTGGACTGCTCTGTAAACAACACTTTCATTTAACAAATAGGTAAACTGAGGTGCTGTAAGGTTAAGTTTTCCAAAGCTGCTCAGCAGACTAATGGTATAGTGTGGAACTTCTGAACTGAAATGTCTTAAGGAAGTGTGCTGGCATTCCCTCCCAAGCAAACAGAAATTACTTTGACAAGTGAAAATAGTCGGGATTTATAAGGGTGATAACTACAGCTAGACCCCATTTTTCAGTGAAGATTGTTTAAAATTCACAGACACATCTTGATTTTGGGTCCCTAATCAAAAGGACAAAATGTGCGTGTGATGTCAGTCAGACCTGTGCATTCATGCAGTTGGGATGTGCATTGAGGGGAACTTCCTGGGGAAGGATGAGGTAATGAGGGGAGGCTGGAGGAAGGGGCTTCAGAAATCCCAAATAAAATAACCTGTGACTGAGAAAGTATATATTTTTATTTGTTCCACGTGAGGAGCAGATCAAGTTGTTATTTAAGACTCATACTAGACCAAAGACTCACAGTGGGTTTGGTAGGGAGGTGCCACTTCTGCTTTTGGCCTTGCCATCGCTATTCCTGCCACTCATCTCAAGACTGTTGTGGTGCTTCTTTTGGCAAGACAAAAACCCCAGCAAAACACACAGGGGCATGTTGAACTTTGTGATTTTGGATATGCTTCACATAGTAATAGGTACCAAGGTACCGATAAAGGTAATTTTTAAACTGATGATCGTAAAACTTGTGATTGGAGATTTGATTATGATATTAAAAGCCCTAAGAAGCTTAAATTCTTCTTATAGAAGGAATTATTTCTCTTTTAGTGCCTTGCAGTCATAGCTGCAATCACCAGCTCACAGATACGTGAGCTGGATCATCTTTGTTAGGAGGAGGTGTTAGAGGGGGTAGCTGTAAGGACATTTTTTGTGAGGGATCTGGACCTCTGTAGCTGACTGCCCCGTTGGTACCAAGTGGCCTGAATTTTCAGTCTCTGGTCATGCATCAGTCTGTTACAGCTTTGGAAAAGGACTGAGGGATGCTTCCTAGGTGATGGACCTCACAGGTAGCGGGCTGTTTGCCTTATTTTCTGTGGGCTGATTATTTTAATGGTGCTGGTATTTGATTGAATTTAATTGCAGTTATTGGGTAATTAATTTTACTAGGATGCTTAGTGGATCCCTGAAGAGGCATCTTTATTATTTTATATCCAAATGGATTATTTTATATTTCTTATTATTTATATTTGTAATGAAATCAGTAAACGTGCATGCATAATTTTTACTTTTCTGTATTGCTATATTTGACTTCATAGCCTGCAATATGTAGTTACCTTTGCAGCTCAGTTTTTGGCTGAATCTTTGTAAAACTTACAAATTGAAATTGGTGCTGTCTCAGGAAGTTACATTAATGATTTTTTCAGATGAGGCAAAACTTTAGCAGTGCTTTATGTCATTATGTAAGCAGTATGGCGCATATTTTAAAATACTAATCTCTCCTGTATTTTTGGCACACAAGTATCAGGTTAAATTGATTCACGTGAAAAAATTATGGAATAAAAAATACATCTGTGAAGCATAACATAATTTGTGGAATGTTCCCCAAACAGTGAAAATCTGGTGTTGTAAGAAGCATTCAATTTTTTTACTATTTTTTGCTTAGTTAAGGTAGGAATTCTTTCAGACTACATTACAAAACAAAGATGATTTCTGTCTGATCTGTAGATGGAGTAACAGATTTTTTATTTTTTTTTTCTGTTTACAGTGACATTTAGCCTTGCCATGATTGTTTTCAATTGCATTGGAAGTTTGACCAACAGGTCAGAATATCCCACTTCTGCATTCATGAATAAAGCAAAAGGTAAAATATGTAAAGAAGGACAGCCTTTGCATTGTGTGACCTGAAGTGAGATATAAAACTACGCACAAAATAATTATGTCTTGACTTAACAGAATATAGACTGTTCTATTTAAAGTTTGATGCTTTTTCTAACCAAATATGGGTTTATGCGGAAATAATAATTTGTCTAAGACAAAACTACAGGCAGGAAAATGTGATTTAAGATTAAATTTTCATTCTAAGGAGTGGAGGAATTTTCCAAAGTGTTTCAAAACTTTAAAATATTTGAAAGCACAGTTAATTATCTTGAAATTAATCAGATAAGCATTTCAAATGATCCAAACTTTTTTTTTTCCCAAATGTGGTATGTTGTGTGGAAAAAAAAATCCAGAATTATAGGATAGGATTTTGGTTTTGATGGAACTAAATTTTCTGCCCAAACATACTAAGTAGTATTTTATAAATACTCTGTCATGGTATATTTTATAAATTTACCTTTAGAATATTTCATGAGGCAGGAGATTCTGTGTAATAGATTTTAAAAGTCACCGGAAAGTTAAACCATTGGTTCATGGTCAGAAAAGATGGTCACGGAACTTTGTGTGAAGAGTATCGGTTTTCTCTGTCAGCTCTTGTTCCAGTATTCACATCAGCACTTTAAAGGCTAAGAGATATAAAATAACAGGAAAATATATTTACTCAAAGGATTTCCATCTTAAAAATCCCAAGAAATTGTGACATAATTCAGTTCTCTTATTTTATTCTGTAATCACAAGTCTCTGCATCTGTACAATGCTCTGGTGAATTTAGGAGGGCTACCTGCATGTGAGGAAGTTTGCCTGCACTGAGCTGTGCAAAGCAGCTCTTTGGAATCAATGGTGTGTCCCTGCAGCATCTCTTCATCTGTCCATGTGCAATCCATGTGGAATCCATGCACCTCTTTCTAACCTTAGGAGGGGCGTCAGGGTAGAATCAGGAGATCCAACTGCCCTTTACCATCTAATTGCAGTCTCCTATCTGAATACTTTTCAGTATTTGTGTGAAGGAACTTGCACTGTTTCAGGTCTTCTGAAACTGTAGAGTGATTTCTAGTCCTCAGGGCTGCAGTTCCGTTCCAGCACCTTCTGGCAGTTCAGATTTCGCAGGAAATGTGAAACAGCAGAGCTATCTCCAGGAACCCTTGTGAACTGAACTAGTTGCATACATGCATATTGACTGAATGAAATTAGCTAGATGACACCAGGGAGGATGGGTTACCAAGAGCTTGAGCTAACAATGTGGACTGTGAGGAAACATGCTAATTTATTTACAGTAGGTTTACTATGATATATTCGTCTCCACTATGTTTCAGCTTCTTTTCTCTGTCGAAATTTTTCTAAATGCAATTTGAATAGACTTTTTTCTTAATCCTATTTTATATTATCAAATTATTTTATTTTCCTGTGCCTGGTTTGGTTAGGGGTGGAGTTTGAGGGGAATTTTTAGGTACTATATTCTTTATGTTACCCTCGCTTTGGGAAACTGTTTATGCATCGCAGACTTGCTCATTTGCAAGCATTAGCTGTGCTGCATGTCTGTATTTTCCTTTATGCATTATTAAAGATTTCAGTTCAAGAGCCTGTGTAATTGGCTTATTTATGCCAAGTGTTCTCTGATTTCTTTAGTTTTAGTGATACTCCTTACTTGTTCCCAAACATACCTATTATTTTCTATGTAAATATCCCCCATTTCAGAAGTAAAAGAATACCACTTCTGGGTACAGCAATTTATTTATTAAGTCTATGGGAATTTGGTTCATTCTTTAATATGTAAGTAAGGTTTTAATCCCCTTTCTTACCTTATGGTATGCACCTTACTCTACATGGCTGGAATCCTGATAATAGCTTAGGAATGATGGACCAGATAAGCCTGCTTGTCAGCTATTAGTGTATGCACAGGAGCAGGACTATGCCGATAAATTAGATAGATGCAAGTGCAAATACCAATTTTGGCATAACAAAAGAGTTAGAAGGCTGGACCAATGACAGTCATTGTTACTAATGTTTGTGTAAGACAGTATTTCCAGGAGTTATCCGAGAGTTCAAAGAATGACATTCAGATGACCAAATGTGGTCAAGTAAGAAACTTGAAGCGGTCCTGCCTATACTTTTTCCTTGTGTGAGCATGCCAGATAGACCAAAAGGCTTTTGTTAAATTCAAAAAGCCTGAATTCTGTTGTACTATGAAAGGCAATACTTAACACTAATAACACCTTGAAATGGCTAGGTGAGACAGAATACAGAGTTTATAAACCAATCTTAACCTGCCTACTGTGTGTTTATATGTATCCTTACTTCTAGGCTTGGTTTCAATTGCCTTAAGCTATATCCATGTTAACAGTTATTGTAGGGCAATAAGAGCATTTTTGTAGAGCAGAATACTTGATACTGAGACAATAATGCCCACCCATATGTATTTCAGTGTGTTATTTTGGTCTAGCTCTAGTCTAGTCTTATGGACTGAATGCCTGTTAGCTGTCAGAGCACATTAGAATCGCTCCTGGAAAATATTTACTAGTTTAATTTCAAGAGTCCAACTTGCATATTCCAAAATAGCTTCATGATGTGAATCATAGCATGGTAAGTGCGGAAAATCAGGAAATTTTCTTTAAAAATGCACTTCTGAGCTACAAAAATGTTTCTGTAGATACATTATTCTCACTTTCTGAATTGCAACAGACTATCCAATCCCCCTCCACCCCCCCACCCCCAGTTGCTGTCCTCTAATGCATTACTATCTGCTCCCTGGGACTCCCAGCAAACTCTCTACTTCTGCATGTGAGCATCAGGACCCCTGTTCCTTGTAATGATCCTCTTGTTCTCTTCTCCTGCCACCTCTCACTGGCTGTTTTAGCTTTCCGAGCTTGAGGCTCTGTTCCTTTCCAGGGAGAGAACTGTCTCCTTCTCTCCAGTGTTTCACCCAACCCAATTACTTTTTTTAAAGGACATATATAGTTTGAGAATAAACAAATAAAGCAAGTATTGTCTGTGATAATCTTACAGTACAAAGTTTGATCAGAAGACACAGACTATTTAGCTATATGGAAATAATTTGGCTAGAAGTGTTGCAAATAACATTAGAATCAGTGTAAGCACAGGGGAGGCAGAAGAGCCAGTGGTAACTCTCCGAATTTCAAGTTTGTGATGTTAGGCCACAAAATTTAATAAAGACTTCTCTCATATGTTTATCTTTCTTTTTTCCTGTTGATAAATTGTCTGTCAACTGGATGTGTTTCAACAAATTCATTGATTGCAATTACTCAGCAAATGTTTGTTGTTAATATATTTCAGGCAGTGAATTGCTGACAAACTGTTTTTTGTCAGTGGTCCTTTGAGTATTTGCTATTCCATGTTTATATTTGCAATTTGAATTGTTTAGATTGCATACACAGGTGATGTTTTTTCCCCTGATTGAATATAGTTAATTAATAGGACCAGGTTTCCACATTGGCTCATTCAAGTTTCATCTACTGTGAAATTATTGTTAACTTCATTTATAATTGTCATTGTCTCTAAACTGAAGAAAGTTGGCTGAAGTTCTCACAAAAGTGAATTCAAAAGCAAACATACTTAAATACAGCTTAGTCCCTATAGGTTAGTTTTTTGTTTGCTCAGCTCTTCAGTTAGTTGAATGAGTAATTCCTATGAAATAAGCGTTTTGTCTTTCTTTTGAGAGGTACATTGTAGCGCATTTTTCTTAACCAAAGGGTGTTTACGTTACTTTCGATGAACTGTAGAGGTTAATAACTGACTTTTCTGATTTGGACTCTCTAACTTAATTCAGAATAAGACTTTTCATCTGTCTAAAATAAGAATGTGGAAATCATGCACAGAACACTGAAGTCAGAATACATCAAATGCACACACTAAATGATTATTTAAATATTTACTGTGTGAATATACATATTTTATATAAAGTTTATCCTTTTTTTTTGACAAATCCTTCAGTTCTCAAGGACTTCTCGGCAACGAATTCACAAATGGTTTAAATTCATTGAACTGAGCTGCTTTTTGGAAAATAATAATTTTATTTAAAAGGAAGCAAACATGCCTTCTGATTATTTTTGTATAAGAAAGCAAATTATTCTTCTACAGTTCACTTAAAACAGTTCAGTTTTGGCAAAACCAGGCTTTCAAAAATTATTAATCCTATGTACCAAAGTTTGTGCATATTTTTAGAATATCATCGTCATAAGACTGATAAAATTAAGTACTTCTTAATTTGATTTTACTGTTTTGAGCTCTCAAGTTTGAATACCCAATTCACGTTCTCGATGCTTGTGCTTGCAAAGAGAGATAGAAACGTGCTCATATTTCAGTGGGAAATGAGGTTCCCATGTAACTGCATAGTATCAGATGTTGGGAATTGCTGGAGCTGAAAACCCTGTGTACCACTTGTGAGGTCCACTTCAAACACATTTCAGGGAGAGTAGGCTCAAAACTTTGTATGGAAAACTTTTCACAGCAACCTCTTTTCACGCGTTTATCAGAGTTTCAACTGATAAATATCTAAAAGCATTCTATGTTCTTTCCAGTTTCTTCTTTCCTTACTGAATAAATCCACGGTTCTTTCCATCCCATAACTAATAATTAAATTGAACTATAATATTTCCCATTTCCTCAGTTTCCCAGATATATCTTGTGTTTATGTCTGTTTGCAAGTCATCAAGAACTAACATTCTTCACCCAAAACAATGAACCCTAGAAAGTCTCTGCTCTAAATAGAAAATAAGAGGAACTCAAACATAAAGTTGATGTCTGCCTTAAAGAAAAATATTTTAGAGGGGTTTTTCCTGTTTTTTTTTTGTTTTGTTTTTTAACCAAAGTTAATTTTCCTAGTACTTTATGTTCATTTTTATTTCGGAGATTTCTTGAAAAATACCATGTGTGTATTTATGCACCATGTCAGTAAATAGCTATATCAACTCATTTATGAAAGAGCTGTAATACTAAATTTACAAACATATTACTAGATTTTCCCATCTCTTTGGCTGGCAGATAAACATATTATGTAAACAAAACGCTTTATTGAGTGATGTCCTATATCTGAAGAGAATATTAGAAATCGATAGCAATACAGACTGAAAATTAAGTAATGTGGTTAAGCACCTCTGAATGATGCCATTTAAAAAGTTGATTAGAAATAAATATGCCAATTGCTATGGAGCCTATGCTTGAAATAGAAAGATGATTATTCAGTTTATGTCTGCAGGAATAAGCCTGTCTTCAGAGCCATACGATATGTTGTGCATAGCTTGTCAAGAGGGACAGAAGAGCGGACCATTATTGACACAGAAGCTGCAATAAAATGCTGCAATAAGATACTGTACATAAACTCTAAGAGAAACAAGTTTAAAAGAGGTTAAGAGGCTCAAGATCCCTGCTATTCAGATCAACTGGGCTAAAGATGAATAAGGAAACACTACTAAGATGTAAAGTGAATGACTAGATAGGTTTATTTGATTCTGCTGAGAGTAAGCTACTTAACCTACTAACCCAAGGTGATCAGCCATCAGAGAAATGAGATGACTATTGTAGACAGTCCAACAATGGTCTGTTTTGTTTGGGTGACATAATTATCATAAACTCACAGCAACGTTTGCCATATTGAACCAGCAGGAAATTCTGTTTGACACAGAAAACAATTCCTAACTAGCAATGATTTGGTGTAAAACTAACAGGTCACAGGTGACAGGCTGGGGGTTTTGTTTGTTTGTTTGTTTGTTTTAAAGGCTCTAGTCTCTAAAATTTATACCCGTAACAATCTTTCTTATGCCAGGAGTCCTTCTGAAGTCAGTAGACTTATTTATGATTCAAAAAAAAAAAAAATTAGAGTAGGAAGAAGAATTAATCTGATCCACCAGGTATTGCTAATAGCTAAAATAAACTCTTTGACAATGGTTTCAGATAACCAGATGTTTATTATTATTACGATCAGCATCTTGCTTAAGGAACTGAATGCTGCTTTTCCTTTGGCTGCACTGCCAGAGGTTTACTTTCAGGGAGTGCATGCCCTCTCTCATTCTTCCCTGCTGGAAGAACAGGGATGTCAGATTAAGCCCTACTGTGATTTACGAATGTGAAATAGGCAAGAGAAGAGATTCTCGCTCTTTTGTGGCTCCTGTTTACATCTATGCCAATGAACAAGAGAGATAAAATGTCAATATGCCCTTAAGGAAGTTTGTCTTGATTTCCATTGTATAATGATTAATTTAATTCTCTGCATGAGTCTAAATACACTAGTTAAATGAAAAGACCAATCCTGGAAATGTGCTGAGACACCAATATTATCACAGTCATAGTAATTTTCCCCTCTTCTCTTTCTAATTTGCCTAGAACTTTTCTAGGACTTTGAAATACAGAAAATCCTTGACTCTATTTACCTTTTAAGAAATGTGTGCTGTCTTCATTGAACTTCACAATATTTTAAGGTTGTGAAGTTTGCAAGCTTTTACTTGTACCTTACTTACTCAGACCAAGGTCTTGATGCAAATCAAGTACCATAGATATGACAGGTTTGCCTCACACTCTCAGATTTCAGAACTAATCCGGTACTAATATGAATATCTTTATCTCTGTCTGAATTTCCATTAAGTCATGCATTCATTTCTGTAGCTGTTTTCTGTCCATGTCATACCACTGGCATGATAAAATACGTATTTTGAGTCAATCCCTTCACTGGAATAAACTAATGTACTCCACTGAAATATGACCATTCTCCACTGGCATTTTGACTGCATATTTCTCCTGAGTAAAAGCAAAAAGTAAAAGGAAAGAATGCTAATTTTGCTTTATAAATTATCTTGAATTTTTGATTTTTTATTTAGTTCTACTACTTCATTATTTTTCATATGCTTAAAAAACCTGACCACTTACAATCTATGGGTGGCAATAAAACCTTTGCGAAGTGTTTCTAATAAAAGAACAGTAGCCTGTGAAATGTGCTGCTGTGGTGTGCAGTAAGTGTAGTGGTTCACCTTGAACACTTCTTTTATCGAATACTTTGGGGCAAGGATGTCTGATTGTGTGTAAAAGCTTCTCATGTATGGTATGGAGACCTTGTGTGCTCCTTCTTTCGTGCCCTTTACCTCCTCCTCTTTTTATTCAAGGATGCAGCTGCCAGACACAGAGCCATGCTCCTGTACAGTCTTCCCAGGAGGCCTTGTGAAATCAAGTTGCTCGCTGTGTGCCAGCGTGGCTTTTGTTCCTGCGAAGACAGAGCTAGGAGCCTGTTTCCACTGCCAAGAATGCAGGCAGGCTATGCTTGAAAAAAAAAAAGAAAAAAGGGAAAAAAAATCCCTCTATTTTATTCACTGCACTCTTTCATCTTTTTAAGTAGCTGGCATCTGCAGCTGCTTGTGGCAGGGAAAACCTACAAACATCGCACTTGATGTTAATAAATGTGTTTGCCATTAAGTGGCTGTTGTAATGCTTTGCTTGTTTGCCTTTCTGTGTGCACTTTCATCCTTCACTGTAACACTACTGCTGCCTTGTAATTTGTCTCAGACATTTACATTGCTGGTTGCAGGTATACAAACCTCTTAGATCAAGTAACTGCTCAGACACTTGATAAAAGGATCCATGTAGGGTCTTTCCTATTCTGTCTGCCAGATTCAAGCACAGCCTTGATGCATGGAATACAAACTGCCTTATAGTCATAGACCACATTTCACTTCTCCTTGACTCCTGACTCCATGGTACAAACCATTAAGGAGTTTATGTGAGAACTTTAGTGCAACTGCTGATTTTACCAGAGTCTAACGATGTCTCCTGTGACAGCTTTCTATCTCTCCAGAACAGCTGGAGCAGCTATTCCTAGAATCCTCTGAGTGAAGTCCATATTTCAAATAACTGAAAGAGGATCATATAACAGCGCTCTCAGTGGGATGGCAGCCATTATCTCCTCTGGAGCATGCCTGCTGTAGAGAGAGAAGGCATCTCAAAACAACACATCTGCACAGTTCTTTCAGCTGTTGGGGAGATGATTTCATATACATGGAAGGGACAACTCTCCTCCCTTCTCAAAAGTATCCTGTCTTCCTCCTATGTGGAAACTCTGGATAAAGTCAGATTTGTCTTAGAGACTGCCTATGAAAATGCTGGCAACAATTTGGACCTGATCTGTACACAGAAGAGGATGTGCAGCTGACATTCTGCTTAAGCAGCCTGTCTCTTTTCAGCAAAGTATACAAACATATGCTTAATTCTCAGGGACTTTAGCATATATTCGAGAAGATTAAGTGCTGTACAGAACTGGGATGACTCGAGTGTGCCAGAGCCTGAATACAATGATGTGTATGAGACAAGGGGAGGGGGAATGAGGGGAAGTCCTCCTCACCTTCTCTCTGTTACATCTTGGCAAAGGTTGTGTATATGCTATGAATTAACAGAAGGAGAGATGGGAAGATGTGGGTCCTTTAAAGACAGTCTTTCACACCCACTCACAGATTTGGCCCTGCATGTAGTAGAGGGTATCATAGCAGGCAAGCA
This sequence comes from Charadrius vociferus, assembly GCF_000708025.1. Taxonomy (NCBI): domain Eukaryota; kingdom Metazoa; phylum Chordata; class Aves; order Charadriiformes; family Charadriidae; genus Charadrius; species Charadrius vociferus. Next base: position 396,397 of record NW_009648330.1, read on the forward strand.
TAAGTGGAAGCTAATGTCCTTTCTCATAGAAGTGTCCTGCTTTTATTTAACAAGACACAAGACAGTAAGCTATGGCAGTTCCTTCCGTTGCCATCAGTAACGGTAACCTTAGTGTTTTGTAACTGTACTCCAGCTTACAGCAGCATGGTTATAGGAAATAAGGGCATTTTGGTGGTTGCAAAGCAACATAACCAAAGTAACTGAAATTAAATTCCCTCTAGACTTTCTGGCATTTCAGCATGTGAACTGTCTAACTTCCAGTGTGATGATAACCTTACTAACATAGGCTATTCTGGGATGAAAGAAGATGTGCTGTTTGCAAAAGAATAAGCAGGTTTGCATTGCCCCCATGTGCATTCTGCTCCGGTATTCTTTCTTCAGCCAGAGTCACTGGCTTTTTTGTCAGACTGACCTCCAAGGGAGAGAGGGAAACTTTCTGTGCTTTTCAGTTCAGCAGCGGCAAAGAAGCTTTTCATAGTGGAGCACATATAAGTTATATGCTAAAGAGTGAATAAGTAGCTAAAATACCTCCCCAAGAATTACTTAAATTAACTTAATGACATATGGATTAGTAGTTTATCAGTGTAGAAATATAACAAGCAGGAATCTTCTCAGACCCATGCAACACAGGAGTATTAACAAGAGAGTAGTAATAGGAGAAAATGAGGCAGAGATTACATTGTATTGTAAGGGTCTGGGGACAGATCTACAGCCCAGTGAGAAATTAGGAAGCAAGGTAAGGAGGGAAGGAAATCCACAACAAAATGACATGCTATGGATCCAGGCTTGCCTTATATCCAGTTACTCAGAACGCACCTGAAGACTAAGACTGATTCCTCACAACTGCTTGTCTCCCCTGCACCAGAGAACAAACCAACAGCAAGGGACCTCTCTAACAAGTGTAGAAATGGCTGAGAGAGAGATGTGTTTGTCTCTTCCCTCCTTTAGGATTCCTTGTAAAGTCAGTCTTTCTGGGATGAGACAGAGGGGACAGCTACCTCCAAGATGCAACAGTGGTAAAGGGCCAAGGGGAGCTGGCAATTAGGGAAACATAAGGGGTGCAAAAGACCAGCATCCCCAGAAGAAGAGCTCTCTGTTGCTATTATTGTGATTTGCACTGATATGTTCTTCTAGATGTTGCAGGCAGTTCAGCGTTACTGTCTGACACCTGTCCTGTCTTGATGGCGTGGCATGAAGATTTAGTTGTTCTTTGGGCTTATTCAGAGATCTGTAGATTGCAGCTAAATAACTAAAACTATTCTTGCGTATTCTGAGAGAAGGGAAAGAAGAATTTTGAGCAGTGTCCTTAGCTCTTCTCTGCACTTTAACTACGCTTTGCTCTCCAATACTTTCTGACTGAGAATTTTCACTGTTCTAATTCAGTGTTTCAAGATATGTGAGTGTAGGAAGGATATGTTTTGTAAGGTGTAATTATCTCTTTTTAGCAGTGAGCTCCTCAATGCTGCTTTGATTGTGATACCTCCACATCGCCTGATTAAATCAAAGCCAGGTTAGAGCATTAGGATTAAGGACGTAAATTAATTGTAATTACATCAGAGCCAGCCAAATTAGCGAGTCATCAGTAATATAAGCAATGCTAAATGGCATCTAATTCTGTATAATAATTAATTGGGTTCTTCCACTAAATAAGACCCGACACATTGGTCCTTTATCAATCCACTAAAGGCTGGTTAGCCTTGGGCGCTTCTGACATGAAACAATTACAAAGGTTCTAAAAAAAACCAACATGTTTTTCCCCATTTTCATTTTAAGCTCTGACACCCTGCATTTACATGCTTCTCCTAGTTTTCTATTAATTAGGTCCTTCCACTCTTGGATTTCTCTTATTCTCTGAGCCTGTCATCCTGGACAGCTGATTGCTAAAATTATGCTGCCCACAGAGCTTGGAGAGAAAGAGTCTAACAGGCTGGAAAAGGCAACCAGAAAAATTTGACCAGAATGACCATTCAGGGGAGGGCTGACTTCTGAGGCAATATCAAAGCTGGGAAAATAAAGGTAAAAAAGACGACCTTTCTGTAGGGGAGGAAACATCAAGAAAGCAAGAAATTATTTAAAGGGACATCCAGTTACAGACTAAGGAACTCATAATTTAGGCTGGATATCAAACACACACACACACACCCCCTTCCCTTTGACAGGGAGTTATGTGAAAATTGGAATAAAACCTCAAGGGAAGTGGTGGGATCATCAATATGTAGTCTTTTGAAACAAGTCTAGAAAAAAAACAATAGCAGACATCCTGTAGAGTGCAGTCTGAAATTTGCAGGTGGCTGGGATAGCAGATCAATAGGTCTTTATCATTTCTAACAGCAGCTGTTCTATTCCATATCTATTCTAGAGATGCTGCTGTTGGCTTCTTACCACTGGAAGTGATTTGTTTCTTGTTTGTGTGACAGATGAAATGTGCTATCTAGTCTCTCAGAACTGCATGGTTGCCCTCCTGCTGCTCAAAAACCTTTCCAATTACAGACCCCGCACAAAGAAAAACGTATTAGCTGTTCTGAGACCTTGGATGTAGTCAGGCTAACCTTTGTTCAGGGCAGGACCTCAAGGGAAGCAAAGCAAACCCAAAACCACCTTTGTATTCTTCAGGTCCGTCGAGTTGCCAGGAAGTAGCTTGGCATTGCTCCTAATAGTCACAGAGTACTTAAACAGTGTTTACTGTAATTCTGGGTGCTATTGTACTGTAAATATTACATACCACAAATCTTCCTGAATTATTTTCTCGTTTCTGTCATGGGTAAGTTGAATTCATCTGTTTTATTTTAAATTGCAACTTTTAGTATTGGTGCCACATTTAGTATCAGTGTTCTAGAAAAGTGGTTTTTTGATACTAAAGCCAGAATCCCATCCTTCCTGGGTGATTTTGCTCAGAAGAAGGTTACTAGAGCAATCAAAACTGAGACACAGAATTGTTATCTGTTCAGTTTTTCACTGTATTCATTATTAGCCATTTACAAATATAGCAAGAACTGTACAAATCCGTGGTTTTTTACTGTTTACTTACTCTGAACAATGCAACATTTTTCTCTCAGAGTGTATCTGGGTTTGGAGGCAGCCAGTGGGGCGGTGTCACCTGGTGAACTCAGAACTCTGGAACGAGCTTCCTGCCCCACTGCTGTCCTGCCGAACACTGAGAAGCTGACAGTTCCCTCTGCTCACAGAAACGCGTACCTCTGATGGAGATGATGCTTAAAAGGAAGCTAGACCTGTAATGCAGAGATTCAAGGAAAGTAGAAAGAGGAGGATCTGGAATCATGTAGCCTGTAGGGAATAGTGTCTGGAGACTACTTTCAGAGTACGTGAGTTGGTACTTTTGAGACAGCAGATTTGTGACAAGTGCTGTGGAGTGTAGCACATTCTTCACTGGCTCTGCAAAGGTGTAGGTTTTAGGTAGTCATTTTACAAACAGCTGGTCATTGCCTCCAACTTATGGCTTGCTTTTGTCTATCAGTTATTCAAGGTGAGTTTAGCCTTTGTGTCTGACTGCACTGAAGCAGATTAGGAAGCACTCACACATTCTTTTTGTGCAGCTAAGAAGCAAGAGAAAGGAAAAAAAAACTGACTTAAACTGAGAAGTAATGAGGACAGCAAATTCAGCTCCGGAGAAAGACACTTGAATATGCCCTTATGTGCATTTTTGAATGAGGTACTATGTCGATAGGCTTAACACGGTGTGCAAAGTTAACTGTCCGTATGACTTCATGGGTCAGGGACTTTGTGTTTTGCAGATGTAAAACTACAGGTGAACATGCTTCTGCGTGGCTCTTTATTGCTCTATGTTTATTAAAGAGTGCCATCTCTAAAGATAAAAATGGTGACTCTTTTAATGTGACTTATACTGCTGACTATCACTTTATGTCGTTCTGCTTTTCCCCAGAAACTTTCCTTACCTTTCAAAACAGTTAACTAAGATTTGATGGAAAAAGTAAATAGTACTGAAAAAATACTTCCTATAAAAATGTATCCCTTGTCTAGCATCTGACATTTTCTATTCAATGTCTGTACTTAAAGCTAACATTCAACTCACTTTATTTTAAAATATTTCTGATGTGTTTTATCTTATTTTTAACATAACTCAATGTCGTTGTGCTTTTCCTGTAATATTCCTTATGGAGAAGTCCTCTTCGTGTTCATTTATGTTAGAGCAAGACAGAGCATCTTTGTAATACATTTGTTGTCGGGTATCATGAATTCAGGAAAAATGGTAGCTGGGGTGACACCTGCTCCTATTTGTTCTAAACGATTTGCTCCAAAGATTGTTGCTTCTGAATTCACCTAAGAGCATCCTACTTTTAAAACTTGCCAGTGCTAGTTCTGCATGAAGTAGAGCCAGTGTTACGGGATTTTTATAAATAAAATCCAGTGACATTCATAGCCCTGTAATCAATTACTTGGCCACTTGGCCAAAGATCTGTTGTACTGTAAATGTTTATACACCCAGAGTGCCTCAAGGCCTGCATAATCATTTGGCATACACCATTTGGTCTACAAGTGTAGCGTGGCCTTGCTTACAAAATGTGTTCATGACAGCAATTGGTAGCAGCATACTGCAATGTTCACGGGGTAATGGAAACAGTAAATTTAGTCCTGGGTATGACAGAATAGGTGAGTAATCTGGGAGTCTTTTAACCAAAATGTTTTCTACTGAAATATATGTTCCTATGGAAACTTATGTGAATGGAAATATGTGCAGACATAGATACATCTGTACTAGAAAGTATATTTTTAGGCATTTTATAAAAAAACTAAAAAGATTGATCATTGAAATTCATATTAATTGAAACACGAATGCCCTGTGTTAAAATATGAGAGACGTTATAGCATACACGTTTGGGAAACATGATATGAAAAGGATAAAAAGGTTCAGCTGTGCTGCAGAGCACAAGAGTGAGAGGAAAGTAGAAAAAATCATCAATAAAGAAATGCTACCTCCAAGTTAGATTTGTTAGTGCTCTTTTGGCATACTAGCTGCCTCCTTCATTTCCAGTGTTATGCTGCCACAACAACTGTCTTACAACTACTTGCAAGATGAACAAAAGGTTTGTTATGTTCAAACTATCTCTATGTGGCAAGCTCTCAAAATTTTCTATTGTGTAGTATAAAGCTCCAAAATTGAAAGCAAAAATCTCTTGCTTTTTCAAACTCATCTCTTGATTTTTTTGGCTCTTAACTAATGCTTATTGACGTGTGGGGTTACCAACGTTGCTCTCATCAGTCGTGAAAGAAGCACAGCAAACAAAATAGAGATAGAAAATTAAAAGAAAATAAATGCGTAAGATATACATTTTTTCTTTGCCTAATATAGATGTGGACAGGTGAAAATCTAGATCACTTCTCTGGGGATGAATGAGTAAGGTAGCCACAGATAACTTGATCAGAAAAGCTTAAAGGGGTTCTCACAATGAGGAACCATTCTTGTTGAAACCAATTGCAAAACTTTTATTAGGGTTTCTGACTCTGATTTGATAAAGCAGACCAGAGCTGCATCCCTCTGTTCCAGATGTTCACTGGGTGGCAATGAAGCTGTGTCTGTACTCTGTTATTCCTTCTGGCTGGTACAGTGTACAGTAAAGGCTAGTGATGCTCAGGAATGATTGGTTGGGGCAGGATGTTTGTACCAGGCAAGATCCTTCATGTCTGGGGAACTTCTATGCTTTTTAGGTAAACTCTTGTGCTTTTCATAAGCTGGTTTAGGAGAGCAGGTCAACATCTTATTGTCCCGGAATCAGAAGAGAGCAAAGGTCTCTTAAAACAATTTGTTTTATGCAGATTAGAATCTGAAATCCCAACACATTATTGACTTACCTGTGTCAACTGGGGACTGCTTTGCTCTCAGGTGAATCCTGGTGGTTCAAATAAAGTAGGTAATTTCAAACAATTGCATTATAATGAAAAGATATTCAGAAATTTTGAAATTAGTGTGAACTCAGCTGATTTGAAATACCATGCTCTCAAGAATTAGTTCCTTTTGAGGTACCTTCCTGTTAGGGCCAAGTCAGAATTCAGCAGAACTGAAGGACAAGAGCTGGTTTCACAGACTGCTGGTGGTAGGAAGTACAGAATGTTTGATTGCTTGATCAGGATCTTTAACAGCTGAAACAATCCTGCTAATAGGACACGGGGCAGGAACTACAGGATAAAGTGAAAAAAATTTAAAGGTCTGAAAATCAGATTTTTAAAGGTACAACATTTTCAAAGGCTGGATTTGCAGGAGGGACTTGGATTCAGCGTTCTAAAAACCAACTTGCAGGTGACTGACATAAAGTCAAAAGCATAGGCCCAGAGCTTCAAGGGGCTTCAAATACATGATACTGAACTTTGACAGAATTCATGCTACTCAATCCAAGGGTACAATCCCTTCTCTACTACAGCTTAGGTGTCTTGTTCCTCATAGATGTGTGTAATGAACATGCTCCTTCTACTCATACCTGGAACTTCCTCCACCTTTTTAAGAATGAAATTATTAAATGTCTGTTTTGTGGTTAACCCATTCAAGATCCTCAGACGGTGCTTTTTGCCACCTACATTCACAAGTTGTTTGTTAGAAACACTGAACAAAGCAAATGTGCACTAGGAATGAATTCTAGGCAAAAGAGGGAAATCATGTTCCCTTTCACTCAAAAACACACTGAAAGGAAGAGCTGATGGCTGTACCCTTTCATGTAGCTCTTAAAAAATGGTTAAAACTACTGGGTAAAATGGATGAATTCATGTCCTTCGGTGTTCGGGGGGGGCTGTACATGTTCTGAGTAGGTAAGGTGAAACAGATTGAGGAAAAACATCTGCTTTGTGATTTTTTTTTTTCTGGGACTTAGGTAGATTAGGTAGTTTACCTAACAGTGGCTATGGCTTTTGACAGTGCTGTCAAAAATTAAGCGTTTCTGTGCTCGTCCAGGGTTTACAGGAAACTTTGGTGCTTTTGAAATGTATTTGTCACTAGGGTTAGACTGGAATTGAGGGGTTTTTATATTTTATTTGTTTTGGGGTTTTTTTTTGCATATGCATCCAACAGAAGCAATTGACAACCTGCCCTTAAGTGGGGTTTTCATGCACTTCAGCTATTGATTTTTGTAGGTAGCAGACACGTATGTGCTTACACCCTTTGAAAACCACACATAGAACCTCTGAAAACTTGTCCTTTGAAGTGTCAAAATTGCTTTGGGAAATAGAATTCCAGTTCGTGGTCAAATAAATAAATATAAACCGTGGGATTTACAGCATGTACACCCACTCCTTTACCTTTGCTAAAAGCTCTATTCCTCCGTTGGCAGTTTCTTTTTGTACCATGCCAAGCACTAGGTTTTAATCGTGAATACTTTCTGTATGACGAAAAGAATACTCGCTTGTCATTAGTTGCAGAACCTAAAGAAAACATCTCTAACTTGATAACGATTCTGCAAATAATGTAAAACCACTTTATGTTGGTAAAAAAAGTACAGTATATGTCCAAGTTTTGTGATAATTCCAGTATAAAGAAGTAGAGCATCAAAGCTTGAGTTTACTGTGGTTCAGTGTATTTTATTCCAGTGTTAAATACCTGTCCTCCTGGCAGTAGAAGCCTGTTTCTTGACATCCAACTGTGCCTAGACTAGCACAAACAACTAGTACTGAGAGGAATAACAGTAGTGTCTTCTGATTCAACCTTAGGAGGCCTGGGCAAATTGCCATAGATTACATTTTAGCAAGCCAGGTAATAAAAAAAATGTTTTTTCAGGTCTGCTGTAGCTGAACTTCAGCAGTTATTGTCCTGCTCTTAACAATGAAATGGAAAAGGCTTGTTATTCTAACACTTTGATTTCAGGCGCCTGTCTTTTCATTACCATGGAAATTATAGCTATGAGCAGTACCATTAGAAAAAAAGGGGAAATGCATATTTCTGAGTTTCAAATGGCTCCTTAAATTACACTGCTTCAAGAAATTTCTCTCTTTGGTGCAACATAAATTTATTTTGTATATAAGCAAAGAGAGATACTACATTAATGTAAATAATTAACTACGCATAGCTAAGACTACCTTACACTTATCCTCACTTTGAATCATCACCCATCTTGTTATCTTAAAATGTTTTGTAACCCTAAGTACATTCCATACTCACCTGAGGCATTTAGGACACATGGGACTTGTGTCCTTACAGAAGCTTAGGTGAAGCGGCTTGCTCGAATTCTTATAGGAGGCCAGTAGCAAAATAAAGAATAGAATCCTCCAGTCCTCATTCCTAGACCTCTACTTTAGCCATGAAAATCCTTTTCCAGTTTTATTTCACAAGACAGTATATATGTGAAAACTTGAAATACTTAATTTTACAAATAAATGAATAAAATCATATCAAATAGTTGTGGTGTTGGGAGGGTTGAATCATGGTTTGCAGACACTGTATTTTTTACTTTTTTCCTCTCGTTACTAACATTCTCTTGAGAAAGGCTTGCCTTATACATATTCAGATGTGCCACATTCCACATCGTCCTTCTATCTAAACCACATTTTTCTTCTCTTCTTTCTGCACCATACTTGTTTTGCACATAATTGTATACAATAACAACTTTTAGAGTTGTCCCTGTGAATTGGGATTATAAATAGAAGTGAAAGCTGCAGGGACATGTCTTACATATTGCTTCAATCTTTCACTTTCTAGGTAGGTTTTCCCTCCTAAAAGGTAGTAGAACCTGGTCCAGTGGAACTATTTTGTTCCCTGATGGAAAAGGAGCTTGAACTGTTGTTTGTTACTGTGTGCCATATGACTGTAACAACAGGAAATGTGAGAAAGAGAGAATCCCACAAAAAATCCTGTTGGACACATTTTAGTTTCGTGAACAGTTAAAGCGAAGGAGATGGGAGGGGAAGCTTTCAGACTTGGGGAAAGTTGTTCATGTAGTGAAAGAGATGGGATAGATCTCAGGAAATTTGCCGTCTATTCCTGCTTCCTGTTATTGTAGGCTTGGGAAAGTGACTTTATCTGTATATGCCTCTGCTGCTAGTGTATAGAATGGAGATAACCAGTCTGTCTTGCCTGCTTTGTGTCTAAGCTTACTGGGGAAGAGACACATGCTATGGATTTTCTGAGGAGAGACTCTTCAGTAGGTTCCTAATCTCATCCATGTTCTCCGAGTATTTCTAGTTGTGACAGAAATAGTAAAAACTCTCCAAATTGCTGCAGGGCTACAAATTGTTTTTCATAGCTGACTGTGTTATACTGTTGTAAGGCCAGAAACAGACAGTGTAGTTACATTTGGAGGCTGTATAAGAAACCCGTCATATTTGGTGCTTAATTACTTTCCCTCGTCACCTAAGACTTTATGTTGTTTATGAAAACTAGGTGGAATCAGAGGGCTGCATCCTATGTATATGCACAGAACATCATTGCGCTCCCCGGCTAGGTTTTCCCCAAGTTACGTACTTTTAGGAATCTTCCTGCTCCTCTTTATGATAAGGTGCATAGCTGCCATTAACATAAATGAGAACTGCATGCACACTTGGAGGAGAGAATCCATGCCTCTGGGCATATGTAATTGCTATCAGACCAAGACTTCTTCTGCATAACACAGGGTATGCATAGAACATGGTAATAAAACTGAGAGGCAAAGGACTTGTTTAGGAATGCGTATACATTGCTCTCTGGGGAAGCTATGCAGAACTTTGAAAGCTCTGCCAACATGGAGAGAAACATAGATGGCAGGAGGAAATATCATGTTTGGGGAGCACATAGGCTATAGTACATCTGTAACTGATAGTTTGGATTTCCTTTGTAGTATACAATCAAGACATGCTGCTGAGAACGATTAGCTGCAGAAGCAAGATGCTAACTTTTTTCTTTAAATCTCTTTTTCCTTCGTGCTTGAGGCTTGGAGGTTGCTGTGCTGCCTCTTACTCTGACTTTCCAGTGACCTTGCAATAGGTTGTAGTGAAGAGGAATAAACTGAGTGAAGGCAAGATTAAAAGGCGTATCATTATATTTGAGGGAGTGGAAATTGAGTGCTAGGAAAGTGCAGAAGGGTCTAGTGTCTGTGCTCCAGTCCTCACGCTGACTTCCTCTGTAATGACTTTGATTCACATTAGATTCCACTCTTCAGAATAAAGCAAAATTTTCAATTTTTCTTTTTAATCTTTCGATCCCAAAAAGTACTGAATAATTTTTCCCAAATGAGGACTAAATATAAATATATGATTACCAGGAAAAATTCAAGCAGCACATTGACTTCAGGTACTTAGGGAGATGGCTTCTTTGGGAATACTCGTTTCCCTAAAATATTTTTCTGGAGAAAAGGCAAAGTGTTGAACTAAAGAGTTAGGGACAGTCCTTATGGATGGCTATGTTATGGGACCTTTGTTCTGAGGGATGAGCGTACCCTGAGGTATTGTGCCATAACGAGTTTCTCCTGAAGCAAGCTGGAGTTAAGGACTTCCCTAGATCAAAGGATTGAACCTTATACAATAAAGTTGAATACAGAGAAATTAATATAACTTGTTCTAAAGCACATTAAAGACTTCTCTCTCTGTCATTATAAAGGTTGGATCACCTCTTGTGTCACAGGTACAAAGCTATCCTAACAGCAACATATTTACCTATAAAGAAAAATCAGGGACTTTTCAGCCATAACGAGTATTTCAGTCCCAGTATACTGCCCCGAGGTCTTTGCACGAGTAGGAAGAGGAGGACACAACTGTGGCCTGAGACACGACTGAGACTTGCAGCCACTCTGAAAGCTGTAGGGCCAACGGCCATTGATATGAGTTAGAGAAACCTTTTGGAAGCTGTAATTTATACCATTTATGTTCAATGCACAGTTAATCTATGAAGTGAGGGAAAACGAAGGCAATTTAGATCCATCCGTCCATAAAATAGGTCACCAAAGAGCTGGTTTAATATGGCACTAGTAAGAGAATAGGCGCGATGAGATAATGCTGGAATGTGATCGAATGAATGTATATAATTTCATGTAAACAATGGAAGTGGCTTTTAGTGGAATTTTGTAAAGAACGGCAGCGGATCAACAATGAGCCAGTTTCTAGACCATTTAATGAATACACTGTGTTTAATATTGGGGATGGAAGTCTGCATATGCCTGTAGCTGATTTCTAATTAAAGAATAGAAGGTTCGGCTGAAGAGCAGAACTGAGAAACGTGCATTCAAAGCATTAGGAATAGCCTACTCATTTAGTGATGCATTATTATACTTCTTTCTCTTGGATATCTCTTTAGTTTTCCAAAGTTAAATATGATGCATTTGGGAAATAGATTGAAGTACATTAATTGCCTTATTCATCACATCATTAAAATTATAGGTCTTGCTGCAGACTAGCTGCAATGTCTTATTGTGTTTCCGGTACACATCATTAATAAAAGCGCTCCTGCTCGTGGTATGCAAAATGTACTTTCTAAATAACTGTACAGTGATTTGGGGCTCACTTATGCAACATATTGCTACAAACTATTGTAATACCCCTGGCACTCGCTTAAACTCATCGGGCTAGTGATGGAATTAATGAGGCTGGTGCTGCTGCAGTATGCTGAGCACGCTCGGCTCCTTCGCTGCTCTTTGTCTGCAGCCGGGCTCTTGTCTTTCAGAGCTGGCTGCCGCTCTGTCTCCAGGGCTGAGCCTAGGATCAGATAATGAACAGCATATCAGTGCAGCGGAGGGGGTAGGGGGTGATGGGAGAAGACTTATTATTCCTTCACTCTCAAACAAAACAAAATCATTGAACTGTCAGGGTCATTAAGGACCCTGGGGTTGTCATGGAAACGACCTTTGGGGGTTTATGGCTGTTAATGCATGAGTGACTGTCTGTATTATATGTGTGTGGAAGGGGTCACCGTTTTCTTGGTGGCTTCTAAAAAAAGCCGGATTGGATGGCTAATGTTCAGAAAGGAATCTCTGTGCTCCGTGGTGTGACTAACTATTTGGAATGGAGCAGACTTTGAAGGGGGAGGTGGGAATGAAAAGCCTTACTGACAAATATTTAGACAGAAACATAATTACTCTTGAATTTTGTTTCAGTAGCAACGCAACTTCATTTCCAAGTTTCAGGAAATAAAGTCAGATTCCCTCATCTTTTTAGGACATTAAAAAAACAACAAACCAACAACAACAAAAAAACCTCAAACACCAAAAGCAAATAATTTTGCATCAGATTGTTTCAGGATAGCAATACAGACCACTACCTAGAAACTGACAATAAATTTGAGAGCTGTCACAGCCAGGGAGAAAAAATGTTAATGTATACCACTAATAAAATCTTCCTCATCCTCACACAGACTTCCTGTACAACCTTGGGCAAGCCATTAAGTGTTGGTCCTGTTAAAGTCAATGCAAACTATCATTTGACTTCCAATTTATAATCACAATATTTGTTGAAAATTAAGGATATTTGATTTTAAGAATAAGATTTTAAGGCTGTAAGTACCCAGAAAGACAAGTTATGGTAAAAGTACACCAAACATCAATTTTGCCTGATTTTTTACACTCTCAACTGGAAGTTATCCTGGAAGTTTACTTTATCAGTCACTCTCTACTGGCTGATTAATAATTAGATGGTTATACTTCAAATTTCATTAGAGACTACAGCACTTGCCTCTATACGAAGAGATAAAAGAAGGGGGAGGGGGAGACAAAGAGGCAGCAAAGCAGGGATAATATTAATGATTCCCTTTACAGGCAGTGAGGAAATACCAACCACCCAGAAGTCAGAAATACTAAGGATGAGGAACATTGGTAACAATCTCTTTAGTGACTTTTTAAAATTGTATCTATCAGTTTGACTCTTCAGATCTTTTCCTTGCAAAAAGTTCTGTGTTTACAGTATACTGACAAAGGAGCTGGATTCTCCCCCCCACCCCCGCCCCTTGTTAGATAAATGAGCGTGATTGCCAGGTTAAAACCGGAGGTAGAATTTTACTTAACGTGTGTTGTAGAGGAGGAAGCCTGAGTTTGCCCATGCTGAATTCAGTATCCTTGATTTCACAATTATGTTGTTTGAATTTTTGGGGTTTTTTTGTCTCAGAAAAATCACATCACCTCTCTTGACTCTCACCTATCTTCTGTAAAGTAGAAATATTCACACTTCTGTATTTCATACACACCTTCTATTAAAGATCATAAGCTACGTGGGTAATACATCAGGCCTGCATAAATATCCCTGACAGCGCGGTCAATAGCAGGATGCTAAACACAGGCACTTCATGGCCTTATAACCTGTCATCCCTCCTATCTCTGCAGCCTCAGAAGTTTCTTAGAGTGGTTGGGCACAGCAAACACAATGACAAAGTTGCTGAAGAATCATAATCTTAGTTGTGCTAGGTGTATTTCAGAAATACTGCTTTCTTGTAAGTGCACTGGTTACAGCATGTCTTTGTTAAATAGATTAAGAAGATAAAAGAATATTGCTAAATCACTGAATTTGAGCTACAGTTGAACTGAAGTAGTTAAAGGAACTGTTTTTATTAACGTTGATGCTTGTATTGAAAATATTTAATTAAACTAAGGGAAAAACATGTTTGAAGAGAGTCTTACTAGACTTTCTTTCCCCAGACTCTTTAGGGGTGTCTATATGTCAACTGCTAGTGTGAGATTTGAGGATTTCTGGACAAAATTCTCTTCTCTTTCATTTTTATATATTCTTGTACTGAAGGAAAAATAAATTGTGAAAGCTCAAGATTGAATTTAGTCAAGCTCAGTGTCAGATTTCATAGAATCATAGAATACCAGGTTGGAGGGGACCTCAAGGATCATCTCTTCCAACCTTTCTTGACAAAAGCACAGTCTAGACAAGATGGCCCAGCACCCTGTTCAGCTGAATCTTAAAAGTGTCCAATGATAGGGAATCCACCACTTCCCTGGGGAGATTATTCCAATGGCTGGTCTTCCTGTGGTATGGCTCTCTCTTCCGAAGTGTCTACTTCCCAACTCAGTTTAGTATCACCAGCAAATTTTGTCAGGGTACAGTTGATCCCATCATCCAGATCACTTATGAAGATATTAAACAGCATCGGGCCCAATATTGATCCCTGGGGGACCCTACTTGTCGTGGGTTGCCAGTTTGAAAAAGAGCTGTTTGCCACCGTACTCTGGGTGTGACCTGTCAACCGGTTCCCCACCCACCACACAGCCCACTTGTCTAGACCCTAATGCATCGGTTTCTCTAGGAGGAGGCTGTGGGGAACAGTGTCAGAAGCCTTGGAGAGATCCAGGTAGACAATGTCGACCACTCACTCCACATCAACTGAGCAGGTTACTTTGTTGTAGAAGGCAATCAGGTTTGCCAAGCACGATTTGCCCTCGGTGAATCCATGCTGTTTTTTCCCAATCATGTGCTTCATTTGACTTGTGATAGCCCTCAGGAGGATTCGTTCCATACTAGGAATGAATTTGTTTAAATGCAAAGCTTTGCATTAGCCCAAATTCTTTTGAACTAGGGCAAATGCACTCTGAAAGCTTGTAGGCTTTAAGAACTGTTGATTTTACATGCCAGCCGTCTGTGAAACTGGTTTTAATCTCTTCTTGATATCTTGTTTCCCCTCCTTGTTTTCTGTCTTCTCTATTTCTGTTGCTCTTTCTGCTCCTCCCAGCATTCCTTGTCTCTGCCTCTCCAGGATCTCATCTCCCCTCACACCAGACCTCACCAAATCTGCAGATTTGGAAAGTTAGAGAATTAGGATAGGTTGCTTTGCTTCAATCTAAACTGAAAATAGCACATTAGCTAAGAAATGCATATGGAAGTCCACCCTGAGCACCTTATCATGGTTAGTTTGTTTTCTCTCATCTTGTATTTAGTCAAAATTCCCACCCATCACCTTGATATCAAGGCTAACAGTATGTTGGCGTTTTGTTAAATCTGGAAGGTATAGCAAATGTCTGGATGTTTGTTGATCAAATATATTCCCAGCCTAAGACCAGTTTCTGAAATCAATTTTTGCGTGCTAGGTAAACTGAAAAAAAATGAATGTACATAATTCTTATGAGATAACTATTTTTTTACATTTGTTGAGAGACTCCTAGTATTCAGAGATCATCAGAAATCACCTAGAATCTAGACTCCACCAATAGATTTTATTTATTATCTCTTATAAACACAGTTATAGAAATAAACGCAGACATAGAGTTAAAGAAATATTCCTTTGTCCACTGTTCTATCAGTTGCCATATATTTCAATGCAGTAATTTTCTGTGGCCTCCTCCTGTTCCTGCTGTTTTGGGTAAATGTGGTATCTTTCAACAGTTGAATAATTCAAAGCATAGTATACTACGAGACTTGTTTTGCTTTTGTCAGTAATATTTTCTGTGCAGATTTTAGTTCAGTAGGAGAGTTTAGGTAAAGGACTCACGAAGGATAAAATTTGAATCAGGAGGAACTGGTTAGAGTCACAGCTACGGCTGATGTAAACTGGGCTAGCTCCATCAATTTCTCCTGAACTGTGCTCATTTACACCAGTTTAGGATCTCCATTGCTATTGCACTTCCATGGCAGCCCAAGGGGAACTTAGCACAGGAGTACCATACAAACTAACCAGGATCAAAAAAGTAGATGATATTAATTTTAATCCCCAGTCTACAGGGATTACTTTTGTAATTACACCAGGTTCTGAAACGCCCTTAGATTTCTTCAGTGCCAGGGAATCTGAATTTACATCAAATGCTGCATAATTCATATGGCATGGACAGCAATTATGAGTTAATTGAAGGGTGTAATGTTTAAAAAAAGACACATTATGTAGAACATCAGGAATGTCGGAATGAAAAAAGGCTCTTCAGCCCACTGAGGCTCATTTCTTTTAATATTGTTTTCTTTAAAATGGTAGTGATTGTCTTTTGAAGGGCACGAGAGAACCCTAAGTTCCCTGCTTCTGCACCATTTCTTGTTCAGGCAACATCTGAGACATTATTCTTTCCGGGATAAGTAACTCTAATGTCAGGCACGAAATTATTCCTTTCCATTTTACCCACTGTTTTAAAATGTGTGCTTGATCATCTCTCAGCAGCAGCCATAATCTTAAAATCAGATATATTTCAATTAATACAGTCCTCTTGATCCTTTCTCACCTTTCAGATTATAGGGATTAAGTATTATAAACTATCTATACTGTCATTGGTTTTGTTCCTACAGTCAACGGAGTCGTCACTTAGATTCTCTGTACCTTCTCACATGCTATACTATCTACTTTTGTACAGCTGGCTTGAATGGCTCGCTGGTAATCTGAACAGAGTTTCTGGCCTGTTTCCATGCCTTTGAATAATGAGGACATTTCGCACCGTTAAGAAAATGTTTGTGTTTTGCATTTCAAGTGTTACTTTGCCGACATGCACTATAGGGGAAATCCACCTCACCCACACAAAGCCAATGTCATCAGGCTTTGAAATAGACTCTTAGTGGAGGCAGGGAGATGAAATTCAAACATCCCAATCTATAGGCAGGTCACAACAGGGCTATAACAAAGGATCTTGACATCTGTTATTTCATTCTTGAGGCTGGAAAAAAAGGTTGGGGCCACTCTGTGCTACTGGGCTGGTCCCTATGATTCCTTCCCTGAGTTGCCTCTCTACTGCCTCTGCCATGCCAATTTACTGAGGTCTGAAATGAAGTTCCCACTTGTAGCATGCGGGATGTGTGAATTTACATAGTTTACCAGATCATAATATCCTATGCTGCTCTATTGTCTGCACAAGCTGATAGGAAGGGCCTTTGTTTTCATATGAACCCTCTGAACCTACCGTTTGAATAAAACGCCCCTCTTAACAACTGAGAACAAGTGCACGTTTCTTTTTAAAACTTAACTATGTGGCAGAGTCAGTTTTTGCCCGAAAGAAATTAGATGGACTGAGTCCCTTTCAAAAATTACATGTCACTTTTAAAAGAGAATTTTGATTTTTTAAAGTTTAGTTTGCATTGAAAATGTTCACAGAAAAGAATATGGACTAAAAGCACAGTTTTCAATTCAAATACTGTTTGGTTTTTTTTCCAAAGTCCATTTTAAAAATGTGGTTTACCAAATTCCTGTGAAGTAATAGTTGAAACATGATGTCATATTCAACAGAGAATTTATCCGTTCAACAATGGAATATACAATTGCAAGTAGTTTTTATGGTGATTTGAATGACTTTTAATCTAAAATATCAATCTAAAATCAACAAGTCCACACTGAAAACCAGGGGTAATTTCTTCATCTATGTGAGAATAAATCTGTAACAGGGAAAACAAAGTGGCTAAATTGCCTGCATGAGTTATATTGTATAAACCATTCCCTCCACTGTGTAGCTGGGCACTGTGCACCGTGCAGCCTGTGAGGTAGCAAAAGACCAAGTATCTGTTTCTGTCAGAAGAATTGTTGGATACACTTGGAAGACCCGGGAGCTGAGGAGCAAAGGAGATAGGAGGCACCTCAATTAGCTCAATTTAGGAGTATAACCACGTCACGCAGATGGATAATTATTTCATCACTGTTAGTGATCCATGCATCGCAAAGGCCAGCGCTAGCTGCCTGAAACACAAGTGGGTCAACTCTCACTTATCATCAGGCTCTGCAGCATAATTACCTAGGACAGTTCACAGGGAGTTTTCCTCTCACCTTATATCTGTACTTCTCAAAATACTATTCACTTGTATTATCCTGAAAAAAAATTAATTTAGGAGCCAATGTTTTTACTGTACTCTTCCTTTTCGAAGTAATTTGTAGTACTTCTAAATGCCACGTATTTCAGTTCAAAGGCCCAAGGCATCTTGATGCCTACCCTTTTTCTTCCTAACATGAGTGTTTTCTTTCCTGTTATTCCCTCCAGGGCAGTACCTATTTCTTACCGAGATTTTTATCTAAACTCAACCCTTGGTTCCCAGATTTCTCTAATAGTTTGAAGACAAGCGAAATGTGGTCGTTCTAATCTTTCTGGCCTTCAGTACAGTATTTGATATGGTGCCACATGGGAAATTATTGGCGAAGGCAGGCACGATGGGGATTAGTGCAAGAACTGTAAAGTGGATAAGGCACTGGCTAAAAAGAACTGACAGAGGGTTGTGCTGAAAGGGGAAGTCAGGCTACAGGCAGGTGGGTCCTCAGGGACCACTCCTAGGACTAATCTTAATATTTTCATTAATGACCTGGGCAAAGAAAATAGACATAAGCTAACGACAGTTGATGAAGAGTGGATAATGGAGGCATCACCTACAAGCAGGAGGATAAGAATGTCACAAAATAACTGGATACTGGTCTGTATTAATAGAGGTGGGATTTAATTTAATGTTCAAATTGTAAAGCAAGAATTCATGCTATAATCTAGAAGCTATACAAAAGTAAACAATGGGGGAAGGAAAAATTCTGGGCCTTTTAGTTGATCACAGTAGAACTATGAGTCACCATTGAAAAACAGTTGTGGAAAAGGTGTGATCTGAGGGTGTGTCTGGTAAAATAATTCAGGTGGGCAAGCACTGATAGCATTGCTGTAAGTTCAAGTAAGATTTCTTTTGGAGTGGTGAGTACATTGGTCTCTTGACCAAGAAAGATGATTTCAAGTTGTAGCAGAAAAGGTTTACTGGGATGAAAAGGGAAATGGATATCCTACTCCATTACTCCATAAACGAAGGAAAAAACTGGATTTGTTTAGCCTAATAAAATGATTGCTCTTTCTGCTACAAGGAAAGGCCACACAAGAGAAAGGACTATTTGTCTTTAAAGATAACACTGATGCAAATAAAAGTGGGTGTCATATGTTTTAGAAATTACAAGGACTGTTCTGAAGCAGTTGTCCTAGAATAGCAAAGGGGTTAAGAAACTTCGGTGGTTTTTAAATGAGGCTGGATGGCTGGATCGCTTTCTTATTGCTTATAGACTCATCTCTGAAACAGAGTCCTTTCCTCTTTAAGATCAGCACCATAACATCATCCTGCTAACACAAAGACTAACTGTATGAAGTCATCAGGAGCGTTAGCAAACTAAGACTTCAAATTTCTGTGTTGCTGTAGTTAACTTTGCTAGATGGGACTTCAGTTCGATGGGAGTAGGTTAGAGACACAATTTACAGCTATAGTTAAGGTATGGCTCAAATAGATATTCTGTGTTATATGCCATATCATATTGATGAGAAAGCAAAAGGGAATGAGAGAAGGAATGAAGGTTAGATTCTGAGAAGTCATTTATAATAAATATTTTAATTAGTATGCTAAATTCATATTATTTATTCTTTTTGTTGTTATTGTATGACTTAGAATGCCAGTGAAAACATCATGCATATGTGCAGAACAAAAAATAATCAAGGAAAGTATTCACTGAGTATGAGAAATTGGGAATTGTTTTCTCGTAATAAATCTGGTAGAGGGGTAGTAGAATTCATAAAGTAGTATCTATTTTGTTCTAAATAGTGGTTTATTACTCATACTTACACTTTCCACTGCTTGTCAGGTCCTCTCTGGGCAGTTGTTCTCTGGACCTGACATGTGGATGCTTTCAGTCTTGTCTGGTACTGGAGGCGTGATAAGCCTGACTAGCCTGACTTCTTTAAGAACTGTATTTGTTCAGCACCCAACCGTGGTTCTTGCATCATAGATATTTTCCTTTGTCAGTTAATTTCAGTGAGGAAATATGAAGATTTCTCTTTAATTTTCCATTTATAGACTGTAATGAATACTGAAAATAGTGGTGAGATGTTAAAACAAACATAGAATTTGTGACAAAAAGTAGCTAATCATCTATTCTAATTCAGTGGCTATAATAATGGTTTGTGAGATCTTGAAGACTGGCAAGACTGGATAAGAGCCTTGAATGTCTTTATCTAGGAAGGACTGGTGCAGGAAGCAATGATTTCAACAGACACTGATTTGGAGCTGTTTTTTAATGAGTTTTGTATGGTTTTTGCTAACTATATATGCTAAGCCAGCATATCTTCCTGCCAGTTTTTCTTTCTCTCTAAGATGGCAGCATCTTTCAACTTTGGCCTCACAAAGCCATCAAGCAAATATGTGGGGGAATTGTAATAAAATATATTTGAATTTGTATCATTATCTAAAAATCTGCTTGCATTGAGTCCTGCTCTGTATTCTGTTGTGAAGAACCCAAAAGGGATTGTCCATGAGAATAGGGAGTAAAGGCCGAGTCCCACGGATTAAACCCTGTGCTGTTCCCCAAGAGGATAACAGATGGCCTCTCTTCTTTGGACTCGCTCGCTGTTTTAAATCCAGGCGGCAGGGTTATCCCTCTGGCGGCGGTCCAGTCGGTAGCAGCAGGCCGGCTGTGGGGGAAAACAGGGCACACTCCCTTACTGCACACAGGCAGCCGTGCTTGTTCACTCAGTGAGGGACCAAAGGCAGCCCTGCTGTATATGACAAAGCACGTAAGCCCCTGAAGTCCAGGTCTTGGGAGGAGAACAAAAGTGAGATCACTGTCCTTACAGGCACCTTACAGGTCCTTACAGGTACCTTGGCTGAGCGCAAGCAGTGAAAGGACTGAAAAGGCAGAAACAGTATGAAAGGAAAAGGGTAGAGAAACATCTTCAGC
>NW_009648330.1:416918-531234 GCF_000708025.1 Charadrius vociferus
ATGCCTGCGCTCAGTCCTCTCCCTAAGGCCTATGCTGGACTGCTCACGAGAAAGCAAGCTGCTCAACCAACCTGTTTAATCCCTTCTTCTGGGTAGTTCAGAGAAAACTGTGTGGCCAAGGTGAGAAATAACAGAGTTTTGTAAGGGTGTCTCTAGTCTTTGTGCCTGATCTGACCAATCACTGAATGCTGACTGCATGGTACGGGATGGACCAGAGACATTGCTGTTCTAAAAAACCCCACATTGAAGATATTTTTCATATTGTATTTGCTTTCGAGGACTCAGAGGGGATACCCACATGCCTGCCACGTATAAATGACTGGGTTTGACTTGGCTAATAGAAGCAGTAGTAATTTGATCAGAGTAACTTGCCGTCAAAACTATTTGGCTGATATATTAGCTTAGAAAAAATGTAGACCCAAGACATTATGCATTACTAGCCCAGCATGCTAATATGGCTGTACTCTTTCTGGTACCCAGGCTAACTCACTTACAGCCAGCTCAGATTATTTGGCACAACACTGCAAGATAATATACTGTAGCGTCTTAAGGAGCAGACCAGTCTTGAACTATATAGATGGTGACTTTAGTGTGCATAAAATTCAGTAATAAATTCCTATTCATATGTCTTTATTGGCTGAATCATGAGAAAGGCATGCCTTTGAGCCAAGGCAGGTGTCTGTTTTAGTTCTGCGGCACCATGCCATCAGTATAAAACACAGTATGATGAAGTCAAAACATAATTAAAAGCATTTGACATAAAGCAATGTATGTAATTACTTTATATGGACTAAATGTTGCCCTCCTGGGGTAAATAATATAGGTTTCAAGCCTTGAAGAGACTAGGCACATGCTTACCTTTACATACGTGAGCAAACATTGAGAACAAACAGAAATATCAAATTCCTCTGATGAATACATTTCTTCAGGGCAGAAGCTGAGACCTGGTCAGCCTCAACAAATCAGTAAAGTTCCTCTTCTGAGAGCAAAAGCCAAACTTTCAATTAGGTGTGGAGCCATGGCCTGTGGACTCACCTTATTAAGGTAATTTCTAAAGAAGTTAATTTGGAGTTGGTGGCAAGTTTGTATGCAGAGCAAATTATCATGCTCTGTCTGTGTAGCTACAGAATTCAACTCTGTTGTCAAGTCTCTTCACTGAGAACATTATTTCCTATTTTCAGTGTAGTTCAAAATAATGTAAACTTCAAATAACTAGAAAATACAGTTTATGAGTAGGAATAATGTGAATGGCTTGATGCAAACATTGTTTTAATTCAAAATATAGTAAATAAGTAGCTAAACTGTGATAATGTTTATTTTTTGGTTTTGAAATATATTTTAAAAGATACCTGAGGAGGCTGATTGTATTGAAATCTGGTACTTCAACATGTGCTACTGTTCATAGAGCCGTAATGCATGAGCAGTTCTGGGTACCCATCAATAAGACTGTGGGCTGTAAGATTAGTGAGATGAAGACGCTGAAAGGTACATTGCTTTGTGCTTCTGCAGTGCTCCATACCTCAGGCGTGGTTTGTAACTGTACAACAGTGCAGTGCCCTTATGGGGTCACGAGGCTTATGAGAATGTTACGATAATCCAGTAACAGACAGACTGCTAAAGACCACAGTGCCAGCAAACAGGTGACAGGCTCATGTGTGATTTACATAAAGTATTAATTGATTAACCCCGAGAGCCCTGTGGGTGATTACTGGGCTGATGAGTAATTTCTCATGCTGATTTGTAGGCCCGTTTCCACTGGCTCACTCCCAAGTGCCCTGAGCTTTATTTGCTTTGACGTTCTTCCTCCAGCCTAAAGACGTCCCAGTCCACTCTTGATTTTGTGCTGCTAGTGACCTCTGTGGTCCAGGCTGACTGCAGGCTGGCTTCGTGAGAGGGCAGTCAGGATGGAAGCCAGAGGTGTTGTAGCTAAGCCCTGAAGTGGCCTGGCCACAGGTCCTCCCACCATGGGCTCTCCTACTTGCGTGTGGGAGGATTTACAAAACACATGGGGAGTAGGTCTCCTGGTTTTGTTCTCATGAGAAGTAACAGACTGTTCTGGAGATAGTACAAAACCACAACTGCTTGTTCACGTGAGCAGTTGTGAGGGTCTGAAGACTTCTGTGAACAGATGCTATTTTATTCTACCAGCTGCTTTTAGGCTGGTCCTGGTACCTGTCTGTATTTTCTCTTTCAAAACACTAATTGAAAGTTAGTCTTTTCCACACAATTCAAACGGAGAAACGTTGCAAGTGACTTGTTTTTCAAGTTCCTGAAAATAAAGGTGATTGAGTGATTTGCCACTTAGTATTTCTTATTTCACAGCTTGATTTTAGAATGTCTTATGTGACAAAATGAGAAAAGATTTGAAAAACGAAGGTATTATAGTAGAAATAAACGGTGATTATTTTTCTTTGGATAATGTTTCCTTTAATTTCCTAAGGTATGCTGGATTGCATGTTAATGTAACCAGATATTCAATATATTTCAGGACTTGTTATTATAACTATAATGATTTACCCCGATAATTTGCTCCCAGTATGTAATAATGCTTATATATATGGATGGGTTAGAGCTAATTGCCACACAGTTCTTTTTATTAGGGCTATGGAGATTAGTAGCCCACACAAGTTTACGAAAAAAAAATACACATTTACAAGAATGTTGATCTGATTAAGTCTGAGAACAGTGGTTCTGAACATAAATACACGTAAAGCCGTAAATATATGCACCTAAAAAAAAAAGAAGAGAGTCTTTTTAAGGAAAGTCTTCCATTGGTTTCCTTTGTGAAAAGGTAGATGTTTTTCAGTTGATAGTTTTAAATAGATGTATTTGTACTTTAATTTTTCATAGAGTAATGTTCATCCCTATAAGATTCAAGGTCACCAGATTTGAAGATCAGTTGTGTTTACGTGTGTGTGTGTGATTCCCTGGCAGCATGGATTGCACAGTTGTAATGCATTCCACAGACTGTGATATCATCTGTTCTTGGATCCACCTATAAACTCCTGAGTTTCTGTTGAAGTCATAACTGAGAAGGCCATAATAAGACAGTTGCATTCTGTATAAAATTGATATTATTTTAAAAAATGAAGGTGGTTATAAACTACTTTGGTGGGTTACTAGCTTGCAAGCTGAAGGCCATTCAGAAGTATATCTTCTAAATTTCTAACAGATTTATTTTGCTGGATTTTTTACTGTCTTTAAGGACTCAGTTCATTTAAAAAACGACTTAAATATACATGTGAATTCTATGTATATTAAGAAATAGCTTAAAATCAGGCACATTTTAACATTATTCGAGAGACGTAATTTTTCATATTAATTGAAGGTCTGTTAATGATATCTGGAATAACAATACATGGAAGTGGATGAGGAATACTTTGTGTGACTAGGGTTTCTTTTATGCAATTTATGCTTTGGTATTTTTAAAAGAATTAATTATATTTGTGGGGTTTTTTTTTTTAATTTTGTATGACGGATCTGAAAGAGACAAAAATGTAATGGACATTGAGATTTGAATGTGGTTTTTATACACCAAATATAACTGGGATTAGTGTGGCCTTGTTTTGTATATTTACAGAAATATTGTGCTGATACACTGTTGCACTCGTAAGTTTTGTATACTGATGGACTCCTAAGTTTCTAACTAGTAAAAATAAACTCTGAGGTGAAAGATTACAACACGAAGTGAAAGATTACAATATTTATTATTATAATTAGTATTTCTTTATACTGTAATCCTTTCTCCTTGTCTCAAATTTTTACTTACACAGCCCATCTGGATGTGCTTTGTTGAGCAGAATTCACTCAAGTGTTTTGCTCTTTGTAGTCTGTGCTTCTTCTCGTGTGTTGCCTTTGCTTCTGTTTCAGATTTTATTCTGGCAAAGGCATAAATGTGTACATTTTATGTACAGAGAGAGCTTTCCTTTCTAAAATCCTGTTAACCAGTTCACAGTTTGTCTATGAGCTTGGATTCTTCCTTTGGTCATTCTAACGAGTTAGACGTTTCAATCAGAAAATATGACCAGCAAGTTTTAAATCATTTCCATATACTTTATGGGTGGTGTTTGTGTTGCTCCTCCAGCCTCTTCAGACTGGATGAGAAGGCCGAACATCCATGCTGGGGGGCAGAGTGAGTGCCCTGCTCAGAGCTGCTGGGCTGGGCCCAGCGCTGCCTCACGGGCTGGTCGGTGTAAGCACAGGTCGGGGCTGTGGGCATCACATCTGGGAACTACCCAGCTGGCACAGCAGCCCATCTCTGCGAAGGTGGTACTAAAGCTTACATCCACCTTAGCTATGTTCTCCCAGGCATCACAAGCTGCGAGGTTTCCACTGCTCCTCTCCTTGGCCGTGTGTGTAACACAGTTAATAAGTAAAGCAAGGATGCCAAATTGGAGAAGGCATGTTGTATTCCCTTCCCATCTCTCCTTTGGCAATTGCAGCCTGATCTTGCAGTAGCAGTTAGTTTTAGATTTTAAGTTCGTTAGGAAAAAGCATTACTGTCTTTGTAACGCTGCACAGCATATCCTCGGTTCTGGTTCTTAAGGAGTTCTGCATCTCTAAATCTCACTTTACTTGTTTAAACGTGTTTGGGGTGCTTGTATACAGAGTGAAAAACACTTGGCTGGAAACTTGTACATCAGCCCTTCGTTCATTTTCTAACATTTGGAGCCTTTGTTGATTTCTATGGGTGTTGGACTGGGCTCTGTGTTATGTCTACCTTAGAGGCTGCAAGCTAGTGACAAGATACTAAAGTCAGTTTTGTCAAAAAAATGTTAACTGCCACAACATATGCAAAGTTTGGCTGGACATTAAGCAGTAGTAACTTCCAGAAGGTCTTCCATGTCAGCTCATTTAAACCCACCTCCATAGTGCCCAATGCAATTTCTTGTTCTTAAGGATTTAGTCAGATTTGGGGCCTGAAGTTACTTGTCTAGCTTCAGAAGCTACAGCGATTCTCTCTGCTGAGACTGTCTGAAAATTCAGACAAATGCTATCCTGTGATGATCTGCTCACGTTTTCAAGCTGTTGTTTTCACTGAAACCCAGAGCAACAGGAGCCTATGAAAGTAGCTAAGATTCCCATATCCTCAAGTGGACTGGAGACCTAACTACCCGGCACTTAGTTGTTGATTTATCTGAGATTATGAGTGTGAGAATATGTCTGAGGCAAAAAGAGACCAGAAAATACTGCCGATATTCAGTGGGGCAGGAGGTATAACTGTTTGGCAGGAGAGGAAAGGTGGCTTTAGCAAAAGGGCCAGTTGTGTTTCTTTCCCGGCAGTTATGAGGGACTTCAGTTCCTGAGGCACTGTGTAGTTCAAAGTAATTTCTGTTATTTTAAATACCTAGATTCAGTTGTATAATTATTTGATTTATCTCCCCATGTTCTCTCTGGAAAAAGTACCCGAACAATTGTTGTTGCTCTTAATATTATTAGGATAAATCCTCAGGAATACTGAACACCTGCATCTTTCTTGGGGGAACACCTGAGTCTGCAGGTGTTCAGCATAGTAAAGGCTTCCGGATAACTTAAACTGCATCCTGGACTTAACCCTTTTATATTGTCAGGATTCAAAGACATAGCTCTCCCCCAAGTCCCATCTAGCATTTGGAGAGAACAATTTTCTAACATGGGATATATTGGCACTTCAGTTCCCATGAAAATATGCTGCACATATTTAAATCACCTACTGGTTACAGTATTGCCAGATATCTTTCATCTCTCTAAGTCACCAGGTAAGGACTGGGTCCTGGGGAGCTCTTCACATTCAGAAGACTCTTTTTTTCTCTCAGGAGGACATTTAATATGGTTAGAAGAGCTTTATCTGCGGAAGAAGCACAATGGCATTGAACAGAACTGCTTGATTAGTCATATTAGGTATTTAATGTTAAATAGAGGCAGCCTATGGGTTTTATTATTGTTTTGAAAAGCTGCACTCTGGGAGGTACTAGCCAGTAATTGAGCACGCGTGCAAACGAAACATATATCCAACTTGAGTTATTTGTATGACAGCAGTAGAAAGATTATCATCATAACATCCTTCACAGAATATTTCATATCAGGCAGCCTTCCACAGCTGTAGTTCTCAATCTTTATTAGATCTATTATGCAAACACAGAAGGCTTCTTGAGTCAGCAGAAACTCAGCAAGCTGATATGTGTTGCTCGTGCTGCCTTGCAAATCACTTGCCCTAATCACCTAAGAGTTGATTAAAGTGGAGGTTGATTGGTTAATTTGCTCTCAACCTTGGAGAACCCATGAAATTGATTATTATAGTAGTTATTTAAAATATGTGGTACGTCATCCTTTCTTAGTGTTTAGCTGTATTTTAAAGACAAACAAGAATTTATGGATCATTATTAAAAAAAAAAAAAAAAGAGAGAAAGAAAACAAGAATTTCCCTGCTAGGCATTTCCCTATGTTCCTTTTAAATCCAACAAATTTTCATCAATATCTCTATTTGAACACTGCATGACAGGGTTCCTCTGACTAATTCACAGAAGTCATGGAAACTGTGGACATTAAGAGAATGAAGAACAAAAAATTATTATATCTATTGCTCTCTCTATCTCATGTATACCTCAG
Organism: Charadrius vociferus; assembly: GCF_000708025.1. NCBI lineage: Eukaryota > Metazoa > Chordata > Aves > Charadriiformes > Charadriidae > Charadrius > Charadrius vociferus. The sequence continues at coordinate 423,507 of NW_009648330.1, forward strand.
TTTACCTTTCTAACATTTTCCTCTCTGTAAAGAGTTAAAACAAATGAAGACTATTGGGAAAGCCTCCCTCCTCCCCCACATACCATAATAGCAAAGATAATCTAGAAAATACCTGATGTCCTGAGGGAAATGATGGGAAAGCTATTAATGGGGTGGAGTACTGCTATCCTGGTTCCAACTTTCTAGAAAAATTTTACAGTTCCCAGCCCTGCCCCCGTGATGAAAAGGGAGAAAGAGGGCTGAGTAGTTTCCCAGCACTGCCCTGAAAATGTCTGTGAATGCTGACAGGGCTTCATGGTCTCACACGATATACCGTATGTTTCTCCTAGCCAAAGATGGGAGTAGCCGTAATGAAAAGAGGGTAATAATGCTTGAAAGATCAAGTGTTTGGTAAAGGAAAAAATATTTATAGTCCTGTGTGTTGTTTCATCCTTTCGCTCTAAGTGCTTTGGCTGAATGAATAAATAATGCTTTGTTTATAAGGCAGCTCTTTTTGAATTATTTTAATAAAGTATTGACAGTCTCCCAGAGGAAAAAAGCTTTACAGATAGTAACACAGATGAGCTTATAAGCCAGACATGCAGCACAAAGTCCTATCGCGGAGTGACTGGTCGAGGCAGCAGCACCACTCAGAAGTGTCAGGGTATAGCTAACACGGATAAGGAGAGCACTGAAAGCACAGGTTGCCCCGTTACATCTGTTTCTTCCTCTTCTCATTTGCAGAAAATAAATAATTATTTAAATTTATTTGGTCTCTGCATATAAAATTACTCTGGTTTCTTCTTGGCCAGGTCATCTTAGTAGAACTCCGCAGAATTTACACTCTATTTTCACAGGCAGGAATAATCAGGTTTCAGTATTTATGTGGAGTAGGCCTAGTACATGATGTGGACAGCTAGCTTTCTCCTTTGTGTTTTATCAGTGCCTCACCGACTTGCCCATAAGTGGGGCCAGAGGGTTGGGGCCTGCCCCATAGTTCCCCAAAACACTACCTCACATCTGAATGTCTGGTGGGTTGACCCTGGCTGGATGCCAGATGCCCACAAAAGCTGCTCTGTCGCTCCCCTCCTTGGCTGGACAGGGGAGAGAAAATATAATGAAAGGCTCGTGGGGCGAGATCAGGACAAGGAGATCCCTCAGCAATTACCGTCACGGGCAAAGCAGACTTGACTCAGCGAAATTAATTTAATTTATTGCAAATTAGAATTCAGAGTAGGGTAATGAGAAATAAAAACCAAATCTTAAAACACCTTCCCCCCACACCTCCCTTCTTCCCAGGCTCAACTTTGCTCCCAATTTCTCTACCTCCTCCCCCCAAGCAGCATGGGAGGACGGGGAATGAGGGTTGTTGATCAGTTCATCACACATCTCTGCCGCTCCTTCCTCCTCAGGGGGAGGACTCCTCACACTGTTCCCCTGGCTCCAGCGTGGGGTCCCTCCCATGGGAGACAGTCCTCCACAAACTGCTCCAAAACGAGTCCTTCCCACAGGCTGCAGTTCTTCATGAACTGCCCCAGTGTGGGTCCTTTCCATGGGGTACAGCCCTTCCGTAATAGACTGCTCCAGCGTGGGTGCCCTGTGGGGTCACAACTCCTGCCAGCAAACCTGCTCCAGCATGGGCTTCTCTCTCTGTGGGGCCGCAGGTCATGCCAGGACCCTGCTCCAGTGTGCGCTCTCCATGGGGTCACAGCCTCCATTGGGCATTTGTCTGCTCTGGTGTGGGGTCCTCCACGGGCTGCAGGTCAATATCCAATCCACCGTTAACCTCCATGGACTGCAGGGGGACAGCCTGCATCACCATGGTCTTCACATGGGCTGCAGGGGAATCTTTGCTCCGGCACCTGGAGCACCTTCTTCCCCTCCTTCTTCACTGGCCTTGGTGTCTGCAGAGCTGTTTCTCTCACATATTCTTACTTCTCTTTCGCAGCTGCTGTTGTGCAGCAGTTTTCCCCCTTCTTAAATATGTTATCACAGAGGCACTACCACCATCGCTGATGGGCTCGGCCTTGGCCAGCAGCAGGTCTGTCTTGGAGACAGGTGGCATTGGCTCTGTTGGACACAGGGGAAGCTTCTAGCAGCTTCTCACAGAAGTCACCCCTGTAGCCCCTCCCCTGCCAAAACCTTGCAAAGCAAACCCAATACAGAAAGTCATTGACTGGGTCTTTGTCCCCTTTCTCCTTTGCTGCTTCACCAGCGTGGTTGTGGTGCTGTGGTCTGATGACAGCTGATGGGGTTTGGTTTGGTTTTTAAGTTTTTTTAAGTTTATCAACTACATTAGTACAAATCCTCATGTTCTGACTGCAGGCTGTTCCCTGCTGGCAGCTGTAGTGTCTTATGCAGTTTCACTTACCTTCACTGGATTCCTGGGTGCGTTTATTGAGGCAACCTCTGTTATCTGGCAGCATTCGTTGCAGTTGCTAAAAGCCATAGAAATGTAAGAATTGTATGTGAGTGCCTTCTTTTTATAATTGCTGTCTGCATCTTTCTTTCTGCATACAGTTGATTAATTCTTCTGTACAATGCCTTGAGGATTTACTGTGTGAAGTATCCCATCTGATAGATCTGCTAAGTGCATTTATGAAGACATCTTCAGGCAACAGTATTGTCGTACACTATGGTTATACAGGATATGTCTTGGGTCCTGTCCTTACTGGTAAACAATCATGTCTGTGTATTTCCTAGTGAGTAATTTCTGCCTGAGAAGAGATGTTTGTGGGAGACTGCCAACAACTGTTATGCTAAAATTATACACACACAAAAAATGTTTGCATGCTTTACATCTTCTGCTCATTTCTTTGTCAGGTAAATAGGGTGCCATTCAGAAGTGTATATTTTTTCTTTTCATGAATTATTCGAAAGAATGGAGAGGGAAAAAAAAAAAAAAAAGGACTGTTGCATGCAAATCCTTGGCCACTTTAGTCAACTTCTTGCAATCATTGAAACCTTCCAAGAACTGCAAATTCTCAGAACCCCAGTTTTCAAAAGATCAAATCCAAACTGACTAACCTGCAAGGAGTGGTAATTTGCTACCTGTAGCTTTAAGCAAGTATAGCAGTACATTTTCATTCTGAACAGGTACTACCTTCACTACTGTATACAGCATTTTCCAGCTGGGGTCCACACTACCAGTTGATTAGAAGCTTTTCATGCTGCTAAAAGACAGTGAATTGCTGTAGATCAACTGCTGGCAATAAAAGCAGATGACCTCCTCTACTTAACTGGGAGGAATTTGGAAGTGGAAAAGCATATATATTCCATAAACTGCCACATTCAACTGTCAGAGAAAAAAACACAAATGCGTAATCACCTTTCAAATGGATATTTCTAAGCAGATATTTTTAATCACCTGTTTTTGCAGATGGCTTTCTTTTATTCAACAGAAAACACTAGCGCAATCCTGATTTTTTGTTCATACTCTGGTACCTGAATCTCAATTAAAACAGCTAACAGAGTGGGAGAAGAATAGATGGGACTTTAAAACATGTATATCCTGGCACAGATGGGGTGTTGTCCTTTCTGTACATGAATTTACTTTCTGTTGTCCCTGGCCAAATATGGAAGCAAAGACTACTATTGCAAAGTTTTTTGATAATTTCCAGTTTTCAGGGGTTTCCCAATGGAGGTATGACCTGTGTGCTGAGGATTAAAGCCTGATAAAATGCATATTTCCTTCACACCTTTAGCAGATTCCCTGAAATAAAGTATAGTCCACAGGTTGAAATTGCTTGAGTCCCCAGTTTTGCCCATATTTGGTCTCTGAAAGCAATGCTTCTGTGAAAAACCCCTTAGCCTTTTTGATGCTGTGCAGTGGCGGCAGGATAAGGGGTGTTTTCAGGAAATGGTTTACATCTACATTATTAGCAGAACTAAGAAGCAGACCCATAGTCTATCTTAGTACACAGTAAGATAGCTAAAGAACAGAAAAAAGCGAACACCAAAGCAGCAGTGCTTTGCTGTATGCTCTTAACACACAGCAGCAGCTTTGCCTTCCAAAAATTGTATTGGAGCTATAAATTCATTAAAAGATATTCACGGCTGTCAATAGACAGTGGGCCTGATGGCGCTAGGCACTGCATAGAGAGAAGCAGACAGACCCAGCTCTCACTTGTAAAATAAAATATACAGAAGGAAGATACATAACCAGTGAGCAGAGCACAGGTTAGTGCAAGCAAATCTCAGGTGAGACCCATGGCCTACAGCTCAGTTTGGTTTTTGAGAAGTAGTTAGACAAAATGGAAAGGAAAGTGGATAGAGTCTAAAAGGAGAGAACATTGCTGTAGATATTCAGTTGTTGTGTATGACTGAGAGTGTGAAAGAAAAATGCACGGAAAGTAATTCAGTTACGTTTCATTCGTTCTTGTGTGTTCTGGGTGACTGCTTCATCTTCAGAACAGTGTATGAACACCCCTCATCTGCCTCAAGTACAAAGTCCAGCAACTAAGGATGATACTAACTATCCCTATGCTAGCTGTATATAAATATTAATTAACGTATGTCACTTTTAATCATTGCTTCAAAAAGGGTTTATGTTAAATTATCAGAGTAGCTGTCACAAGAAAGTCATACTGGTTTTTTTTTCTTTCATGTATGAAAAAGAAGGATGCTTATCTAGTTGTTTACAATTATTAAATCAGTGATGTTTGTGTTATGCTTTGATGACATAAGAGGAATGAATGGTGCTCGCAATTTTTTAATATTCTATTTCTGTATGGAACCACAAAGCACCATTAACAGAGACAGGTTCATCTTACAACCCCGGATCAGAATTTCCCTAACACCAAGATTCAGAAAGTCTTACCTTGGAACTGCCATTGCTGTTGGAGCAGAATAGCATTCGGGTACCACCAGCTTTCTGCTTCATGTGGAGAGCACGTATAGGTCTTGGAGAAACATTCAGGCCCTAGCGTTACACCTTTTATTGAGATTTTTGAACTGTCAGTAGTCAGCATGAAAGCATATATTCTCAACATTTTCTAGGAAAAAGAAACACAGAACAAGGGCGTTAGGAAAAAAAAAGTTTAATTTTTCATCACTTCCATGCATTTTAATTATATTTTTATTCACATTATTTAATAACACCTTGTGTTCTGAGATTTTTTTGAAATTTTGAAATTTGTTTATTCAAAAGAATTTGCAGTGAAGAAGTGTTTCAGTGGCATTTTTCCATTTTTCATACACTGATCATTTTTAGCATATCATCACATTATTTAATAACCGGCCAGCTTGTACTGTCTCTAAACTCGCTAATCTGTTTATGTGAAATACAGTCCTTTCTCGGTTGGAGATACTATCCTCTACATTTTACAGACCCAGCAATTCATGAGGTTTTTCTTAAGGCATAGTATTTTCTCAAATCAATATCCAGAAGAAAATTATCCTTGATATCACACAGAGAGTATCTGGTCAAAAATTTTTTTATATGATCCATTTTTGTGCAGGAAAATGTCAGCTCATTTAAACATTTTGCTGAAGCGCATCAATTTTGATGGCATTTCTTTAAAAGTTGGTAAACACACTACCAAAAGTATTTCATGTAGACGTTTTTAAAAGTATGTTTCCCTTGGAAATGCGTATTTTAATCATTTATGTGTAGACTAAGATATATAATTTTATCAAGTGAAAATGAGAATGAAATGTATCAATTTTATGAACATAAGCATTTTTTTAATGTTTCTAAAATCTAAATATGATGATATTTCCTATGAACCGAAGCACTAATAAAGTATTCTAGGAAATCTAAGCAAAAATTCACATAAAATGGAAAATCCAGATTTCATGGAGCTCTACTGGTGAGCTTTGTAGGCAACTCAGTGTGAGACCATGTGCTTAGACAGCAATAATCAGCTTCACAGACATGCACTGGAGAACAATTTGTTGTGTGGCAACTTTGTAGAAAAAGATCTATGCCTTCTAATAGATCTGAAGTGAGTCTGAATCAGCATTATGTTCATTTCCTACACTGGAAAAATGCAGATCTTGTATTGGGATGTGTAAGAGGATCATCTTCTGTAAAACACATGAAATAAACCTTGCATTTCACACTGTGCCAATAAAGGCTGGGCACTGCCTGGGAAGGTGTGGAGTACTTAGAGCAGCTCCAGATGAAAGCAAGGAGAAAATTCTTGAAGGAGTGAAGGATTAGGTTGTGATGTCTGTAGAAGACTGAAGATATGGATACAGTGTTCTGGTATGTAAATGTTATTTTAAAAGAGAAAGGGAATAATTTGTTTTTCAGAGCATAATTTGTTTTACTGTCTAGAAGGAGAAGTAATAGGCCTAAATTAAAGCAAAAGAGGTTTAGGCTGTAACTACCTTAGCAGGTAATTAGGTACAATAGGAGCTTGGCAGTAGATCTAAACAGTTGGTACTAAAGCCTTTATGTCTACACTAATGCACTTGAGTGTTTTCCTCCAGACTAAATTTAGTCTGGTCCCCTAGAGTGAATGTCCTGACTATCCATGAAGTTTGAAACTGCGTAAAGAATGAGTCGTTGGTTCAAAGCCATATTTTCCTCATAGGTGTTGGTGCACATTTGATGTACGCCTATAGTAGGTCTTTCAGATTAGCTTTCTCCAAATGGATTCTAACTTATGAGCACCAAAAATGCTCTGAGGACAGAAATAACACATGATAATGACTTGAAAACTGTACTACTGCTCCGAACCAAACCACTAACGTAAACAGCTTGCATTATATTGTATGCATAATGCAAACTTCTTGCTAGTGGTAGCGGCTTTGAATCAATGAATGAGATTAATGCCTTGTAAGAAGATAGATATATTTGTCAGGTATTACCTAAGTATAGCTTTTTTCCCAAGGTCCTTTCCACTACTGTTTTCTGTGCTTACATTATATAGACAACACGTTTTCTACCCAGAAAGGGGGAACTGGGGTAGATAAACACTATAATCGAAATGTGTAAGGGATCACTGGCCTGAGTGTAGAATAAGATATATTTAGTGCTTTGAGATATGAATAAATTAAACCTACTGTAAATTATACAGCACCAGTGTAGTTAGTATTTCTAAGCCAGTTTCATAACGTTCTCTTTTCAAAAATTGACATTTTAAAAGTTTTGTTGAGATGCTTTTCTCTTTTTTATTCCTAACATCAAAATGGCAAATGGATTTCTAAGAGTTACAAAAAAAAAAGTTTAAGCTAAAAATTGCAAAAAAAAATCAGCCTACAGCAAGTAGTTGATAGCTTTATAAACCTATAAAAACGGTCTGCTGATTTCTAAATTCACTCTTTAATTGAGTGACATGAATTTTAATTAATTAAATGGTTGCTTTTATTTTTAGTTGAATTAGGATATTAAATCTGTTTTCTTTTTCAAGAAAATGAAACCAAGGGGGGCACTATAAAATGCTAAAATCAATATATTATGATACTCATATTGCTTTTGATTTTTTGAAAGTTTCCAATTACTATTAAATGCTCAAAGAGCTACTTCCAAACAGTCTGTGATAACAGATGCACTGCAACCAAAATGAGACATAGCTTGCATAATATCCTGTGTTTACAGTAGCCAGTCCCAAAATTATATGATTCTCACCCGGAGGCTAGGAACGTCCTCTTGGATTTACATGTTATATAGTTCCCATTTTAAAACGTTACGTCCTCCAAATTTTAGTTGGGTTTACTTCTCAGGCTTTACTGGCTTCCCTTCAATACACTGAAGTTTTAATTTCACCTTCTTCTCCTAACCTTTACCCATGTTGCACTCATACATAGCTAGACTGAGTTCCTTTTCAAATAAAGATACTATTCTGCAAAAAATTATAAATAGATTTTTGTCAATTATCTATAATTAAATTTTATTAACCATTAGTTAATATCATTTAATGATACTATGACTGAATAATCATTGTGTATGAAGATTTTCTCAGTTTCTGTATATTTTCACTCTGATTAGTTGAATCTAGGATGTGATTTTGAAATTTGGGGAAGTCCTGCATTTGAATTTCTGATAGTGATTGTGTGGTGTCCAGTCAAAGGAAAATGCCATTAAAGTGAGCATCTGGCTTTCTCGATGCCTTTCCAGAAGGAGGATGCTAGACTCTTCAAGTCTCCATGTTGCTGTTGCTTTTAGTATTTCTTGGTTTCTGACTCATTTGCTATCTGTTCCTCTTAGATGGGGAACTATAGGTGTGTGCATCACTTCCTTGCATTCCTCTTTCCAGCTGTATGAAGCATAGACACATATTCTCATCTCCAGTGGGTTATAGCTATCTGATTTCAGGGTAATGTCTACTTATAATACAAAAGTCAGTAATATATGCATCTATGCTGACCTAACATGACCTCACTACAGCAAGAACAGTTTTTAATGGCCAATGGGACCTTGCAGGTTATGTTTCTGGCTGCATTGGTATGTAAAAGAAAGTTCTGTCATGATTTTTCATTGCTGAGCAGCTGATTACATTTTTCTGCAATAAGTGCCATTTGGGGTAAGTATTATCAGTTATATGCCCCGAGGCATATGAGAAAGACTTGTTTCTCAGGTAGCTGTGGTGGATTTTTTTTTTAATTGATTCTTTGTAGAGGCCTCTACATAATCTAGAAGTATGAAAGAAGTATTACTGATCATATTTCTAGCATATAGGAATAATGATCAGATGTGATATAGCTCAAGTGTTACAAGACCTTAACAGCAGAAAGTCAGTTTGTGTCAAATACCAGGTTCTCATTTTGGTATACTGAGAGTGAAACTGAACCCATGTAGCTTTGTTTATCAACACAGCCCTCAGTTTAGAGAGGCATGTGTCAAATTGGTAGAAAGATGGGCTACATGTCCTTTTACACCACTTATCTTCCCTAACTTTCCCCAAAATCTTCACGTAATCACCATAACTCTGATGTTACCACACCTTTTGATTTATGTCTGGGTTTATTTGTGGGATTTTATTTATTACTAGAGTTTCTCCCAAAAGCAAAGAAAACAAAAATTGTTCGTTCTAAGGTTTGAAAACTTTCTCTGAATGAAATATCTATATGTAAGCTCGGATAAGAAGAGAAAGTTTCACTTAACTTTTAGAATTATATTGGAAGCTTTTGGGGCTACTTACAGTTTCATATTTTAAATGCCCAATTCAGATGCTGTGAATTGTCATTTAAAAGTGCAGGTATATTGCAAAGGTAATTTACGGTCCAAACTTTAGATTTTTAAAAGCACTTAAATAATCAAAAGTAGACACTGTCTGTGTCCCCATTGTCACCATCTATGAGAACAAGAACAAGGGCCAAACTACTGTGAACCAGAAAAGAGATTCATTACTGTGAACTGAAAAACAGTTACGAAGTTAGCGAGGACACATTTTTACATTAAATTTTTAATTCACAAGCTGTATTTTTTAGTGCAAATGATTGCAATTTTCAAAATATGATATGCATTAAATTGAAGTTTGAATACACAGCTGCAGAATTAATATAAAAATCTGGGAAACTGATTTAACATTGCTTAAGAAAACACCACATATTTTTATTTTGAGTATGTTTGTGTATAGACTTACAAGGTATAAAAAAGAATGTATTTTGCTAAATGTTCACTGTAACCTTGTTGACCATGCTGTTGAAATTCTGCCACATTTTTTCTGATTTTATATTGAATTTAAGTCTTTAGATGGTTTCTAGAGTGTTAGCAAAATTCTTACAGATGTTTTGATAAAGATTACTTTATTATTATAGGGTTTTATGGAGTCCAACAGTTCAATAGATGGTACAAACCAACTCTTAAACGTATGCTTTGCTATGATGTTATTCAAGTATGATCCTAAAGTTAAGCTAGTTCTTTAAAAACTATGCTGAGACGAAGACAAATTGAAAAGCTGCACAAGACTCATGTAACAAAAAGCAGGGAAAAAAATACATACAAAGATGATTTTTTTTTTTAAAAAAAAGTTCTCCTAAACTGGTAGATTGCACATCCCAACCATAGCATGATTTGTTCTGGTTGCTTTAAACCTCTATCCCAGGTGACTGACAGGCAGCTTCTGCAGGAGAAGCATAAAGAACACCAGCTGAGTTAGATTTTTCATAATGGAGGGCATCAAATGGGGCTATGTATACAACTGATGATCTGGAGCCAGAAAAACAGTATTGTCGTCTTCTTACAGTCCTAAATAAAGACCACTGCTAAAGCAGGATCTAACAAAAATAAATTTGGCTTTATTTTTGCCACATCAGAAAAACTGTGTCTCCTCTACTTAAAAAGATGCTGAAAAAAAACAGCTATTCCTCTGATCCAATACTTCAGGCTCACAGTGGTTTTAATCATCTATTTCCAGCCTATATACCTGGTTACCAACCAGCTCCCCTTCACTTTCTGTCGTATCCAATAACACTCACTTCTTTTCAGCTGCCATGGGCAACTTTTGAGGCTCTTTTTGTCGCTGCTTCTTGTCAGAAGTGTAACGGTTTGTGCCCAGAGAATGCTTTTCTCCTAGGACGTGCTGCCTGAGAATATTAGCACCCGAAATAGCCCTTGAAGGTTTTGAGAAGACATATTCCTGCTCCCGAGATTCCTAAGCTTATTTTTGGGTTGCTGGTTCAGGTGAAGGGTTGCTTGCCTGTGCTGTCCAATAGAGATTAATCACTTCTGCAGAAACAGCAATAACTAAAATGCATTTGCTCCATATACTCACACTTCTCATTATGGATAAGCTTAAGAAAACAAAAACAAACAAGATGTATTCCAGCAAACCATTATTTTGGCTACTGTATTAGAAAAAAGCTACAGCAAAAATAAAGTAAAATCAGTTTAAGAGCAAATCTGACCCCAAAGTCTCGCTGTCATTGAAGATCTCTGACACATATCACAACAATACAGGCTGACAGAAGGACTGAGGTGCTCTTTGTTTTCAGGATGCTGCCTCTCAGAGTACACTTCGGTCTTGCCTCTCTGTTTATATAAAGAGAGCTTTTACCAAAATTTAGTAGATATGAAGTTAAAAACACATCACAACAACCCTTCATTTCATTCCTAATTTATAGGAACCTGTGATACAGAAACTAATTGGCTTTTCTGAGACCATGAGAAATGAATGGAATTTCCTTTAGGCTTATATAAGAAGACAATGTTACTTCTGAAGTATAGTGCTACTTTTTTTTTTTCCACCCATGTTTACTTTTTGATCAAGAAATCAGTGTGGTGCATCTCTTCTCTTCCACTAAGAAACCCCTGGGACTCACATTTTGCAAATCACATAACAAAATTGTTTTTGTAAAGACCACATATGACCCATTAATAAAACAGATGTTGGGATTGAGGCACAGGTGCAGCTCTCCTCCTACACATAAACACACAAGCCCAAGCATGCAGACACACACACACACACACACACACTCTGGCAGCTCTCGGTGTTATCATGTCACTGCACATTATCACTGTCTTTTTGTACTCAGTCTATCAAATTCTGCAGCTCTCACTTGCACTTCAGCTGCTTCATGGAAATGCACCATAGCATATCAGGAGGACTCTTATTCTCTCGTCAAAATGGTAGTAAGTCCCTTCCAGTGCTCCCCAAATATTGGGTTAATGGTGCCCCAAATATTGGACTAATGGTGAGTGTCAGCGGAGGTAAGTGGACTCAGCAAGGCAATCTTCCGTCTTGGGACAGCAAATTGGCTGTTGGTATTTCTTAGGGACTTTTCCCTTTTCCCTCTTTTTCCTATGGAGAAATCTTATTCCTTTGGAGACAGATCAGGAAGCCTCCCAGTGCTCAGCAGCTCTCAGGGGGGACAACTTGTGACATCTTTAACATTCCCTCCTTTTAAGGATGGAAAGGGGTCCAGCTGTCCCCCATGAAAGCTGGATTTGTCACTGGGCAAAGGCCAATGCAGAAAGCAGTGTTTCATGTCACATCTTCCACATCCTGAGCAGCAAACTGCCCCTTTCAGCAAAGCAGTTAAACACGTGCTTATATCCTATTGACTTTCTAGCACTTAAACATATGCTTAACAGCTTGGCTGAATTGGGGTAGACTTAAGCAAATGATTAAGTGTTTTTCTGTATCAGGTGTCAATGAAAGGGGGAATATTTGCCTGCTCTGCTTTTAATCTTCAGTCTTACTGTTCAGGAGTTTACCTAGACAATTCTGGGTCAAGCAACCTCTCTTTGAAATACTGTATCCTCTTACCCAGGTGTATGTGTGTTTTTGTCTGGTTAACCAGCGTGAGGTACAGCGCACGAGGCAGACTGCTTCTCACTTTCCTCCTCCCAGCACATTTCTCAGGTCACTTCCATTGAGTTACTTTTTTATATATTGATTCTGGAAGAAAGTATTGACTGCTTGTTTCAATACTGCCCAGCATAGCTAGATGTAGCGATTTAGCTCTCTTAAGGCAGAAATGAGCAAACTCCCACTGAGACAGCCATCCATTGATTAACATCAAATACTCACAGCCCTTAATGTCATTCTGTACCTAGACTCCTACATTATTAGCCAGTGTCTGGTTCAGAAAACACAGGGATATAAATCCAATTCCATTTTTACCCCCTCCCAAGAGAAGGAGATTCAGACTTACAACACAATCCACCCGAAGCATAAATCTGCAACTGAAGCTTAGATGCACAGTATCAGACAACAATTTTTTAGTCCGAGCTGTTGAATTGTTTTCCGTGGGGGTGTCTTTCACTTTCTCCATCATCATGCAAATGGCTGACTATTGGGTAATACAGCCTTCTTTTTACATCTGAATAAAAGCTTCATACTCTGTGCTTTGTTTCCTGGTGAGTATGGTAATCATAAGAGTATTTCTTTTCATGAGCTTACACACCAACGTAACTGGAGGGCCTTTAGAAAGGGGCTAACCTTTGATATTTTTTAGAACAGTATGAGACACTTTGGCTATTCTGGTTTGATCTGCACCAATTTACCACTATTAATCAGCAGGGAAAGCCAGTAATGAACTAGCGGCAGATTCCCTAGCTCTAAAGCAGATATTGCATAGCAGGGTTTCTGCTGTCTGTTAGTGAAATACCACTGCATGTTTCTAAATAGCAAAGATTTTCATTATGGCTGTGAATTGATTTACTTATTCCCTTATGAAATATTTGGTTAATTGGACCTTTCCTGAAAAGTGTCTTACTGCTGCCTTTACCAATGTAAGATCAACTTTTCCAGAAAGGACCTATACACCTGGGATTATTTTTAGCATCAAGGTCTCGGCAGCTTCAAATTTCCCATGGTTTGTACATAGACAAGGAGCTACAGCTGGTAACCTGTGAGACTGAGCTGTAGTAGCCTTAGAAACTGTGGGAACTGTTTCTGTGTGTACATTTTATTAAAGGCCAAGAGTCAACATGATGAATAAAAATACAGCTTTGAACACTTTTTGAAAGGGTTGGGTTTAGTCCGTTCCCTCTTCTTGGGGATGACATGATTACACTATATAGATAATTCATAGAAGCAAACATCATGGATCATGGTGGAGACGAAACTGCTAATTTTATCTTGCCATGAATTAAAGTAGGTTGGAAATTTGAAGAAGCTTTTGCTACCTAAAGGAGAGGTCTTGGAATAGCCTTGTAGGTGGAATAAAACTGACGAGTTTTATCCATAAACTAATGTCTAGTAAACTTTGTCAGAGTTTGATACCGTTATGAAAAGGGCAATATGAAATGGGTGCTAGTATTCTGGAGAAACATGATTTGATGACCCAGGAAGCCATTTTCATGAGCTTCATGTCCAGCATATATGATATTGAAGGCAGCATAGCCTGCAAACATTACTGGTTATAGAGGCAATTAAAATATCTATAATTTGATGAATAGGTGCTGAGTTGTCATGCGCTATATTTAAATTATATATGTAATACATATACACAGAAAAATCCCCATTGCATACCTAGACCGTTATATCCCAGTCTTATACCTCACTGTGTACAGGCACAGAAATTTTGCCAGGATGCAGAAAACAGCAAATTCTAGACCCACAGCTTCATACTCACAACTGCACCAGGAGGAAGGGGAGAGCCAGTGGGAGGAGCGGGTGAAGCGGCTCAGTACAATTCCTGCAGCGTGGGTAGCCATGTGTGTAATGAGTAATGACCACTAGGTCTGTGCACCTCTGGCTAGTTATCCAGCCTCCTAATGGTCCAGAGAGTCCGTCATAGTGAACGTATACAGAGGTTCCCCTGGACCAGCATTGTGGAAAGTATATGCAGTATGTAGCGCATGGTGGAAAAACGCTTTTAGGGTGGTTGGAGCCAGCCGAGGCGCATACAAAAATGCGAGGAGGGTGAGGCAGTCCTCCCGCTGCTCTTGTGCCATGACCAAATGAGTAAATGAAAGGGCTCTGCGTCATACATCTCATCTCAGCTGCTGGCCTCCCAATCCGATTTTGCATTTCTTAATACTAAATAGGCTGGACTGCTTCATCGACATGTAACCCCACACAGTCAAAAAGTTTAATAGAGCAATGAATCTAGGCAAATTTAGCCCCTAGGTTGCTAATTTGATTCAATATCACTTTGCCATTAATTCCTCTGAGTTTTATGGATTTAAATAGTTTCTTCTCTGAATGTGAGTAGTACAGAGACTTTAGTATTACATATTTGACCAATTTATTAATCACCATGGCTGGATTTCAGTTGAATATCAGCTGAGAGAAAAAAGTATAAACCAATCTCTCAGAAAATCTGTTTTCTTTGCAGGGGACAAAATGTGACAGATCTTCTGTGAGGAAGGTTTCCAGTGACGTAGATTGAAGACATACTTTCCTAACAGAGTATTTGCAGAGAACTCTAGCATTTAGACATGTGCACAATACAATCTTTCTTTACGATCAGATACTGTGCATAGATTCTGGCTGGAGACAGGCCTGGAAAGAGTTAACGCTCCCCCTGACTCGGGGGAAGTCCACAGCTGCATGCCCTAAGCACAGGGATTTCCAGCCTCTGGGCTGACCCAGCTGTCAAGAATTAAGTAGTTCCTCAGCACTCTGTAAAAGGGAGGTGCTCAGAGGGGTTGGTTTGGCTCATATTAGGGGTTAGATGCTCTGTGAGGCATGGCAGGGAAAACATGAGCTAAAAAGAAAAACACTCTCCTTTTCTTGCTTTTTTCATCCTTTATTGGATTCAAACTTTGAACAAAGTTCTTTCAGATTTTCATTTTAAGCTTCTATATATGCGCAGACAGGATGTGTGTTTGAGTTAGCCTGTTAGCAGTATTAAGCAAAGAGCTTTTTTCTCAGGTCTTGCTTCTTTCAGGGAGTAAAGGTTTCCCAGCCAATTGTCCTCTTAAAAGGTGGGGAAGTTAGTCTCAGGTTTATCTTTGGGGACTGTGACTTGTCATGAAACTTCCTGCTAGGGTGCGGTAAAATTGAGTGATCTTTCTATCAAGTAAACTTACTCTTCTTCTCCTTTAGGTCTACATGGTGTCAGGCATAATTTTCTAAAAGTTGATTAAAGAGAAAGCTGCTGTTTTATTATGCAATGTTCCATTAGAGGCAGTAAAGTTATCTAAGAAACTATGAGAAAGGCTGAGGAGGGGGAGAACTTGGTAGTCATTTGAAAGATTAAACCTAGCTGGTGAATTAAAAGCAGCTCTCAGGCTCCATAGAGAGGTTATATAGTCTGTGACAAACTCTAGTAGCACAGAAGCGTCATCATTATTTGATCAAGGATATTTTAAAAATAGCATTAGAAAGTAGTCCTGTTAGTTCTTTTTGTGCTCTGGTATTATTTGGCTGTGGTGTTTCTATCATGCTACCTGAACAAATAGCTTCAGCTGTGCTAAGCCTGGAACTTCCAAATGGGCAATCACATAACTCAGTAGTTATTGAAGTAAGAATATATTTATTGTGGTTAACAGATTTGTATCAACTATGTGAGCTTAATTATTTCATAAGAAATAGTGGGCCAACTGTATGCTAGGAATAGTAAGGATACCCTCAAGCAACTCTGTTTGCACAAGTCTGGTTTTCCCCAAACTGTTGTTCTGTCTGGTTTTTCTTCATTGCAATAAGAAATAAATCTCTTGGGCTTGTTTTGAGAAAAGACTTTTACTTTGGGGCAAAAGAGAATGTCTACACCCCCTCCCCATCTTCATATATCCTGATGTTTTACTGCTTGATGTCTGTATTCTCTTGGCTATTACGTGTGTCTAGATGTATATGGAAATTTTTTCTTGGATTCAGTGTATTTTCTGCTTTATCCTGTGCAGCACAGACATCGTAATCTTGCAACTCTAGCCTCACTTTCTTTTGCTGGGTGATTGTTTGATACCAGAAGTCCACTTTGATTGTACAGCAGGTTCAAGAGGAAAATGGCATCTGACAGAATAGTTTTTAAAACATTTTGAATAAGCAGCCAAAAGGGGTGAGGGAAGCTGTGGAAACCACAGAAGTTACTAAGCCACTGATGTATGGAAGGTGGCTCCTCCTTGGTTAGCCCACATGCAAGCTGCTGGTTGAACTAGGAACACTCACAGTTGCCAGCAGCTTTCTAGCTGGTCCTTGTTCATATCAACATCCCTTTACTGAACTCGGTAAAAGAGCAAGGATATGGTAATATTTCCAGAGGACAGAATCTACTTAGGAAAGTCAGGCAGCACTTGACAGCATTTTGTCTCTCTTGCTTATGACGATTCAATTATTATTTTCTTCTTACACTGTAGAGATTTATCCTTCATAGAATCATAGAATTTTTATGGCTAGAAAAGACCGTTAAGATCATCAAGTCCAACTGTTATCTAACTCTACCATGACCGCTTCTAAACCACATCCCTGAGCACCATATCTAGGTGGCTTTTCAGTACATCCAAGGGTGGTGATTCAACCACTTTCCTGGGCAGCCTGTTCCAGTCTTTGATAACCTTTTGATACCTTTCAGTGTAGAAGTTTTTCCTAATGTCTAACCTAAACCTCCCCTGGTGCAACTTGGTGCCATTTCCTCTTGTCCTATCAGTTGTAACTTGGGAGAAGAGACCAACACCCACCTCTCTACAACCTCCTTTCAGGTAGTTGTAGAGAGCAATAAGGTCTCCCCTCAGCCTCCTTTTCTTCAGACTAAACAACCCCAAGTCCCTCAGCTGCTCCTCATATGACTTATTCTCAAGACCCTTCACCAGCTTCATTGCCCTTCTCTGGACCCTCTCCAGCACCTCAATGTCCTTCTTGTACTGCAGTGCCCAGAATTGAACATAGTACTCAAGGTGTGGCCTCACCAGTGCTGAGTACAGTGGGAACTATAACTTGTCTAGTCCTGCTGGCTACACTATTCCTGATGCAGGCCAGGATGCTATTGGCCCTCTTGGCCACCTGGGCATACTGCTGGCTCATGTTCAGCCGGCTGTCAGTCAACACTCCAGGTCCTTTTCTACTGGGCAGGTTTCCAGCCACTCCTCCCCAAGCCTATAACATTGCGTGGGGTTGTGGTGGCCCAAGTGGGTGTGTGGTGGCCCAATCCTGTCAAAGGCTTTACTGAAGTCCAGGAAAATAACATCCACAGCCTTTCCCTTATCCACCAAACGGGTCACCTTGTCATAGAAGGAGATCAGGTTCGTTACGCAGGACCTGCCCTTCATGAACCCATGTTGACTGGGCCTGATCATCTGTTGTCCTGTAAATAGGATGTAATGGCACTCAAGATGATCTGCTCCAAAAGCTTCCCTGGCACTGAGGTCAGACTGACAGATCTGTAGTTCCCAGGATCCTCTTGCCACTCGTTCTTGCAGATGGGCATCACATCTGCTAATCTTCAGTCCATTGGGACCTCCCCGGCTAGCCAGGACTGCTGATAAGTAAGGAAGAGTGGTCTGGTGAGCACATCCACCAACTCCTTCAGCACTCTTGGGTGTAACCCATCTGGCCCCATAGCCTTGTGTATGTCTAGGTGGTGCAGCAGGTCACCAATCATTTCCTCTTGGATTATGGAAGTCTCAGTCTGTTCCCCATCCCTGTCTTCAAGCTCAAGGGGCTGCATACCCAGAAAACAACTAGTCCTGCTATTAAAGACTGAGGCAAAGAAGGTGTTAAGTACCTCAACCTTTTCCTCATCCTTAGTTGCTGTGTTTCTCCCTGCATTCAATAAAGGAGGGAGATTCTCCCTAGTCCTCCTTTTGTTGTTAATGTATTTATAGAAGCATTTTTTATTGTCTATTCCAGCAATAGCCAGATTGAGTTCTAGTTGGGCTTTGACACTTCTAATTTTGTCCCTGCATAGCTTCACTGCATCTTTGTCGTCCTCCTGAGCGGCCTGCCCTCTTTTCCAAAGGCCATAAACTCTCCTTTTATTCCTGAGTTCCAGCCAAAGCTCTCCCTTCAGCCAGACCAGTCTTCTACCCTGCTGGCCTATCTTCCATGCTTTAAAGATGCAATAAAACAGGTCTTTAGTTTTGGGGCTTTTTTTTTAGGTTTCTTTATAAAGTGTGAAGAGGCCTTTTATTGAAAAGAACCTCAGAGTAGCCCACAAAGACGCAGGAACTAGTTTTAGAAGGCCAGACTAAGACTATATCTCATGCGTAACTAGGCTGTGAGTTGTAACAGGCACTGATGTCCCAGCACCAAATGAGGTGAAAAGGCCAACAGGCTTTACTGGACTACTCATGTTAAATGTTAGGTCTGCCATAGCTGTTACTTACCCGCTTAAACTGCCACCTTTTGTATTTTTAATTAGTAAAGAATGGCAAATCATTTCTTCACCACAGGAAAATTAAATATATTTTATAAGGCAAACAGCAGCCGCAGGGCGTGGGCATAGTTATTATAAAATAATCATGTCCGCAGGGATCAGGGAGGCATTTGGTTCTGCCTCGTGCCTTATAAGAACCGTAGGGTGCAATTGCTGTGCGGTGGTAGCCTCCCTGTCATTTTATATTATTTAACGAATTCCACTACATTGTCTTCAAGCACTGCCTTGCGGTTATTGTAAAGAAACTCAAATATCTGCTGTACTGACTGCATCAGCAGTTCATCTCCTATTTGAGTTTACTGCTGCCTTCAAAATAGCATGGGACTGTTGTCTGTGATGTGGGAGGGGAAAAGATTATATATAGTTGTGCAATTTAATGCCCAGATCCTGTTAGGAGGGCAGTCCTGCATTTCAAGAGGCACATAAGTTGAGCAGATCATACGCTAATCCATTACCACCTTAATCTGAAGGACCGTCAGTTGTCTGATTCACACAACACTTATCTTATACTGGAAGTAATTAAAGTGGTCCCTTCTAGTATTACGTTATTATCGCATCTCCGGTATTTCACAGACTGTTGTGCTTTACATGGTTGAGTGTAGTTAGTTGAGTTATTCGTTTACTTTAACTTGTGCTTGAGCAGTATGTATGTTCAAGAAAGGCTTCCTGTCTTCATTTGAATATACCAAGTGGACCTTTTTTGGCCATGATAGTTTGTTCCTACAGTAAATCTTCACCAGCGGTCAAGGTTTTTGACTTTTAGCCACCTAAATATTGGCATCCCCATCTTTAAGCTCTGTAAAGCCTTTTCTCTGCCTTTACAAAGCCTTTGCAATGAGTCCACTCTTCAGTCATCTTTTGAAAACTCTAATTAGATGGAGCCCGCTGCTTTTGCTTTTCCCTGCTCCCCACCTTGAATCACTTTGTTGTTCTTTTCATGTCTTTGTCCTTGGACCTATTATTCTCATCTGAATTATTTCATTATGATTTTATAGCATCTGTCAAACACTCTAGGCATTTTCCATAAATTAAATCTTCAAGCTTCAACTGAAAGCTTAACATATACAATGTAGAACAATCCCATCAAATAATCATCACGCTCAAAACTGCATATCGCTATTTCTTGCCTCAATATATCAGCTAGCATAATCGAGCTTATGTTAATGGCTATTTTCTTCTACATGTGGAAGAAAAAAGGAAAAATAACATGAATAAAAGCTCTTCCTTCTGAAGTTTTGTAGTCTTCCTATTGACTTCAGTCATTTTTATATTAGACAAAATGCTTGCAAACCTATTTGAGGGTAAAAATTCAACTCTTAGTGGGGAAGTTGGGGTTTCTGTGGAAGAATAAGAATTAGTGTCATAGAAGTTGTATTATTATCTGTCCATAAAGGTGATGAAGTACAGACAATGCAAGCTTCTTACTACATCACAAATTTACCCTAATGCTATTAAATAATGATTTCAGAAAATGCCTATGCTGCTATAATGAATTGAGTGAATTTCTGTGTGTTGGTAGATGATTCAGAACTAGAAAATCTGGCTGAATTAAAAAAAGAAGTTCCTAATACTCTGACCAGCTTGTATAGCTTAGTATTGCAGAGTTATTGCAAATCTGATTTATGATTTAATGATTTAGGGTATGATTCTGTATAACCTTTAGTATGGTAGTCAAAACTACAAGATCTGAACACTTCTCAGATGCGGGTGACTGTTTTACTCAAAGAGGAAACAGTAGAACATTATTCTGGTTTCATAGGACTTGAGGTGATTTACAGAGAGGTGACAGCACTGGCAGGAACAGAACTTCTGGATCATCAAGTCCACTCTGCTGCTATTACAGCAGCAGCACAGAACCCTGTTTGCAGACTAACCAAACTCCATCTTCAAACCAAGTCTTTTGCTGCATTAGAAAACTGGATTTCTACAGGGACTGAAACATCTACATTTCTGCCAAAACTTTTCTATTCAGTTTGCTACTGCTTGTTCTTATACCAGCTTTGTACTTAAGCATTGAAAGCTCTGCTGTTGACCAATTTGACTCCTTTGATATGTTTATAGATCACAATCATAGCTGTTAATTTTCCAAAAACTAAACAAGCCAAGCTCTCTTTAACTTCCTTGGAAGACAGGATCTTCCAAGTTATTTACTAGTCACACTAAAACCTTTCTGCATACTTTTTGCACATGTAAACATGTTGAACGTGCATGATGGAGCAAAGCAGAGTAAGTTGTACCTATACTTTATACTTTGCACAATGCAATTTATACTTCCCCACTTCTGTTGGAAACATGAAGGCTAATGTATTCCAGACGCATTTACCTTTTTCATAAAAATGTAGCATTAAGTGATTCCCAGTTACTGTGAGACCTATTTGAAATATACAATATCTACTCTTCATGTTCCAGTTCAGAAAACTTCAGCTTATGATGGTAATTACTATTAGTCCTTAAACATGAGTTTGTGACTACTTTGTTTTCACATGTGAATAGTATGATTTAGCTTGGAATAAGACCTTGAGCTCCATAACTTACATCTTGTACTATGACCACGGGACTCATCTTCCACTTGCTGCCATCTATAAATGAGATATTTTGCCTGAGGTCAAGGAAATTTTACATCTGAAATGATAACCAGCTAGAAGGACTCCATTTCTTAAATAGTAAAAGTCATTCTGCATTATCATTCTTTGGTTGCAAATGCACATTATGTAAACTTATTAGGGAATGGATTTTGCCCCCAAAGAAATGTTCACTACGCAAAAATGACAACAAACTAAAATAAACCCCAAAGCTAAGTAAGAAAGTAGGCTTTAATTTTCAGAAGATGCATTTTCATTCTGTTTATACTAGCATTTAGTCCAGTTTGACTTGATTCATTAAGTACTTTGTAGTCTCTTCCTGTCACATTTTAATCTATGTTTTACACATTAAAGTAATGAACTTTCAGTGGTACATAATAATAGATCATAGCTACGATGTGAGACTTATTTGTGGTACAGAGACTGACATTAAAATACAGATCTAAGCATAGAGCTTTTATTTTATTTACTTTCCCCAAGCTAAAGTAGTCCTTTTCTTTTCTTGTCGTTTCTTTTTTTTTAAAAAAAAAAAACAAAACAAAAAAAAAACAGAATAAACTGCTGGAGATACTAATTTACAAAACAAGAGGTTCTTTGGAAAAAATGCATTACAAACTGCATTCTGGACTTGATCTCAGGTCTACAATACAGATATACTGGCTACATATTTCTAATATCTGTATCCGTAACTCGTTGCCTAAATTGAGATATTTCAGGTCCTCTTTCTTCCACTGCCGATTTGCTACATTGCCTTGAACAAATCCTTTAACTCTCAAGATCTATTTACCTATTACTTGTCTTTCTTTAGAGAAGAGGCTGTGCAGAGATCAGCATAAGAAGGCCTTGAATGTTCCAGCATCTACTAAAAAATAAAAAATATGTCGTGAGAAAGGAATGAAAATTTTGCTTTCTGAAGGAAAGCAAAGCTCCTGAAATATGAGGTGAGAAGAGACTTCAGAATAAAACTGCTGCAAAAGGGTCTGCAGAAGAATACATTTAAATAATTGTTTCCACCTCCAAGTATTGTGCGTTACTGCCAGCCTTTCTGGGGAAGGCACCTGTCTCTGAAGTGCAGCCATCTGTTTAAGATTGCACTGCAACGTTAAATAATCGAGTAGGAAAAGAAATCGAGTAAAACAGCAACTGCAGCTGGAAGAGTGGAAAAATATAAGTAAGCAGAATTAACTCAGGACTTGGAATTTTAGTCTGTTTACCATGGTAGATAGTATAAGTTCTTATTAGAAAAAAATCAGTTAAAATATTAAGAAAGATCTCAGCTTTCATGCTGTATCTGAGTCAAATGGTCCAATTACTACCCTATTGTGAATACTCTCTAGAGATTGTGGCGGTCCTACTTAATTTTATTCCCTTAAGTGTCTTAGGAGTGTCTCTGAACATTGCGCCCTGGCTCATGAAGGAACATAGTACAAAACCTTCTCCTCTGCTTTCTTCCTTCCCGTTTTTTTGGCTTACATTGTAAGAAACTGTGTGGCTTCTTACCTCAGACACAAAAGCACACCAGGTAAATCTCATGTTTCACTGCGAAGGGAAATGGAAGAAAATGACTCAGGAGACTTGGCTAAATTGATGTATGACCTTGGCAAGTCCTTTAGTCTCTCTATACCTTGCTTTCTAAACTAGAAAGGATCTAGTATTACCTGTCTACTCACTGGGGAATTTGAAGCATAGGTGCAATGCATGGCTATCACTGAAGAATAAAATATCATGGTCCAAAGCATTTGACTGGTACAGTCTAACATGTACCACTGCCCCCTGAACTCTGAAGATGATAAAAATGAAAATTTTCACTCTGTAAATTTTGCTCTCGTGTTAATACAGTGATTTGTTTGCTTGTGGTAAGGCAAATCTTTCCCCCCTCTGTATTTTCCAAGGCAGAACTTCCATTACCTTGGGCTGGTCTGCAGTAAAAAGAATTGCTATTAATCTGACAAGTTGTTTCCAACTGCTGCAAGCATGTCATTAAAAGGATCTTCCTAACCCACACATCAGTCTTCTTGACATCTGTCATACAGCTTAGATCATCCATATCTTTCTCCCCTATGAGAAAGAGTAGTACTGTAAACATTCTTTCATTACTTGTAGTCTCATGTCAGAAAGAATCGTATACTTATTTTCGGCATGTCCAGCTTCCCCTACTACAGATCCGTAAATACAGATCTACAAACACACTCCTGGATTATCCTTTCTTTGCATCCCTTTTCTGGTTACTGACAAGCTTCAGAAAGACAGATGTAGACTTTGTGTGAAATCAGCTGTACATATTGCTAACAGATTGCTGGACAATCCAATAATGAAGCCAGTTAATTCTTATCACTCTATTTCTATTCTTTGCTCGTACTGATAGATGGGACTCTGTTAAACTCTCCCCAGCTAGGCTTTTCAAACTGCTGCTGCTGTTTATCCTTACCCCTTTCTCTCTTCTGGTCTTTTTCTTGCAAACCCTCTATTTACGTAACTAATTACACTATTCCCTTCTTTTGGTTGCCTTCACCTTTGATGCTGTTTCTATATTGTAAAAAGTTATTTCTGTTTTCCACTTTTATGTATGCATTTTCATGTTAACAACTAAAATCTGGCATCACGCTTGACTGTAATTCAGATGTCAGTTTGGATTGAAGCCATTCCTTGGAGGATATGCATTTGAAGTGACAGGGAGTAAGTGACTGATAATGAAAATACGCATTTATTTTGTCGGGACCTCAGCAGATCATTTATTGGAGAGCATATTCTAACGAGTGCCACCCACACCTACCAGATGTGTCATTGGGGATTAGGCCAGATCCCTTACAAGTGTATTGTTTGATACCGAAAGCAACTTGAAGAAGGGAAAGGAAGGGAAGATTGCAGAACTTTAATCAATAAGGAAGTAGGTTGCAGATTTACAAATGTGGAGGCAGCCTTGTCTTCAGTTCATATGCATAGCTGGGGTTTGCACAGGTTTTCTATCAAAATTATTTTAATCTACATGCACAGACACTAAACAATAAGGTGTTATTATCCTTTTTCTTGCCTCAACTTACTCATTGGTTTTTAATACTATTGGGATAAATGTTAGACCCTTTTGAGGAACTCAAGATTTCTCCCTCTCTACTTTCTCACTTGCAGAATACAGAATTTCTTCCTTCTGCCATTTTTTATGGTCTCTTCTTCTCGTTACTGATGCTAAAAAGTGATATTGTCTTTTAAAATTGCTTTCCCCCTCTGGCAAGAGCTTACTGATCATCTTTTGTAAGTGCGAAAATTCCCCATCCAATGACCAACTGAACATCCTTGTTCCTTTCTAGTGCTGTCCAGCTATTGGAAGGACTTGATCCCAGGTGTTTTTTATGTTATGTATGGTATTATCAAGTTATAATAATTCTCTACTGTTGGCCTTCTTTCTCTACCTCTCAGAAACAAAACCTGACTTGGAATTAAAAGACGAAGAAAAAAGTATTCTGAATTAGTTTAGAAAGTAAAAAATAGTATGAGTGCATTGTTGACAAGTGGAATTCAGAATTGATACATAAAATATCGATTTTGTTTACCTTGTTAAACATGAAACGGAAACAGCAATGAAACCTCACTCAGACCGAAAGAAAATGTAGGAATGACAGTTCTTTATGGTTTACTAAAAATTTCTCCTTTTTTCTTTTTTTCTTTCATGATTCTGTTTTTTACTGTGAATTGTGAATTCCAGGAAACTAAAGAGAACAAGGTCATATTTTTCATTATATTCCAAGTTGAATATATGCAAACTTAAGTCTATGTGAGCTTAAGTCACTAGATGGTGTTGTAACTGGTTGCCCAAGAGCTTGGTTGTATTCTTAAATTTTGCAGTCTTTCATAAAAATTAGTAAAGCTTCCAGTGAAATCAGTGAGAAATTCAAGCCACGATTGAAACTTTCGAAGCACAGTATGTTTTATTTTGTATTTCAGTAGTAGCAAGGCATAAGATGCAAATTAGACTAGATGTTCACATCATATTCTGTACACTGGGGGAGTCAAACATCCTCTGGAATCCTGTCAGAGTTCCCAGTTGTGGGATTCTTCAGCTTATCATCCATGGCAACAAAAGTATCCTATTCCCTGGTTTTGCTCAAATGTACAGCATGTTACAGCAAGGTGGTGTGTCATGACTTTTCCAACTATGAGGGAAAGAAACCTAAAACTGAGGATAATGTTAACCTTGATAATTATGAGGGATTAAGCTCTTTAGGAGTCAAAGAATGTCTAGAAGAACTGAGTTGAAAAAGTTACAGAATTGCCAAATGTCCTCTAATGTAAAATGTCAGCCACACCAGAATGATCATCTTGTTTTTACATTGGATCCACCCTCCAACCACTTAATCAAATTTGCATGTTTAGATTGCAAGCATTTTGGGACAGACTCCGATCTCTTTACCTGCCTGTGAGGCATCTAATCCACTTCAGACCAAACCCAATAACACTGAGATTCAATATCCTTCTCTTTATATTTCCAGAAACATGTGAGCCAGAATTAGAAATCTGAGCCTATCAAAATTTATAGGGTGGCATTCGGATAAGGATTGTGAACACTTAATAGATAATTCCATTAAGTAACACTCTATTCTTATTGAAATCTCATTTAGTCATTATTATCATTAATAACACCTGGTAAAAAAAAGTAGTAAGATCTGATCCTAAGTTGATTGTGTTTGGGTTTACATATTTTGATGAAGAATATACAGATATTTTAATTTATACATATATTTTAATTATTTCTAGGTATAGTGTTGCTGACACCTTTTGTCTCTGTCCTTACCAAATGCTGTACATCGATAACACATTCTATATTTTACATGCAGTCTAAAAACAAACAAAAAAAAGCAGAGAAAAAATCCAGAAACATTATTTTGCTGAGGTAAAAATGTGTGAACAGAATACTGTCTGCAGCTACAGTTTCTCCGTTTTTGAACAGGTTTTAGGAGAACTAGAGAAGTCGAGGTGTGTGAAAGAATGATCAAAGGTTTGGAAGGGCTTTCAAAAAAAGATTAAATAGACTAGAAGTCTTCAGATTGGAAAAGAAATCAGTGAGGGGGGATATGACAGAGGTCTATTAAATCCCAACCAGCATGGCCAAGTGACTGGAAAATTATCCTTTACTGTCTCTTCTAATACAAGAACTAACTGGCCTCAAGTAATGGCAGGGTCAAAACAGCAAAAGATGGTGGTTTTTTTCTGTAAGAGATAAGACAGAGAGGCTCCACCTTAGTATGTCTGGATATTAAAAATTTACATCATTTTAAAAAGTCATGTAGACACGTTACTGGAAGAAAACTCTGTTTTGTCTTATTTAAACACAGAAATATTTCCTCTAGCTTAGAAAGTCCCTAAAGTGCAAAAATTGCTGAATGCCAAGAGATTATATCACAGAGAAGATCACTGTGTATTTACCTTGCAAAGGCATTTTTGCCTTTGGCCACTATGGCAGGCAGGACAGTGGACTCAGTGGATGGTATGGTGTGTCTCAGAGACCGATGGAGTCACGGAGACACATAGACTCCTGCCCCTCTCACTTAAACCAATGTAATGTAACCAAGTAAGTGACACTGTGAAGAGGTAAAGTCTGTGTGAGAGGAAGCACGAGCCTCAGAACAGATTAACTCTGCAAAACAGTAGATCTCTGCAATGATGTCCACATGTTAATGATCTCCACCATTACAGGTGACATGAAAAGTATAGTAGGGAGGGGCTTGCTCATGAGTGGTATTGGGTTTCATATGTAAGATAAATGTGTGTGTGTCAGTTTATTATAGTCTGTCTAAATGAAACTCTGCATTGACCAATAGTTTTATTTTCTGCAGTGGTTTTCTTCACTAGTGCATATGTAAAAAAAAAAATGGATTAGATGATCCTTGCTTCACATTTGTCTTCCTGTACATTTTATGGTTGTAACAGTCAAGGGCAATAGCACCACAGATTGTGTAATATTTTGAGGAAGCAGGGAGAAAAGTATATAAAAAATATATTAGGGTTTGGACTGGAGCTCCTGCAGAGAGAAATGACTAAGATCCCATAAACATTTCCTGTTGGTCCAGCAGCTCCACAAATTAGTAAGGTTTTCCCCACCCATTTATTTTAAGCCTTCACAGTGCCATCCCTTTTCCATGAACTGTATTTAAAATGTAAATAAAAAGAAGGCTTTTAGGAGATTTAACTGTTTCCCTTGGTATTTAAATTATTCAATTATAACTAAAGCTATTAAAATACAGTTAATTAAAATGGTTAGATTGTTTTCCTTTGCACTGATCACAGCATTGCCCTACTTCTCCCTCTAGCTGTTTAATTCCTATTAAAAATGATAATGCTTTGCTTTATTCATAAATGCAGTAACCTTACGTACATTCTTCAAGTGATCTCTTTGCTACAAACTGTGCTGGTTTTCTTCTTTTCTAGCAGCGAAGCGGAAATTCTGCTGTAGTCTTTGGAGGTTTAATCAGCAGTAAGAGGACTCAGAATTTAAACTTTAGCATTACCAAGTCGCAAGAAATAGCACAGCTCCCAGTAAAAAGCTTTGGTTTTATTTTGATGCAATATAATGTCATTAGGGACAGTAGGAGAACCCTGGAGGTTAATAAAAGGTAGAACCTAAATAAAGGTTTCATAACTCACAATATAAGATTGCCAGATCTACACTTTTAAATATTTTATCTGCATAGTTTTACAACACTCTGTTGGGAATAGCAATCCAGCTGAAGTGCAGAGGGTAAGTGCTTTAAAAAAATATAGAAGATGCCAAGGCAAGTTCATCTCATCTCATCTTTATCTTCACAGATAAAGGAGACAAATCGAGCCCCCTGTGTTTTGGCATTACATTTAGAGCATTACAATCCTTCTTTCTCCCCCAAGGTCATAGAGACCTTTCTTGCAAGGTGCTTGTTGTCTCCATTGGGAGGCAAAATTAAGTTATAGTGAAGTGAGGAGGTCTTGATAGCCTCACACTCTCACCGAATAACAGGGTTTTCTAAGGTAAAGTCCAAAAGAAGCTCCTTTCAGCTGTTTACATAGCTTTGCGTGGATTTGTGTAATAGAAGATAAATGTCTGTGTAGGCTCAAAGGATGTTATGTAGCTACCGTATCAACAGTGACATCAAGTCGAGGTAAGTATGATGGGCCAGGAAGGTCAGACCTTGGTGTATCTTTGATCATCAAAGCACTGAGGAGCTATACATATAAGGCCATATCTACAACATTGATTTTTTTCCCTGCCTTGTTGGGCAAGGCTCACAGGGAGGGATGTGGATATGTTTGTTAAAGAAGGAAAAGCCCTAAGTAATTTAGCATTGTTCCATCTCTACCATGAGTGTCTGCACTGAGGGAGAGCATAGAGCCTGGGAATATAACAGTTTATATGATTTACATTCATAGGCCATTGCTGAAATTCCAGCTCCGCTGGAGCAGATAGCAGAACTCCTTTGGATTTCAAATTGGCCACTCTTGCTTATTTTCATGTAATATCAGTTTCACAAGAAGACACTTTCTCTTCCATGTTTCTCAAGGGCACATTGAAGGCTTTAGATATTGCTACAACCCACAAGCCTAATAAACATCATTTGCCGTATGCAGGACTGCCTGAAATAACAATGCTGTTGGGAAACTGTGCAACAATTCAGTCTGTCTCCTGCTGTGTGACAGAGAACATGTAATGCATGGGGCAATAGTAATGAGAGAGCTACAGGCTGCTCAGCACATGTATGAATGGGATGGCAGAGCAAAAAGGCTAATTTGAGGCTTCCTGGTGTAGCACGTTGGGAGGAAAAGAGTGCATTTAATATAGTCAGTTGAGATTCAGCCCTGAACAAGCTTAGGACCAGCTCAGTTGTTATAGTTGATGGAAGGGTGATGAAAATTCCGGGGTTCTTGATGATTATTTTAGTTCTGTTATCTACAGTAGATATTGCTTGATTATGGACCATCATTGACATTAACAGGAGTGTAAAAGAAACAATCTGTCTACAGTAACCTAGAGACTGTAAGCAGGAGTCTTGGCTAGAATTCAAAAACCTCTGGTATTTCAGCCCATGCTAAACTTGTAACTTTTAGCCTAAGAAAGAAATGTATGTTTCCTACCTGTCTTTCTGTTGTATGACCTTTTTTCAAACAGAAAGAGAGATCTCAGTGGAATATAGAAAGGGTGGGAGCATTTACTTAGCCTAACTCTGTATGTCTCTTTCCATAAGAATTAGATTTTCACACGGTGAAAGTCATCTGCCACTTGTATGAGGTTTTCAGACATTTTTCCTATTTTTTTCCAAGGGTTTGTGTCTGAGTTTTTGGGGAGTCTTAAAAAGCAATTGTCGTTGGGATAGCTTCCCAGACTTACTCCAAGTGTTCAGGCCCAGTGTTCAGGACTTAGCAATACTGGGATTTTCTATTATCTCAACTGAAAAACATTGTTGACAGCTTTAAATGAATATTTATTTTTTTTCAGTTGAAAATTCAATTTTCAGTAAAAGATAGTTAGAGGCATTTTATGCTCTGTAATGTTACATTATATTAAACAGTTTAACTAGGTACTTCCAGTTCTGTTTTCATTTTGTCCTCTGTCTAATGGAAGTTCTCAATGAAGGACTCTAAATTTGTCTAAGGGTTCAGTGAGTACTATCAAACAAACCAGTGATTCAGAAATATAGTACAGAATACGGCTGTTCGCTTATTCATTCAGTGGAGCCTCCTACAGAGATAACATCTGCTTATTGACTTCTGATGAGGTGTGTGGATGGAAAGGTAGATACTGTTCCTAAAGTGTGTTTTTTAATCACGTAATCCTTTTCTGAGAGATGTCATAAGGGATTCCCTCTCCTTCCTTTGCTAGACCATTAATGTTACAGTTCTTATGAGTGCTCAGGTTTTCTGTCTCCTCATTTAGTTAGCATGACTGATTCAGCTGGGCCTGTGCTGGTGGAAATCCTTCATCCTACAAATATGCTTAGCTCTTTCTCGTATTAAGTATTCCTTATCACATCTCTTCACCAAAAGGAAAAACAGAAGCAATTTAAATATTTTTTTTACAGATAAGAAATTATAATTATGATGCTGAGGGTTTATCACAGAACTTTGTTTATGGACTTTTTATATGATTATGATCTCATTTGTCAAGTCGATGGTTGGGTTGGTGCAGTTCTTGAGAAATCAGTTTTGCACTGGCAGAAATCCATGTATTTAAAATACTGGATTCCTGTTTTGTGCTAAAATTGGGCTTCTTATAGTTCTCCATGTGTTCTGTTATTACTATTGCATGTCAGTTACTGGATGTGGGAAAGATTCTCCACAGAATTCAAATACAGAAACTTTAGTTACTGCTTTATTTTATGAGCTGTTCAGATGCCATAAGTAGAGCAAGTCTAACGTTTCTTGCAAAGCTAAAAAGTCCACAACGCTTCATTTCTGGAATACAACATTAAAGTAAAAAAGACAGAGGCTAACTGATATGATATGAAATAGTAAAAATATTAGACCAAGCCAAGTTTTAAACTCCGTATTTCATTCACACCTTCTGCATTCTTCTAAGTACTCCTACTATGAGCAGCCAGTCCTTTGCTGCTCTGTCACCACTCTGTCTCTTCTTATTCATTCCTATTATGAATGAGAAAGATTTGCTTCACAAAGAATTCTGGATGGTAGTGCAGGTTAAGTCACTGGCTAATGCAAAAGACGAGCCAATTCATTTTGAAGTTATTGTTCCGTGATCAATTTGCTATTGACAGGGGTAAGATCAAGATAGAGCTTCAAATTCTATCTTGAAATTGAGTCAATACTAATTATAATCTCATCCACAAATCTTATATTTGGGGCAGGTTTAGGAAATGCCATAATTTTGTGTAATCTATAAAACAACTCTAATTTGTAAAAGATTTTCAAGTATGTGTCGTGATATAGGACATAATTCCTCGGATCTTGTCTATGTCATTACTTTGTTATGGTCCGAAGTTCAACAGGTATTTTGGGATTTTTAGCATGCTGATGGGAAGCTTTGCAGGTGCAGAATAACTGCTTCCTGGAGATGGCAATATTTTATTGCAGGTGACTGATTCCCTGTTACATTTTGTTGTTGTTGTTGTAAAACCAAAGTGAATCAGTCAAAAAAAGATCTTAAAATCTGGAACGAAGAACAGTTTTTCTCCAGTTGAAAGCAGACACAGTAAGAGCTCCAGCATTAAGTTGCATGAACGGAGAATAAAGATCAGGGATCCCGTTCAAATGTATGCTGCAATGACTGAGCACACCCTGCAACTCATCTTATTTAATCCTGGGAAGCATAAGGACTGCACATCAGTTATAACTGCAGCTTATCCTGATTCTTAGGATGCATTCATCCCATGTATGCTCTTTGACATCTGTCACACAGTTATGTAAAAGTTTCCAATGACATGCCTGACTGCTAATCTTGGATCAGGGTCAATTCCAGTCATCGTTCCATGCAGTGAGAGTAGGGATGTTGTTCCCTTTGTGCATCACCAGGCCTAGTATCATTCATGTATGCGGCGGCATCATTCTCCTCTTGAATTCTGCTCTGTAACAGCTTTTTTTTTGTCTCGTGTGGCATACCTATTTATTTAACATCATTCTTTTATCATGTAGCTCTGTGACCTGATTATTTGTATTAGAAACCAAATAAAGTATGTGATAAGATATCAAAAGTAAATGAGGTATTAGAAAGTCTTTACAAGTAAAAAGATAATGTAACAATCTTTAAAACTACCACTCAGTAATCAAATCAAATTTTTCAAATTTCAGCATGTCATACAAAAGTTTGTGACACTGCATTTAGTACTTGTCACATTTCAGATATTTTCATGAGTCCAACTGATACTTCTTTTTCTCATAAATCTTATTTCATATAGGAAAACCTGTTCACAATTTGATATTAATTGCACGTAACAAAAGTTAATGGTTGGAATTCTGAACTCTGGATAAATACTTGTATCATAGAGTCAGCACAACAGCCTTTATTGTTCTTACAGTTTTAAAAGAAATATCCCAGTAGAGTCATGGAGAGTGAATTTCTGATTCAGAATCATGTTTATTCCAAGGAGCTGATGCTAAGTGGCGTGGTTACTTAATCAAGGATGCTTGTGATCCATATGTCCAGTCAAAATGAACAGTGACTATGATACCAAGAACTGTTCACAGAAATTATGTAATGAATAATTAATACAGTCTAGAATATGGAAATCTGTACAAAAGCAATTCACTGACAGAAACAGCAGAGAAAAAAGCCTGACCCACACATGATACCCTATTTCTAGAGAGCCTCGACAGTGCCATGTTAAGAAAAGCTAGCAGTAACAGATGTTCACCCTCATTCCAAATCCAAGTTAGAAGGAAGCATGGAGCAGGTGTCATTTTCCTCCTCCCTTGCTACAAGTCTAGGTCTAAAAACTGGCATTTAACCTGAATTCAAACTAGGGACCTTCAAAGTTAAAAGTATGAACATATATTGAGCTGAGCTGAAACAGCCAGCGTTCTTTGCATGGAGTTGTATAAAACTTGTATTTGTGTGGACAATCAGTGACTCTACCATTCAGTTACTGTGTTATTCTTTGATAAGCGGAAGTGCAGAGCTGACCGAAACATCAAGTTTTTATTTTACAAGAAATAGCACCATTTTGATGTTTCAATTTGGATATACAGTGGAAATTTTCAGGAAAATATAATTTTTATATTTAATACATGTTAATTTTTACTTATAGTAAAAATTAACCTGATTATGAAGGAAATGCCAAACTAATTAAAAAACAAAACAACCCCCACCAAAAAACAACACACCTTCAGTGCAGAAAAAGTTAATTGTTTCACTCAGTATGAAATAGCAATTTTCCAACTCTTCTTCCATTATAACGAGGAATAAAACATTTTGTGACATTGCTACATTGTGAAATGATATAAAACTATTAATAAATATATAGAAGGTAAAAATGCACGGCCTGTTATGTTCTGCCCACAGGAATTAAAAATTAATGTCATCTCACCATATTTTTATGGAAGAAGCACTGAAAAAACTTCCTAGTGGAGCAGTGAGGAGCAGATGAAAATGGATAATGGTAGACATTTGGGTACAGTGCTGATCAGGCCACTGAATGCTTTGGTGTCTGCCCACAAAGAAAGTCTAATTTGTGTACCTGATTCGTGATTCTGGGGTTTTCTTTGGTTAAAAATATTCAACAAAAAGAATGAATCTTCTGTGCAAAAAAGAAACTCTCTGTGGTATTGCTTTCAAAAAAAAAAAAAAAAGATAAATTGAGAGAGTTTGGGTTTTTTTTATCCAGTTGAACCTGGCATATGTACAACTGTACCTGTTTCTACATAGGTATGTCCAAAGAGGGTAGCAAGGCACAGGACCAAAACCTCCTCATGGGCACGCAGCAGTCAGAGTTAATACCTCACTGAGCTGTTCCCAGCCAGAGTGAACAGCTATGTCAGAGTCCCAAAAAAGCCTGGAGAGAGAGGAAGGCACATCATGTCCTTCTATCTGACAGCCTGTAGTGTCAAACAGTGACATATTACAAGCATATTCTCCAAGGATGTAGCGAGCTGCTGCTAGACCTGCTGCTCTAGTAATCTGGGAGGTGTTTTACTTGAGCCCACACAGCTACCTCCGAATTTTCTCTCTTTAGTATCACTAAATGACCTCAGGTTGATCCCCACGTGAGTTTGAAATTTTGCATTATTTTTCCACTCCAATACTGTGCAATAAAAGCTTTCGTTTAACTTCTAGCTGCACTGGGTTTGCTTCTGTATTTGTAAGCTATTTTCAGGCCTCTCACACTTACTCTTCCTTTTGGGCCGGTATGCAAATTCACGTTGTGTAACTGCTCTGTGACTCATTCTTCCACTTGCAAAATCTCTCTTTGGGTGGGCCCTGCTGGCTCGCAGTTAACTGAATCTGCTATACTGGCACGTTCCTATGCCTTTCTTTGGCTAGCCCTTGTGTTCACAGGCATGATCTTTTCCAGTGAACAAGTGTCACATTTAGCTATAACAGCCATTTCGGTTTTCAGTACACGACACCATGCAATGTAATATCTGTGATTGTATCCTGTTTTAGTAAATCTGATTATTTCCCAGCTTCAATAGCAAAACCAGACCTCTTAATATTTACGTTTCTTTACTTAAACAATAAGTACTTGTCAAAACTCTAAAATGACAAACGCAAAGAAAACAAAAGATGTTGATTTCACTAATGGAACGCATCAGTCTAGTGTAAAGCTGAGAGAATGTGCTCCTTTTATATCAATTACTAACGTTTTGTTACATTTGTTTATTTAAATCATGCTATTTTATTTCAAGAGAGCAAATCTGAAGTCTGTTTATTAGAAACCCAGTAATTATACAGCAATCATATTGCTTGTGATTGGTTCATGCTTGCCCTCTGCCTCATGTTTATCATTATAAGTGGACTGAAAACACTAAAACCCTTGCTTATTCACCGTGTGAGAGATGGAGTCCTTGAGGAAAGGTGTATAAATCAAGTGGACATTAAAGCCACAGTGTGTTTGAATGTTGCTGCCTGCAACTGATCTGCATATGCAACAACTATTCCTTTTTGAAAACACTACCTGTCACAGATTTTTTTTTAATAAAAGCTTTGAAAAAGAAATCCAAGTATAAGGGACATTAGAATGCTATGGAGTGTTTCCGGACAAAAGCTGAGCAGTTCCCTATTAACTCCTCAGTGTACAATGCAAATATGCTGTTCTTGATTATTCAGGAAAAGGGCTTATTATCAAGGGGCACTGAAATAGAAAGGGAAAACATTTGTACCTTTGTCCTTTATGAATTCATCTATTGACTCCTTTGAGCCTATGTCATTCATGGACTTTCTGAAAGACGGGTTTCATAAATAACTCTATCAGGCCAGCATCCAACATTACCTTTAGTAAGAAAATAAATTTTAGTTGTGACAAATAGAACAAGTTCTGACTGCAAGCAGAAAGTGGAGGCCATTCAATTAAGGCACAGAGAATAAGCCCCAGTTCTGAATCTCACACAGAACCTATGAGGAGTTTGCAAACAAATGATATTTAGATTAAGTATTCATTGAATGATCTTAAATAGTACTTGCTGAAAATGATGCTTTATCCAGAGACAATAGATCGAAACAGAGACATCATCTTCAATTTAGAGAAATCTGTTCTTCAGATTCTTTGGAAAAGAGCATCAGCTGCACTTGGCACAGCTGGGGGGAGGGTAGAAAATATGTCTGTCAATCATACATGTAATTTCTGGTATTCAAGCTGTTCCAGGGCCATTTTGGACCCCAAAGTACTTTAGACGAGCATCAGAACTGCTCTAGCTCGTGTCTTGCCATAAGACTTCATTTCAGCCCTCAGGGGTCTTGGTAACTTTTCTGCCACGATACTTTTTCCAGCTCATCTATGCAAACCACAAACTTCCCACATTCTGGAAGACTCTCCAGAAGACCAAATCCACCACCCATCAACAAAACACAAAGAACTGGAAAATGATCAAGGAATTTGCATTCTAAAGGAAAAAAAGAGCCAAAGCATTTCCAAGTAACAAGGCCACCAGTCCCAGAGAAGACACTGCCATCTTTTGTAAAGCATGCAAATCCTTGAACTAAGGCAGAAAAGTAGTGAAGAACAGGGGGTTGAGATCAATATATAGGAGATAACTTTCATGATTAATAAGACATGAAAATCAATTATAAACAATTAAAATCGGTTAAAAGCTATGAATCAAGTTAATCAGGGCTGAGCAATGTGATTACTGGGGACAAATGATGGAAAATGAGACAGTACAAATTGACTAGAAAATGCAATAGTCTCCAAAAAATAGATTTTTTTAATTTTATATGAACAATAATGACATTTCAAAAAGGAATATGGGCATTCACTATTCGTGATGGTATTTGAAGGAAATCAAGAAATACTAAAATATATTCTTGACAACTGACTAAGTAGAAAAAATTTTTAGCGTATGAGAAATTTTGGATATTGTGAATCCTGGCAATAAGAGGGAGATAATTGCTCTGAAGAAGTAAAAAGTAGAATAAAGAACTAAGAAGATGGGATTTTTAAAGGTATATAAGAGCTTTAGTCATCTAACATAAACTGTGGAAAATATTAGTGATCAGAGAGGGGACTTCAACATTGATAAGGCAAATGATGTTATAGTGGACCTATTTAATCTGTTTTTCAGGCACCTGTGCCTGGACCAACAAAATTAATCATGAAATTTTCCTCCTACATGTGGCCGAACTCAGCTGACTGTGATTAAAGTTTTACTCTTTCTATTGGGTTGGAATATGTTTCTGAAATCTAATGATATAGAGTAACATGTTCATACAAGTTACGAACAATTCCTTTATGTTGATCCAAGTATGTAAATAAGGATGACTTTTAACAAAAGGTCAGTTTATTTCATTAATGTATGATTTTTCTGTTACAACAGTCCATTGTTTTAAATTCTCTGCCTCTCTGTGAGTTTTGACTTAACTAGGGGATGGTATTGAAGAAGCAGTTTCAGTTTCCTCATTCCTCTGATTTTAATGAAAGCCAAAAGCTAACCTCAGTGACTAGTACATGCCACTGCCCATCTCCTCTCTAATGCTATCCTGGCACACTGCCTTGTATTCATATTTTTTCTTTAGTATTAATAAATATATGGGATTTAGTCAGTGAATGCTATAATGCTCCGCAGCGCTGTTGTTTTTTTTTTTTCTTTCAAATCCTATAGGTTCACTGTGGGGATATACATAGTTAACATTTGTGTGGTAAGACGTACTGACTTATAAAGGTGATAAACATTAATGGCATGTGAAGACCTTCCCTACAATTGGATTTTGCCATTATTTTCGTCACTGATGTAGCAGCATGGTAAAAATCACTGACAGCACTAACACCAATATTAGCAATGGTGAAGGCTGCAAGTCACTTGGAAGTGAGTAGAGGCTGGGGAACGACATTGGAAAACCAGAGTGAATTGGCAGCCACCATCGCAGCAGGAACTTTTCTTTAGAATGTGGGAGAAGTTTACGAATCCTTTATTTTCCTTTTGTTGTATTACGTAGGAAAAGCTTTTCTCCCTGACCCTCTCAGGGATTAAAGAGTCACCAAAGGGTGTGGTGAGCTTTGTAAATAATAGATAACATTTCTTGAAATGGCTGCTTAAAGTTACACACGTGAGTCTATATGGGTGAAAATTAAATCATTTCAGAATGTAAATATTAGCACTTAACCAACTCTCACTAAAAGTCAGTTCACATTCCTTTTTTGATAACCTTGTCTGCGTAAGTATAATATAAATTTTAGCTATATAGTATGGCTATAAATGCATTATAATTATCCATCTGCATTTTAAAAAGTTATTAGTGGTTTTGAGAAACATCCTCTGTGTGAATACTAAGACACTCAAACCCGTTTGTCACCTCTTAAAATATGAGCTGCTCTTAATGGCTGACTGTGCAGTTACAGTTATTAATATGTCCATGACTTACACGATTATCATAGCTGCTGTATCAGGAACCTCTCCAGATTAGAGGACTTTTTGCATAACACCAAAAAGAAATGAATATAAGGTTTTGAATCTGTTTCACATTTTCCATTAGAATGACTTATGATTAAGGTGTTTTATTTCAATTTTTTTCCTCCTTATTGAGACCCTGGAATGAATCATTATAACAGTCTATGAGATGTTTGAAATCAGAATTATTAGTACCATCCTTCATGTGATCTTCTATTGAAAAGTCCAGTGCCAACAGTGGAAATTTTCTTTCCACAGGCATATACGCTAGCAAGAACTAGGGTATCATACTTTGAGATTAAAGTTCAGCAAGAAATAAAAACTAATTTCATCAGCATTTCTCCAGTTTTGCCTGCAATAGTTACTCCTATTTTGACACAACACAATAAACATTAAACTGTCACTAAATTTTTAAGTTAGATTTGTTTTCTATTTATAATGTGAACGTTATCTCTCAAATTTGCTACCAGTTAGCCTTCGGGGGTCTATAACGGATGACATTGGAATCGATCCCAAATTGAAAAGTCGGTTAAGCACATGCTTAAGTTTGTCCCTATTCAGCAAAGTGTTTCAGCAGATGCTTAAGGCATAGTGAGGACAGTGAGACATTAGTTATGTGCTAATGGCTACATTTGAAAGTTATGTTTGTGCCTGAGTAGCTTGCAGAATAGAGGTGGACTTCCAAAGGGAATGAAGTAGAATGAAATACCTCTGTCATTCTTCTGGGTTGAAAACTGCCTTTCCGGCTTGTGCAAGCTCCACATAAAGGAAGAGGAAGCCGCAGAACAGAATTCTATTCTCGGTAACCCATAGGAACAAAACAGAAACCCCCTCATTTCATGCTGGAGTACACTAGATCTTTGAAATTACATTTCCCTTCAGCACAATCTTCTTGCTAATTTCCATGTACGGTTTATGTTCAGTAACTGAAATCAAAAGATATACTTTATATATAATGCTCTTTGAAGTTGGTATTTAAAACAAGAAGAAGAATTGAGACAACATAAGCTCTGTTTTTAAATTTAACAAAATAACTTACAAAAGGACAACTTTGTTTTGACTGGAGAGTTTCTCTGCATGATTTAATCCTTCCAGATAC
Organism: Charadrius vociferus; assembly: GCF_000708025.1. Classification (NCBI taxonomy): domain Eukaryota; kingdom Metazoa; phylum Chordata; class Aves; order Charadriiformes; family Charadriidae; genus Charadrius; species Charadrius vociferus. Next base: position 462,330 of record NW_009648330.1, read on the forward strand.
TTTACTTATTTTTCTTGTTTTAAGATAATGTCTTGTTCTTTTTATCTATTGGGCAAGCTCCTCTTTTTCTTGTGGAAGAATGTCTCATCTCTGTTGCAATGGAGTTGTACAAGAATACATTTGCATTAAGAATACAATTTTTGCTGACAAGCTTTTTTATCTGAAACAAACAAGACTGTGCAGACCATTGTATGTGCCCTTTTTTCTCAGGTTAATTGTAATGAGTGACCTACTAAAATCTTCACAAAGCAGAACAGAATTTCATATAACTTGAAATGACAAAAAACTGCAAACTTCAAACTTAGTCACAAATTCATACTGAAAAATCCATTCTTCTCTGTTCTGTGACTGAATGTTACTGCTTAACAGTGACTTTCATGGATAGTTTTGCTAATTCAAAGCAAGGAAAATGAAAATTTTGAAATACTTCTTCAATCTGCATGCCTTGTTTTGACCACAAGACAGACATGTGAGTAGTTCAGGTTTTGTCCCTGGCTCTTCTACAGACTTACTGGCCACGTCATTCTGTCTCATTGTCTCAGTGTCTTTTTTTTTTTTTTTATGAACTTAGTTTAACATAAAACAACCTACCAATTCCAGTGGTCCCCTTTTTTACCTTCTCCGGAAGACACCAGGGTGTAATATAACTACAGCCTACCTTGTAATACAATTTTAAAAGTACATTTCAATGGCAGTAGGATACTGTCTGGCCAGCTCAGCCCAGTCCAGCCTAGTTCACCAAAAGATTCAGGAGTGAGAGCCCAAGAGAGCAGCAAACTGCTACTATTATACTCTGAGAATGAGATGTATTAACGTTGTGTTCATTTCTTTGCTCTGCAGTAGTGTCAAGGCTTAGAAAGCCCTTATGAAACTTGTGTCAGTAATTTATGCTAACGATGTTTCAAAGCCAAACTCATTACTAGTAAAATGTCATGCAATTCCTTTTTCTTCGGTGGCTTTTCATTCATAGAAACAGAGATTATGTTCCAGTATGTTCTTGAAACATGCTAAAATGACAGTTCATAGATATCTGAAAAACAGTTTCTTGATCCAAAAATCCAGGATTACTTTTCTGCCCTGGAGACTGCCAACTCATTATTGTCCTAATCAGAGCATGTGTAACTCAAAACTTGACTTAGATTCAGACATAGCCTTTGTTTCAAACCTCCTGCACCACTAACATCTGTTCCGTTCAGTAGGATTTTTCCATTTGGATCCCGAACAGCTCAGCCATCAGCTGTCTCTGGATGTTCTCCAGACTAACGCTGCCAGTAGCATGTGGTGTCCACCTCTCTGCACCTGTCTGCTCCTGCAGCCCAAAGCGGGGAGAGCACCAAGACAGTGCCTGTTAGGGCAGAGGAGGGCATGGGCCACTGGCCTGACTGAGGTTTGCGCTGCCCTGCGCTAGGAGGAGTTCACCAGAAGGGAGATGTGGCTCCTCTCAAGCCATTTATTGCTAACAGTCCCAGCTGGTGATAAATCCCCATGCAAGTTGTCATCTAGTTTCTCTCCTGATCCTGTATTATGATGCTGATAGCCTTCACACCTTACAGTATACTATTATTTTGCCAGTGGTATCTACACAGCCTATTTGGAAAATGGGGAGTGAAGCTAGATATGATAAAGCCGTCTTGGGGGAAAAAACACACTTGCTTCAGCAAGTGGAATTGGAAACCTCTGAAACAGCAGCTGACTGAGAGCAGGTAGTTTTTAAAAAATATTGTAAGTAAAATCTGGTAATTGCTGTCAGTTGGACCAATGACCTAAAAGTTTGTACAACCTGACTCAGTTTCCCTTGTACTAGTGTACTTGCACTGTCATCTTTCCTGAATTATTCACTTGCATGATGGTAGTGTTCAAAGGCCAGCTCATGATTGTATCCCTGTTGTGCTGGCTACTGCGCCAACACAAGGTAGGGAGAAAATCCGGTTTTGGAGTGACCACTAACGTCAACATTTTCTATATATAGAATATGGTTAATTCTCTAAAGCTGTCTTACTAAGTGAATCTGTTGCAAATTCTTTAAGTATCAAGTAACTAGTAAATTTGCAGCAATGATTTGATGTTAATTCTTTAGCTGTAGAGTTCCTAATCCTTTTTTCCCATGTGCCCTTTAATTTCCCTTTGCAGCAGCTCACCTCTCATTTTAAAAATTTCCTTTAAGAGCCAATGTTAAATACCTTCATGAACTGATGAACAGTTCTAGATAATGCTGCAAATTACTACTTTTATATTATGCTTATTATTCACTTGTCAAAGGCCTGAAATCATAGCCCAGATAAGAATATCAACCATCCCAAGTGTAATGATATATTTTCTCGCTTCTTCTTTGTTATAAACTACTGCCCAGTTCTCCAAAGCGAGGAGTGTTGGTGCCAATGTGCATCAGAAATACGCTGAACTTCCTTAGGTCTGGATACATCTGCTTAGTGTCGTTGCACTTTTTCTGTGTAAATAACAAGTTATGTTAATGCAGAAACCTCTGAGGTAAAACAAGACAAAAAATTTCTAAAGTATACAGAGGACATGTAGGCCTGAGTCTCTATGACCTTTATGAATATGAGAGAGGGTACAAAATAGATGTGAGGTAGGGGTTCCAATTCTAGTCTAATACAGTTTGTCTTGGGTTAAAGGGTTCATCTGTGCCCACAGCAACAGTCCGTCGTTTCTAGTGTATTTGTTCAGAAACCTGTTTGGAAACCAACCAGAATGTTCTGTGAGGTTTTGAGGGTTAGGAAAGAGAAAGTCTAAATTTTGCTCAAAGACCCTGACCTCAAGGTGGTTCAAAGTTTAATTAATCTATTCAGTAAAAAACAACTTATATTTTTAATGAATGCCACTGTTCAGACTCTTGGCAGAAATCTTCAACATAATCAGGTATGTTAGCTCCTGTTTCCATGTCCTCTCTTTTTAAACAATAAATGGCAGAATAGTCTGGAAAATGCGTATTACTACTAGCCTGCGGTAGCCTCTAGTGGCCTGAGGCAACTGGTTGTATGCAAAATACAAATGCTGCTGGCACCCATGGCTTTTCTTTTTTAGCTACACATAGGTTAAATATATATTTATACCTGCTCTATTTGAGATAATACGAGGTCTGAGGCCAGTGCAATGCAAGAGAAAATAAAGTTGCATGTACATTTTCAGCAAAGCAAGAAAACAAGTCTGAATTTGAATTTCTGTTCATCATGCTCAAGCAAGGCCTATCCTGAAGATGTAGTCAGCATAACAGAATGGATGTTAATTCTGCTTGAGAGTCCACACTTTGGCATGGCTTCAGGTCAACCTGTTTATATATAGCTAGAGGCTGAAAGATCCCTGAAACACATTACTGACGGAAAGAAACACAGACTCCCTTTTATGCATTATGCTAGAAGTATTTAAAAAATTAACACTAAGAAAATGCTATCACATGTGGTAGGCTACTGATCATAACAGCAAAATAAACATTCTCTAAAACAATACAAATTACACCATGAGGAAATCAATGACCTGGTCTTAATACTAGTTTAGTATTCAATATTGGATTAGTACCAATGAGTCTTATGAACTCTGAAGAGGGACTTATGAGCACGGCTGTTCAAAGAGTTAGAAACCCCCAAAAAATCATTTTAACTGGGTCAACCAAATGTAAATTAAGGATGAATGGGTATTTTTCTGCTGAAATAAAGCTACTGTCTTATTTTTGAACCACAGAATTAGAGCCAAATAGAAAGGTTCTACTCTTGAATTTATATTGTGATAGCTAACCCTTTCCTTCATTCCCCTTGGTAGACATATTATATTATGGGTCCTAAAAGAACACTCTGATTAGTAGAAACACCATAGTTGGCAGCTTTATATTTTTTAGAAATGTTAAACCCAGAATACAGGACCCATTTTACTGAGTATTTTTATGAGATTGATTCAAGAACACTTAAACCTTTGTCTGACGTCTTCCTTCTGTAGATGTTATAGGATCATTCAGGCAAACGTACATACAACACAGTTTCACACTCAATAATCAAAGGATAAAAGCCTCGTCCATCTCTCAGCTAATAAGAAACACAAGACAAAAATAGTAAAACCAAGAAAGATACAAAGCTTAACCAAGTGTTGGTCAACTTTCAAGATCATAACCTGAGGATTCTTGATGACCTAGAACGATATTCAAGAAGCCAGAAAGTGCTGGTACAATGCTCTTAGCTAGTGGTCATCTTTCAATAGAGAGAGATACCGGTCAAAGGCTAAGAATCTTTCTTGATAAAATGATTACTTTGTTCCAGGGCAATTTCATCTTAGATTTCTGGGAATTCCTTTTTTCCTCATATAGCTTGTTGAATTGAAAAGCAAGGCTTCCCCTCCTTATCCTTAATTCCTATGATTTATGAGTATCACTCTCTCTGTTTTATTGCATTTCCATCCAATCCCTTCAAACAAATCAAGTGTGAAACCTGGGACTATGCAACTCATTCCACTAAGGTCTAAGATATGTCATTTATTATCTTTATTAACATTATAAAGTCAAGCTTTAAATTGTTTTCCTTTAAGTCAACTCTTTCTCTGTAGAGTCACAAGCAAAAGTAAGAGATTTCTTTGATCATTTAGAGTACACTCATTAAGCACCTGCTTTGACTTTAACTCTAGAGTAACTTCTCTCTCTCTACTGACTCTGTAGGGATCTAGAAAGTCATTTCTTACTTCATCCCCTAAGTTAGGAGCCTAAAGTAAGGTTCTCCCTGTCTGTCACAATTTTACAGAAATGCAACCTCAAGTTGTATTAAAATAACTAAGAAGACATGACAACAGCTAGTCACTCAGTAGGTGTCCGCCAGTAAATTAAAACAAAATATTAGCATTATGTAATCCAGCTGTCATCGTTTGTCTTGCGAACAACATTAGATAGTGTATAATTTCCAATAATGCATACATCAAATGTTTTGTATTTTATAAGAATTCATCTTGGTAGCAAAAATTTACTACCCATGAGAAAAAAAAAAAAAAATGTTCCTATACAACTTGCTTGTTTTATAATTGTGAATTCCCCAGGTTTTACGTTATAATTTTAAAAGAAAAGCGGCTCTCAAGGGAAGAAGAAAAGGGAAATTATGTCAGGGTGCACTTGCTTGATTACTTTCAACCAATATAAATTCACACAGATACCAAATGGGATATCCCTGCTCTCATTGCACATGCAATGTCTTTTATTGTGTCAGCACTCATCTTACAGAGCTTTGTGGGCAGTCAGATCAAGTATTGATCCTGATGAAAACTATCCTTTTTTTTTGTTTATTCTGCAGAATAAACTGTTCTGGAAGAGTTAACTACGTGGCCTTCCTGTTCCAAAGTAGAAATCACTGTCATCTTAGAAGAGTTACTCCAGAATATTATAAATTTTTAATACAGCATCTCCATGGAAAATTATTCCAGAACAATTGTGTTAGCCACTTTCCTTAGAAGACAAGCGATAAAAATATTGTTTGGCTCATAAGGAGTACTAAGAACGTACTCAGCATTGATTTTCTTCTTGGACGGTTTGCAAAAATCAGGCTGTTTACATAGTGTAGATACAGGCATTTTCTTGCTTAACACCTGATAACTCGCCTTTGCTCTTTTGTGTTCTGCTGAATTGTAGATGCTCAGTCTAATTGTTTGAGAGGGGAATCAAACGTAGTCTGATACTTAACAATCCCAAGAATGGGTCTAGTGATTTAGTATTACATATAAAACCATTAATGCAGCTCCACACCTCAGTAGAGCTGTAGTTCCCAATTCGTAATCCTTCTTAAGACTGGAATAGACTAACCCAAACGCGTGCACACCTCAGTGCTCAGATTTTCAAGTTGCTCTGTTACTCATTAGCATTACGTGAAGGAAAGGGCAAAGCAGTCTGGATAATATAAAACACACACTTCACCGCTGGAACATTGCCCAGTGCTTCAATCAAATTCAGTCAAACCGTTTCGAGTTAAAAATAGTTCAACTTGTTTTCTTTTCTCTTTCTTTTTGTATACCTCTTGGATCTTTTTAGAACCAAAAATAAAAGTGGTGAGGATGCTAGGATGGATTTTTGTCTGATGGCATACAGGAATCTACAGAAATTACGTTAACTTTTTTTCACTCAAGAAAGTCTGGAATGTGTGGTCCCTGGATTCCTTTGGAGCTGGGTATAACTCAGATTTATCTGTTAGATAGCATGTCTGCTTTAATTAGGGAGAAAATTGTATGTTCGGAAATGGTGAAAAATGCAGTATTTCCACCTCCTTTGATTTTCTAGCAAGTCTTTAGGCAGCTTCTGTTTTTTCAGAGGTAACTTATGTTTAATTTGAAAACTTGCAAAGCAAGGTTCTAACTCCTATACTTGGAAGATGTGATTGGAAAGCTTGGAAAATGTGAGTACCTATTGATAAAACCTCACAGGTTTTTAAGATAATTCAAAAAGAACAACTGAAGAAAAAAACACAATGTTGAGGCCTGGCTCGCATTTTTATTATTTTTAATGTTTGGGATTGGTGGAAGTAGGAAGAGATATCTGCAAAGAGGATGGGATTAAATATGTCCTGGGTGTCCTCAGCCCCAAATGGTTGATGACTTTATCTAAATATATCTCTGATATTCACAAGGAGTGACAGGATGATCCTGTTGTAAAAGGATGACTATGTCCCATAGCACTGGGAAACTGGAGCACTGGATTTTATTCTGCTTCCTAACGTTCAAAAATCAAGCCAGGCATTTTCCACAGTGGTGTGCACTCTGCAGGTGAAGACAATGATCTCTCAGGAAAACTTAGTCCTTTATCTTTGCCTGTCTCAGTTCTGTATACGTAGAAGAGAAATAATGATAATCCTTTCCATTTCTGGGCTGGTACTGCCTGTCTGTTTTTAATGCATGAAGTAAGTTGTGAGGGTACTTTGCAACCAAATATGATGGTGACTCTTTAATCAGGATCGTGATTTTATTTCACAAAAACTAAGTATCATGGAACTGTTCTGTGACAAATAAATGTGCGTGATTGTTACAAGGGTAGAAGGAATTGTGACAGTGACCGAACTGTGTAACTCAAGTTGACTTGCATAACTCATGCCACAGAACCTTAACTGTAGGTAGTGTTTTCATAAGGTCCATAACTTCCAATTTTATTTTATTTGTTTTATAATTATGGCAGTTGAATGTTCTGAGAAGTGACAGTGAGTCAGCGGTGAAACCAAGAGTTCCATTTGTAGTGTATGAAAAATTAATAAATGATTAGTGGCTGTTTTAAATAAATAATTATAGGTTGTTTATAGAAGGGTCAAATGTGACTTATAACTATCTTTATTACTTACTACTGATGTACATGGAACCATCTGCAGCCATCTATAATCACCACAAAAGCTACGAGGGCTTGCAATATGCGTTACAGAATCTATTAACCACATATTAACCCTCTATAAACCATTTAAAATGGATTCTTAATGTGAAGTGTGACTACCTTAAGCTCTAGGTTCTGATTTTAAGCTCTGGCCTGTGGACTGTCTTATGTTGTCAGTGTGTATTTTAGACCAATATGTCACCCTACATATTGAGCTGTGACTCTTTCTTCATGATTTTGTGCCTTAACATCGTTATTTGTGTACTGTCTGTCTTCCCCTCTTCCAGCTATATGGGAAGTGATGCTTCAACAAATAATGGACAGCATTCACAGCAGGAGGCTTCATGATTTTATTACAAGCCCTTGGTTACATCTGTAAGATGTCAAGAGCAGTGGTTAACCACCAGCTCCACCATCATTTCTTCAAAATAACCGAAATGCACTAAAACGAACTATTCAACATATTGCCCCCTTTTTTACTTTTGTTACTGACAGCTCATTATCCATAAACATATGCTGGTCAGATATTTTATGTTAAATGCCTGCTGTCTCTCAATTTCTGCTCTTTAGAATTTCCTCCTTGTTGGCGTGTTTGCAGCCCAGCGAGCGCGGTGGCACTCACGGCAGTCTAGACCTTCACACCAGCCAAGTGCTTTAGTGTGAAATGTGTGTGTGTGAGCAGAGGGAGCGGTGAGAAATCCCAGGACCAGCACTTTGTGTGCTGAATTCATCCTGGGAGGACACACTTGTGAACGAACGATGAGCTCAAATACAGGGTTAAGCAACTATGCTGTGACTCCTTAACAGAGACATGTAAATCTCAAGCTGTTTGTCTCAGTTTGAAATGAACACACAGAAATATTCAAACATTTAAGGAACGCAGAGTTGGCTCAGGACTCGACACTGTTACTGGTGGTGTTGCATTGGTGGTTAGTAGGAATTCAGGACAACTTATGGGTTATCGTGCAACTGCAGTGATCACTCCCAGGCAGACCAGTTTCAAACCAGTTGTGCCCACAAGCATGGCCTTGTGGCACCACTGCTGTAATTAAACAAAACTTCTCTTATCTTGTACAGCAGTGTGTGTTAGTAGTTTTCACTCCAGAGTTATCCGAGGGAGGAATTCTTTGTGGTAACTGCATTTCATCAGTGCTGTTGATGAGTACTGACTTCTCTGAGATGCACTGGTTTAAGTGTCAATACTGTGTTCTCTGGTCTCCTTTCTTGCTGGGACAGGCGCTATAAATTAGGTAGCAGTGGTTTTCTCAGTGTGATACTTATCCCACTGGTTGTTCTTTTACTTCACTACCTATAGACTGAGGATACCATTTCAGTTATTTTAAATTCTCTCATTTGTAATATATTTCAGTAGCAGCTGGAGGAGGGAAAATGAAGTTATTTTAAAATCTCTGGTATAGTTAGGGTTATCATGACTGAAACAGCTTCTGTGTGTTTACATATGCGAACTGAGTTGATATGTTGATTGAATTCCTGCTATACAGGTATCAACATTATAAAAATTGTGATGATGACTGACAGCAGCTAATGTGCTTTTGATTGTCAGTTGTTGGAAGAAAGTGGTTGGTAATCAAATGGATGGGAAAATTTTATACTTCACTCTTTGCATTTTCTTCTTCATTCAGATTTGTGGTATGCAAGAGTAAAGAATTTTACAAGACTATTTGTTCTATGCAGAGGACTTTTTCACTGAAATATAGGGAGCAGGGGTAGATAGATGGCTGATGTCTGAGAGACAGCACAATTCTAACTTTCTTTTACCAGCAGGGAAATAAGCTCCTATGTATTAACATGCTTTTTTTTTTTTCCCCTGTTGCCTATAGAACTGATGCAAAGTCGTGAAATCTACCAGCTGTGTCGGTATCATTGATGTTTTTCTTATTCCACTACTGTCATGACTTGTTTTTATTTTCTGCTTCTACTACACAAATGTCAAAGTCAGTGTTGAATGACTGTTGTCCATTAATACTAGCAGTGTACAGCTTCACTGAATTATATTGCTATAATACCACCGCTAACACCACTTCAGCTTAAAATTACTAATTATACTAGTAAAATATACATCTGCTGATACTTATGGCTGGGTGCAAATTTGGAAAGATTGTGCGAATTTGACAAGATCCTGCAAATTTAGAGCTAAAATTGCTTCAAGGCAGAGTTACAACTAACTAGACTTGTGCCTCAGTAGCTTTAAAAAATTGTCTATATTTGAAGCTTTTGATTTTAAACTGGAGAATTCTTTCATCACTGTGCAAAACACCTAGCTTAGTCTCTTGAAAACAGCGATCTCCCACCATAAAAGAATGTGCCTGCTTTTCTGACATGCTGAGCACCTTCCCCTCTCACCATCTTTTAGGAAGTGAGTAGAGATAAGATTCACAGAACCTGAGTGGGACTTAAATGACATGTTGGTCTGTGCAGTCTCTCTGCACAGGTGTGAATTTTGACCAAAGCGCTGAGAATTTGCTCAAATTGCTTTGCAGTTAGGACAGACAGTCATCTGGAATCTACTTCAGGAGAAGGAAAATTGTATGCACAGCTAGTACATCGAGATAATTTTACTTTTAAAATGGTAGTCACAGCTTACATATTTGAGATAACAGATGCAGCTCTGCCCTGCAGCAAAGCCTTACTCTGCATATCATGTGATTGTTATATTAGGAATATATCCTGCTTAAAAATAGAAATGCTGGCTGCACCAGTTTTGGTAGTAAAGGACTAAAAGTCATTATTAATAGGAATGTTTATCATACAATTTTCAGTTGATTAAGTTTCACTAATCAAATCCACATGACTTGAACCCACATACCACACCCCCTTAAGCAGTGAGTATTAGCATATTTGAAGAACCAAAAATCCTGATGAGTATTTACACTGTGTTTGCTCAGGAATGTAATGGAAACTGGGTGAAAGAGCAAGAAAGAGAGAGACTGCTCGAAAGGATGGCTGTGTTTTGGCAGATGCTAATGTTTAGCTGTCTTTAAAATTCCCGTGGAAGTTCAGAGAAATGAAAGGTGCTAGTCTCACTATCCTGGCAAAACTGCGGTTGGGTGAACTGTATCATACCTGTTTAAATTTCTCTTTAAATGGGTCTCAGGAGTGAATGTATGCTCAGTGATACCATTTTTATGAAAACAAGACTGACACTAGGAAATGTCTGAAATTTTCACAACATAAGTAATTTTCATTCTGAGTAGTCTTTGTTCAGATATTTGTTTATTGCAGAGGCGAACTTAACGTAGGATGAACTGGCATTGAAACAAAAATTACAGTGTAGTGTGAGACATACAAGGCACTGTGTGCTGCTTTGAAAGCTGCATCTCTGCCACTGGTTGTACTACGGATTGCACCACCAGTTACCGGGATTTCAGCACTGTGCCTGCTCTAACAGTATTGACATGCTTTTACATCTCTGAAGCAATACAAAGAGGTGTGATTTTCCTGATCTGGTCCTTCTTGACTCTCAAAATCAAATGAAATCTCTTGTCCCACCTAGATCATTTCATTCTTTCACTTATCCCCTTTTATTTCACTGCTAGTGCCTGAAAGTCAATAGAAAGCCCTTAAGTGAATTACAGACAGATCCTGGGTAGCTGAATACAGAACTATCTCCAAACTGGGGAGGGGGGGGGGTGTGAAACAAAAAACAACAAGAAAAATCTGCTTCTTAAAAGGGAGAAACAAAATACAAAAATGTGTCAATTTCCATGACTTTTTACCCCACTAATTGTTCTAAAACATATTTGTGACTTTACGTCAGACACTTCTGCATCTTGGTAAAAGGTAGTGGTTGCTGCTGCTATTGCTAGAGAAAATTTTTAAATAATGGGAATTGATTTTAAGTATAATCACAGAAAAAATGCATTTATTGCCCTCAGACCATTTTTTTAAACTTAGTTTGTTGTTCTGCAAATATTTCAGTGCTATAATTGAGCAGACTGTAAAGGATTTTAGGTGAGAGAAACTAAGTAAAAGGCCACAGCAAAACACTTGTAGCTAGTTGTTCGTGTGGAATCTGAACAACTTTGGTTCTCTATTAATAACGCTGCAGAACAGAGAGGCCGACAGAGAACGTGTTATTTCTGAGCTTCTTTAGCAACACTCTGCCTTCTAAACAAGTCACTAAAAACAGGACGAAGTCAGGTCAATTAACACATAATTGTGGGCAATGCTTTCTCTTCTTTCCACACCCTTTGCTGACATAAATTCAATTTATTTAGCCAGCTAATACTATAAGATGCTATCAAAAGCTATGCTGAATGACAGCTTCTGGAAGTTATCAATCACCTGATAAAAAAAATAATTAAGGAATCCAAGACTCTTAAAAAATGGATTTTCTACCACCACGAGAACATCGTTTTCTTTCTTTTACTGCCTTCCTTTTTACCCTGTTACATCCCTCATCCTAGTGCAGCTGTGACTGAGAAAATGACAAGTGTTTGAAAAGATGCGCACTGTGGGATTTTTTTTTTCCAGCTTCTGACTCTTCATTCCTCCTGGAACAGGCAGCCTTTGGACAGGAGCATTGCTCCTGAAACCCTAGGCCTCCACAGGTGGGCAGAAGGCAGCCAAAATGACCAATGTCAGGATGTAGGAGCAGGAGAAAGGAAGATGAGACAAAACTAAGAACTTGTCAACCCTAAGGTCCTTTCAGTTTAACATCTGATCCATAATCCACCTGCATCACAGAAGTCTTCCAGTTATGATGGGATTTGAATCAGGTTCATGACAATAAGTATGCCAGGCCCAACAGTTTCTGGTAGAGCTGCTGGTGTACATTCTGTCTAGTGAGAACAAATTTAGTTGCAAGATGAACGGACCTAATTTCAGGATAAAGGACAAGCTGCACTCAGCCCCAGCTTGGCCAAAGGGTGTGTTTTTTAAACTAGATTAAACAGCTCTTCAGTTCCAGGGAAACAAATAGATTAAAGGGGACCTGCATCATTTGGGTGAGAGGGATGTAGAAAGAATTTATGGAGAGAAAAAGAACTGGAGGGGGGATATTTCCAAGGAAGATATTATCAATATCCAAATGTGGTTCAGTACCTGAGAGTAGTATGTTTTCAAGCAGATGTTCCATAAATTCCATCTTTTTCCCCCATGAAACTAAAGCTTTATAATAAATATTGCAAATAGATGAAATAAGAAATAATGATTTTTAACATAATCTTTATTTCCAGCTGATTCACTGGTATAATGGTGCATAGAAAGTAGGTGAACTCACCTGTTGGTGTTCCAGACTGGGACTGAGAATGGGTGAAATCTGTTACCTAAATTTCAAGTGAGTAAATGGATATCACATTACTAAGCTGAACCTTCAGCCTAGGTTGAACTTTTCAAAGTTTGAGGCAGTTTTTTCTTCCTGAAATTCATGCAGCACTGTCCTTTTGCTTTAGGCCAGACTAGACAACAGAGAAATCAAAATTCACCAGGGAACAACATTTGAGCATGGTTGGAGGTGCAGAAACTGCCTCAAATCTTCTCTTGTTCATGAGACAAGTTCATGTCTCTGAGATTTCTAGATTTCATTTCAGGCTCTAATTTTCCAGCTTTCTTCTGTTAAGTAGCTGAAAATTGCTGATTTGAACTGGACTTGCTCATTGACAATTTCCTGCTTGGCTTTTCAAAGTCAAGCACGAGTCTTCTTAAGGCAGCAGGAAAGCAAATAGATTTATTTGTTTACCAACTTTGCTTCTCCAGCAAATGGTAGCTACAACAGATCGTTCAATCCAAGATATAATAAAACCTGGTAATTTTTTAAGCAAAAGCCTTTCCTTTTTCCAGCAGTGAAAGTCCTGGCATGCAGTGCTCATTGTTTAACAAAGGAAAATATCCAGCTCTTCTTTCCTGCTTCTGTGTGGTCTGTCAGATACTTATCTGAAGAAAAGTGAATTGCAACTTGCTGCTCAGCCACAACGTGGACATACTGCACCCCTTGGGAAGGATTATATATATTCAAAACAGAGAGAATCTCCCGCATTGCTTTTTCTCCTCCCATGTGACAACTCTACTTTCTAAATACAAGAAACTGTTGGGAGCAGGCTAGCTGTGGAGTCTGCTTTGATGTCCTGCCATCACACTGAGCTGTGGAAAGCCTTCTTGTTGTCTTATGTAGGGAGCAGTTGAGGATATCAAAGGGAAGATGGGATGTTAAATTTTTATTGATGAATGTTTAATAGTCTGGGTTGTAAGCTGTCATGAGTAATGCAGTAAAAGGATTCATTCTGAATCTCACTGTTTGCTGTACAGTGTCTGAAAGTGATTAGTCTTTAAAGAGTAAAAATCTTTATTTTTTTTTTCTCCAGCAATTTATTTTCTGCAGCAGATTAAAAGAAATCTATCATGATACTTAGGAGAGAGTCAAGTGGGCACATTAGGTTAATACACCAGCCTCTCAGCTTGAGACCTGAGTTTGAATCGGGTCTACAGCTAAAAAAGCAATGAACTTAGCACTGTTTTCTGAAAGCCCACTAATGTGACAAGTTTGGCCATGTCCCACGGGGCTTAGGGTCATGCATATCATGAGGAGCAACTTTATACCTCGTAAAACATGAAGTACGTTAATTGAGCAATGTACAGAAACACTGGGCACAGTCCCAAGGATACAGCCAGAAGATAGCTGAGGAGGGATCTGTTCCCCTTCCCCCTCTCCAAAAAAACCCAAACAAATAACTCTATTTCCCTACCTCCTGGAACACCAAAGTTTTAAAATAAACGTAAACAAAAACATTTTAAGATCACTGCGCTCTCATTCACCACTCCCCACTGAAAATATGCACTCAATATAATATCTACCACACACTGAAAATGTGCCACTATAAGGGAAATTCTGGGGAACAGGGGTGGGATTTGTATTGTTATAGGTTAGCCCTGTAACTAAATGCTTCTAGAGACACAGAGCAATCCAGGCATGTTCCTGAAGGAACAGAGAGTGCACAAGGACTGAGAGAAAGAGGGTAGAGGGAGAAGGAGAGGTGAAATCATTGCAGGAGATTGCATGGCTGCTACATGTTTCATTACCCTGCCAGGTAATTATGAACGGATAGTATGGGCCTGATAGGTCTGAGTGATGCTTGATAAAGCTTCGGGAAACAAAAGGTTTTCTTCACTTATACTAAGTGTCATTCGGGAACAAGGCTTGGTTAAACATGAGCTCTAACCAGCTATGGTTTAAGACACTTTCATTTACAAAGTTTTAGTGAAGTGCAATTGTGAGAAAGATGCCAGATAAAACAGCCTTAGGTTCAGGCCCGTAGTGTATTTTGTTGAACTCTACTGAATGTATAAAAGAGCTAGTATCATCCTTTAACTGCTGCCCTGTTCTGTAGAGAGCAGGTTTTGGATGAGGAAAAAAGGTGATTATCCTTTATGATTTCTAATCAACCCTTGATAACAGCTAATTTAGTGACTTTTGACAGCATGAGAAACATTTGCATGCTGTGAATCCATATTTATCCACTAAGAAATGGAATGAGATACTCTGCTCATGCCCTCCTAGATTTCTGAGCAACCATCAGACAGATAATGATTTTTGTTCGCTACCATCTAAGCTGGTGATGAAAAGCTTTCTCAGTTTAAGGTCATGTTAGCAATAGGTTAACCTCCTAACTACTGTCACTATCATGATGGTTTTTTAAAAGATCATTTTTTTCTCTCAGTCACCCTAGAAAAAGAAAATGAAACTGATTTTTTTATGAGATATCCCAGAAAAACTCTGGTTTAAACAAAAAAGTCTAATGGCTATGCAAACCTGTGGACACAAACTGGTGAGGAAAGAGAATTTTGCATGTGTGCATCATTTACGAGGTGCGTGGGGATAAACTTACGCACAGTGATATGTACGTGCCTGTGTCTCACACACCCACAGTCTCTGGTTTACACATCTGTGCAAAAGCACGTGACTGAAAATCTGCACCGTCTCTTTGTCATCCGTGTACTGATTAAAGGCAGATGGAGTTTCCCTTACTTGGAATAAACAGTTCTGGTTTCTGTTTTATTTTTACTTGCATGAAGAAATCTTCAGTAGAGCACGATTTAACAGTCTACTCTTCAAAAAAGGGTGAGCTTTACAGAGGCATCTTGAAAGGCAGACTTAGATGGGTGATAAATACTTAGGTGGACCCAAAGATTGACTGGATACACTTCTCAGTCTCAATTACAGAAGGCTGTAGTGGGAAGAGATGACAGGATTTCCCCAAAATATTGCTTGGGAGTAGAAGACCTATGGGGATTTTCCCTTGCATGACAGGCTGTTAAAGTCTACTTAGAAAGTGCAAAATTTTCATTACTTTCCAAAATACATGCTTCACTACATCTCTGATTTTTTTTTCGTTCTCTGCAGATCTGTGACAAAGTTTCTCACAGTTCAGTGGTGAATCAAGGGGAAACAAAGAGCTAATTAAATTATCATGAATTATTTTCTGTAAATTATATATGTTATAACAGTTCTGGTGTAGGCATAAAATCTTATTTTAATATATGTTTATTTAAAGTCATTCTACATAAACACTGGGAATATTATTATTACTAATTTAAAATTATTATTATTACTAATTTAAAAAAAAAAATCTTTTCATAACAATGCTTTCCAACTTCCGCTCTCGATAACAAGGGCAAGCACTTCCAAGTGGCTCTCTGTTCTTTGAGAAGACAACTTGAAATTAGAAAAAGTCCTGAAGAACATTATCTCATTGGGATCTTTCTCAGACAGAGCAAGTAAGCTTCACACAGAATACTTCTTGATACAATAATTGAGCTTTTCCATTGCATGTCAGATAAGGATGATAAACAAAATTTTGTTTCAAAAATTATTTTGAATTGGAAATTATTTTAGATTGGAAAACATTTAAGCAAATATTCCAGGAAAAAGAAGTCTTATTTCACAAAAATCTATCCATCCTTCAAAAAGAAAATTGTATTTTGATATTTCTGGCTTAGTTACCTTATTTTGCTGTTTTCTTCTCTGGGCTGGATTATCTGTCTGAAATGTATCACCCATGAATGCCCAAGTCAGCCCAAGACTGACTATGGTAATGTAGCACAGGGGCTGACCAAGAGAAGAACCTGTTCAGCATCATGGCAGGTTCCATCACAGAAGCAAGACTTTTCTTTTACAGTGCCTCATTTCTTTGACTCTTAAATTTGTTTGATTTAGTGCTTGTCTCCTACTTTCCTGGCATACGGAACTTAAAAAAAGGGCTCAGAACTCTCTAGCTGCTTTCCAAATTATTGGGAAATAATGTCCACTGCATTTTCTTGAGTGAGGGCAAGGCTGTTGGGTTATCTTTACCATCCAGGCTTTGTTTAAAGCAATGGTGTGATCTTATGCTAGTCAGCGTATGCCAATATACTCATACCATCTAGCGTGGAGCAGTCAGTGAATATTTTATCATACACTCAGTTGCCTTAGGCCTTTAAAACATTTTTATGACATATTTGCTAGTACATGTCAACCACATTCCTTTTCTCAGCTTTTAAGCAATGCCGTACATGGCCATGAAACCGAAGGTGGGTAGGTGCTGAACTCATCTTGGAGTCTGATCCCAGATATTTTTATACATTGCATACTAGCTACAACTTTCTTCACAGTTTATAATGACTTTGTTACACTTCACTGCAATCTCTTTTGAAAATACAAACATTCCTTATTTCTTAAGAACTTCTAAGTGACACACTGAAAAGTAACCGGTTGGATCTAGGTCTGTCAGTTATCATATGCTGCTTAGTCTTTTATTTGCCATAACTACGTATTAAACATCATGCAAGATTATATAAAGTGAGCCTGTAGCTAACCTTGACAGATAAAAACAGTGCCCTTGCAAGCACATCCCAGAATGATCGGTTGCCTCTGGCACTGCTCCTATTTTAGTGGTAGTGTTTTTTTCATGCCTCGCCTGTTGATGGTGCCAACAATAAAGTCTTCGCGAAAGTACTGCTGAAGCTTCAAAGTGTAACTCCTTGGCCCCTACCTTGCTGGGAAGTTATTCCCTTCCTTTATTCATTTTAACTCTGACCTTGTGTTTAAATTCTTGATTACAAGAGTCCACTGAACAACGTTACCCCTTAACACCTGATTGCCTGTGCCTTTATTAGTAAGTGAGTGTTCTTGATGCTTACAGATCTCCATGGGAGTTACTCAAAATACTCGGCTGCTTAGGAACTAAACAAGCAGAAGTGAGGTCCACAGTCTCCATCCAATTCTGTCACAAGATAACATTTCTCTCATTCCAAAGAGATCACTTCCCATTTCACAGAACTACAGTTATGGCACAACAGCAGAGAAATATTTTTCTGGGCACAAGTGAAAGGGAGTATAATTCTGCTGTTTTCTGCTTTTTGTGTATTCATTTGCAGACACCGAGGCTCCTCTTCAGGGTGGTCATTTAAATCTCTGTTTCTCTTTGAGGAAAGATGTAAACTTAGTCAGCAAAACTCGAAGATTTCTGCTGAACAGGACTAAATGGTTTTTATCAAAGCCCTTGTTGTTCAGTCTCACTCTCACACCTAGTGACACTACTCCTGTACAGAAATTGGGCAAAGAAGTAAATATTTTTTAGGATTAAGACCTACATACATAGTCATCTAAATAGGACTGTTTGTTCACCCACTGGAAAAAAAAAGTAGAAAAAGGTGTCATAGAAGATAATTAGAGGAAAAAGAGCGTTTTTCCGTTCATTTGCCTGGTTTGCTAATGAAAGGCTGTATTTAAAGATAACAGTGTGCTTCCGTTAGCTATGAGCATTGTTTAAAGCCTTTTTTTTCCTAAGTGTATGTGTGTATGCCAAGCAAATTCTAACTGCATGTATAGTAGTGCTTTTAAGCACTTTCTAAAGTTAATGAAATAATTGATTTGAGTCATTAGAGCAAAATCTGATAATATTTTAGATGTGTGGGTGAGCCTCAATATTGACTAGAAAAAATATTTAAAATTTGTAAAAGGAAAACAAACTGGTGGCAGGTTTTTGGTTACTGCAGGAGATTTCATTACCTTGTCCATATCCATGTCTACAAGTCCAGCATGCGAAGATGACTAACATCAAGGGCTGCAGAAGGAGTAAAGTCTCTGATACAGCACACGTCTAAATTATAGTAGTACACCTGAAGGCTGTACTCTCTATGGGAAGCACAGGCATGTGAGCTGGTGTCGGGATGTTCCATTGGTCTCAAGGAAGATGTAGGTGCTTTTACCAGGCTCAGATTTTACAGGACAGCTTAGAGGGTGACAGCTAAGATCTAAGGGCCTCTTCAGTCAGCATCACCTGGTCTTACAACGTTTATGCAGCCTCCCTTGCAGACATCGGCCTTAGATTTATAACGTGACGATGTGGCCTGGGCCTCCTAACTACTCACAGTCATTTAGTAATTGCATATGTAAAAGGAAAATTTAAGGAAGAGAAATGTCGGTGTTTTGAAGTAAGGAATTCTGCTGACACTACAGATTCTGAAAGCACAATGTGCTCAGTGAAAGTACTTGAACCTTGAAATAGAAATACAGACCTCTTAATTAATCTCTCTGTTATTCTATAAAGTGCAAAGAAAACTAATACAAAGAATTTTCCTGTTAATTACAAATGGAATCTGTGTGTGTTAGAATTTGTGACGGGGAGGAGAATGTTGGACCAAGGCAACACAGTATTTTACTTCCTACATAATTATGTAGGAGGGGTAGCTTTATTAGGCTGCAGTAAGCCATTATTTATGCGGATGGAATCTTTATTAGAAAAATACCTTTTAACATTGCTCTTGTTCAAGTTGTAGCAGAATATCTCATCTAAATCTGTTCTTTCATTAAAGTATATATAGGCTTGAGTTATTTTCCTTAAGGAGAAATTGGCCATACAAAAACAGTGGCATGCACTTTCTTTAATCTTTGCTGTTATGGATTTAGTTGTGCTGGATCATTTTTCAGTTGTTCAAAACATTAAAATTGCTTCCTTTTAAGGTGCTACTGTTGAGGTTGGGAAACATAATTAAGGGCATCTCCTTTGTTTTGTTGGTCAACATATGGAGGCATTGTTCACTTTCTTTTCATGTTGCCTAGCTGAGTATTGCAGCACAAAAGAAGAATTTTTTTGCTGCCTTCAAGCCACCTCTCGTCTTCTCCAAGGTAAAAGTGGCAGGTCAGTGAAAGAGGTCCACTGGCTATCTCTAGTTTGTGGGCCATCATTTAGTCCTAATGGTCATGCCAACACTGACTGGGGGTCTCCACTAGTGATTGTTCCCTGAGCTGCAGCACCCTTGCAAATTCACACTTCAAACTTTAAGGACAACTACCTACCCAAAGTGAATCCCATCTGCATATGACATAGGTAGACAGCCCTTTCATTGGCTAAGTTCTTTAAGCTTCCTCAGCAAGGCTCTTCTATTATTCACCTCTACTTCACTCATCTGCCCAATACACGCTTTGTGACATCTTAAAGTCCCTGCCCACTTCTATCCTTCATTTTTCTACACTGATTTACCCTCCCAAAAAGGGCACTCAAACAGATGTTTTTCAGAAACATATGGGTGCCCTGTGTCACTGTAACAATCTATTCTCTCCCTGCACGATGACTTCCGTGACCCTGCTGCAGTCAACCCAGACCTTCTTGGCAGTTTCTGAAAAGATGTGATTTACTGAAGAGATGTGACAATATAGTCATCAATTACCATGACAAAGGCTGCATCAAGTGAAAATGTTTTGCCCTGTGCCAAGAGTCTGAATAACAGATTGATGTTGCAGTTTGGACCCAAACACAGAGTTCTCTTCCCCTACCCGCTTTTCTGTAACCAGTATTTGGTTCAAAACAAAATCAAACATTTCTGATCTTTCCCTTTTTGAGAGAAGAATAACCCAGAAAATTCAGTGACATCCTGCATCACTCCTTATTTGTTACTGAGGTTTTTGCAGGAAGATGGAAGGGCTTTTCCGCTAGGACGATATTACTCAGAGAAGATACAACAAAGGAGCCTTAATCGAGACTTCCAGCTTACAGCAGCCAGCTGTCACTCAGACACAAAGAAGCACTGGCATGCCTTCTACAGGGGATGACCTACTTCCACCGGAAGGAGTCCTGATCATTAAATGCACCAGAGACTGACTAATAAAGTGCCCTATTGGCCAAATACATAGTGCTAAATAGCAACGCTTATTGGAGTGAGGTCTACGGTCATTCTTGGCAAGACAGATGTACTACAGAAGCTACAGAAACTAGGCATGGGCCAGGCTGTCAAAAGTTTTCTTTGGGCTGGTGACCATTCTTTGGTTGGAGGATGACCACAGCCACATCTGTATGTCAGAGGTTTCAGTATTCTCTTCCCTGAAAATATCACAGTCAAAATACAGGACCTCTGTCCTCCTCTTTTGGGATCATGTACCATCATAACTTCTACAGCAAATTCCCTAATAAGGGTCTACAGTGGTTGCTCATTCCTGAGGCAGGAATATATCCAAATCTAAGTAGAAGTGACTACTCATAGCCTTATTGTCAATTTTACTCTGTTTATAACTTTGTTACAAAACTGCTTTTAATCTGGGACTCTAAACCAAGTTAGTCCATGAATGAAAGTGGCTGTTTCAGAAAAGCTCTCCGAAATATCTTCTCAGGAGAAATATACCTTGTTGAAGAGAAGTAGCTACACCACCTCCTGCCTCAAAACTGTCTTCTGTCCCCCTCCCTTGGACAAGAAGCTGACAGTGGACCTAGATGCTGATGTGACGATCAGGTGTGTGAAAAGGATCTATATTCTACCTGTGCTGGATAGCCATTGAAAAGAAACTGTGTAATTTGGAGTGGCAGGACATTTTGTGAAGACCTAGTGGTGAGGACCATGCTACAAAGCCCTGTGGGACATGGACTGGTCATTCAGGCAACCCCCACCAGGAGCACTCTGGGATACGGTTCATCCAACCCCTGGAGCATTGTTTAAAGGCCCTGAGTTACATTTCCTGGGTTTCCAGCCAGGAAGCACGCAAGAATCCTGAAGATCATTCCACAGTCTAGGTATGGTTAGGTCATTTGGCCTTGAGGATACCGCTACAGACGCTAGAAAGGGGCAGCTGGGGCACAGCCAGAGCCTAGGTTCCCATCTCAGCTAAAGCACTAAAGCTGGGCAGTGTCAGTACTCCCAAGTGACTAGCTGAAGATCATTGGATGCAGATGTGAGCAGGATAGTGGAAGATGTAAGAGCTATACAACTGCTTCAATAGTATATACCCCAGACAGGGCAGTATTAATGCAAGGGGGAGCCCAGCCCCTTTTTCTGTTCTAGAAAGTCTGTGCCTGCTCATCCTCTCAACAGTGCTTTGTTCCAAATTACATTGTACAATTTTGCAGTAGATGTGATTTCTTGTCTTATCAGAATGTCTCACAGTCACAAATTCTATGATCTGTGTACGTTTCTCAGGATAACAATATAAAACAATCAAGGAGGGGAAAAATGGGTAAATGTAATGTGCCTTGTGAATGAAATACTGGCAGAATGGGATGTGTTGAATCTTGCTTTTCTTCTGCCCCACAAGGGAGAAACTGAATTAATTCATCATTTTGCTTAAGCATGGAAGAGGGCACCATTAAAGAAAGCTTAGAGGAAAGAGAATTAAAATGATAGGGCACAATCATTTTAATCACTTGGGCTCAGCTTCATAAAAAGAGGTGAAATTCCTTTTCATTGGTCTTCAGAGTGCATGGATTTCATGCATGATTCCTCATCGACTTGTCTGCTGTACATAATTAAAAACTTTGTGGGTTTTTTTTTAATATGCCCTATATAACTCAGTGAATGCTGTATTGAGAAAGATTTGTACTGTTTTGGTATTTTTCTTCTATCATTTGTTCACTGTTACCCTCCAAGAAAGTAACAATTATTTAAATAAACACATACATACCAGAGTAAGACAACCTCCTGTGCAGCAATACCAGCTGTTCCTGACCTGGCAAACACATCTGCTAGAATCAAGAAACACATTCTTATGAAACAGAAAGGGGGTGAGAAGTAGAAGGGATAAAAAAGCAACTCCCGGAGTTCTATTGAAAAAAATAAAAAGTGGGTTGTTCGTAACAAATGAACAGCAGTGGAAGGAGCAGAGAGAGATTTCTTTAAACAGGCAATCTCTGAGCCCTGTCAGAGGAGGTGGACCTTGTCCCGGCAGTAGAGCTCAGCTGTTTCCAGTCCTCTGGCCTTCTCCTGAAGCAAAGTGACAGCTACTGGTTTGTGACATTGCTTCACCAGCCACTAAACGGGGGCGTGGAAATAAAAGGGGTAGTTATGCAGATGACACAGTTACACAGAAGCTGGCACAGCGAATGCTCCTCATGTAGGATATAATGTCAGAACTGATATGTGAGCATCAGACCCTGAATGTGGGTTAGTGCTGGCCTTTGTCTTTTGTTATTTGCCGTCACAAATCTTCCTCAGGTACTACAGTGTCCTAAGCAAGCTTCTGAAAAGGGAGTCTCAATAAGGGGGCTGGTCTGTGTATAGTAACCACAACTGGAAAAAGAAAGACTATCTTGATGTCCCTCCACAACAGGAGTGGGGAACAGCAAGCCCTCAAACTCATTATCAGCCACACTTGCTTGCCTACAAGTCAAAAATGAGCCAGTAACTGCTATATGCATAAACCATACCTGTATGAAAGTGTTAAGTATGATTAACAAGTAGATAACTTTATGTGAAATCTAAGCATTATTATGTTATATACAAACAAAAAGCCACTCTGGGATTTGAAAGCCCCATAAGAAGAGAGCCTGCTTAATCACGAGGGCCCAAAAATCTGTTGAGGGCCCAGTGGAGCACCCAGAAATCATTAGGTGACTCCTTTTGCTACCTTGGCAAGAGGTAAGATCTAAGTGGCATAGGCAGACTCAACTATGCAGGGACAACCACTGGGACGAGGATTAAAATTCCTTCCCGGCTGAGTTACCGTGGGGCAGTGGGGTAAGGGAAGCCTTGGATCTGGATGGGGCCCCATGCAGGCTGCGATCAAGCCCCATACGGCCGCTCACTCAAGGGTCTCTCTTGTCATTGCACCCTGAAGCATAGGGAGCCAGTCCTGAAAACACAATTCGGGTAAGAATGTCAGTCAGATAAAACGGTTGACAGAAAGGTCTTTAGGATTTCATCTCAGTGTAGGGGGATTCACTGTGGGTTTTTTGCTTTTCTGTAACGTGTGTTGTCAACTAAGTAAATGTTTCAATTATTTTAGGGTAAATAAGACTTCTCTTTCCTTTTACCTTAATCTGATTCGTAGCACTGCAAACTCAGGGTAAGAGGTGAAAAACCGAGGCACTAAGGTCTTGATCCCCAAATCCATCATTGTCAAAAGGAATCCTCCCATTCACGTAGAATGATTTCAGAATCAGGCCCTAAGCTGTTGTGTCTCTGTATACAAACACATTTCTGTATTTGCGTGAATATGTGCTGATGTGTGGATATGTATAATGCCTTGTGTATGTGTGCATATATGTGTGTATTTACATACACATTCTCACAAACACAAATATATATTTAAGATTTACAGTTCTGGAAAACCTAGTGAATAATGTAAATGATTAAAGCAGATGCCTCGCAGAAAATATCGTTCAGACCTCCTCATTTAAATTCAGCCTCTTATTCACACTTGGTAATACACTCTGCTGTATGAATTATGGATTCCTGTTTTTATCTCTCATACTACACATGAATGTTTGATAAAGATTGTTTCCAATATTATATTTTGTCAAAATGCTCATCTAAAATTCAGTCAGAAATGCTTTCCAGTAATTATGCGTTGACTTAGCACTATAAAAAAAAGAAAAAGAGAAAGAGAAAGCCAAATGATATTATCATTGTTTTTCCTGAATATTTGTGCTAAATAAGACTAAGAGACTGACAGGATTTGCAGCCAAAATTCCTTATTTATACTCCATCCAAATGGAGCCAAGGCAGCTACAGTATGTTTTTCACACTGCTCTACAAATGCTTCAGCCTTAGCGCTTTGTCTTGTGAGGAAAAAGGCTGCTTTTATGCTAAATTATTCGTAATGACTTTGTGAAGTGGATTAATATCCAGAAGGGGTCTGGATTCACACTGGAGAAATATCAAATTTACCTCCTTAGGGAATCAGAATAGTCTCATTATAAGGTTCCTAGGAAAGGAAAAAAAAAAAAAAATAGATGTGTTAGTGTCCACAATAATTTTTGCATTTATTTTCTTTTGCTGTGTGTGAAATTGCAGCTCCCAAGGAAAGGCCCAACTGGAGAAAAGCAAAATGTATTTTCCCATTTTAGCTGCAAACCTATGTCATGACTTATAATGCTACCCAATCTTCCCCTTCTTTTGTGCAGGGTTCTCTTCAATTTTACTAGGCTGTGTAGGGGTCAGGTGTCCAGAAAGGAATCTCTTTGCCTATATCTGCATTCACAGGGGGGGCAGCACAATAGGTATGTATCTGCAGCTTGAAACAGCGGCTGCTAAGGACCTGGTACCTATAATGTGTGTGTTTGGGAAAGGGGGGTTACTTTAGATTAGCTCTAGTCCAGTTTCATGGACTGACCTCCTATCATGAACTGGTGTATGTACGTATGTTCCTGGAGTGCATTTCCCATTTAGTTTCATTTGAAAGGAATCCAGTGCTCTTCAAGAGCAAACCAAAGCACAGTGAATGGGGGAAAATGGAAGAACTGTTTTAAAAGGACAAGCCTTATCTAATCTGAAACGTTAATATAAATTCACACGTTGAATTCAGCAGGCTTTGGATCAGTCCTCAGCTGAGGCCGTCAATCGTCCTTTTCCTTTCAAGAGAATTGAGTTAGGAGAGACTGAGGCACCAAGTAAGTGTGGTTACTGGTGTGGACTTTCTGTGCTGGAAGCATTATAATCAAGTGTACAGTAACTGATCTTCTTGATTGCATGTTACTCTTGGTTGGGAGAAACCTGCTGGAAAATTGTCCATACTGACAACATAGTGATTTTAATTCTCGCAATCTGTCGTGCAACAAGTCCAAAACCACTGTGTATCTTTTAAAGAACTAGAGGAACTGTGGACCAATACAATGAAGGTTGTGTTTCCCCTCTAAAAATTCAGCAGTAATAATGGATTCATTTTTGCCTATCTGCCACTCCCTGGTGCATGTTTAGCTGGGGAATAGCCTGCACTCCTCAGCATGTGGTCAGCTGTGAGGAGATAAAAGCCAGTTTTCTTTACAGAAAGGACCCACTTCCTTTCCCAAGTGCAATTCTCATTCCTTCATTTCTGTTCACCTGCGTATTCTCCTAGTATTATTTGAAAACCTTTCATGATTGTGTTGAAAGCCCAAAATGCAATGATAAAGAAAAGATTGATCCATAACGGAGCAGTCCAATGTTGACAAATTTCAAACATGCTTTATATAATCCATCACATAAAGCATGTCATTATTAATCTGTCTTAGATACATATGTGCTCCATATTACCAGACACTAGCCATTTTCCAGTCTCTCTTCACAATCAGTCCTCAGAACATGCTAGTGCTATAAATGCTTTTACCCCTACATAGCTGGTGGGAAAATGCCATACAAGGAGGGGCTTGTCCAAGTTCACACATGTAGACCACCCCCAAAAAGTGCTTTATACAATGGAATGAAGTAATGAATAACTGAAAACATTTACAACTTAATATCACACATGACTTGCTCTGAAGAAGACAAAGTAAGAGAGGAGCACAAGTGCTCTGTTTCTTCAGCAGTACTTTGCAGCATGCTGCATGCACACCTGTGAAACACACAAACACAAAGATTAAATTTGTATCAGTCTGTGCAACTGCTATTCTGCAAAGTAGAATGAATAATTTCAGCCACTCACTTCCATTTGATGTATCACGTTTCTCTCACAACTGCTGCTGTATTTTGCAAAAGCTTTTCAGGTTACATCATGATGTGTTGTCTTCTCTTAAATTCAAATTTGAGTAGCTAATAGAGAGAGATCGCCATTTGTTTTCCACAAGTTTGATTTGTCAATCATGATTTTGATGAGGATTTTTGTTGCTGTTTCTTCTTTTTCTTTTGAAGTACGGTGTCCAGTCAGTAAAGCCCCAGACATCTACCACAGTAGAAAAGGAATATTCTTTTATATTGTGATGAAGTGTGAAGGATTATCCCAAGTGTAAGAAGCATACATTTTGTTACCTGATAAGGCCTGCTTCCTTAAGAAGCGGGGACAAAAGCTTCTAGCTGTGGATTTCTAAGTTGGGGCCTCTATCCCACCCACCAATACTTCTGCCATTTCTTTCTGGGGCACTTACAAGTCTCAGTTGAATCCAGTTGCTTGGACAGACTTTCGGTCTTGCTTCCCTTGACTTTACACCTGTGACTCTCCTGCTGCAAGGCTCCTTCGGGAAGTTCAGAAATGTCTACGACAAGAACAAGTGCTTAAGTGGTGCAAGAGCCCCGTTGACTTTCTGGATGCAACTGCTATACTATATGCTTAACTCTTTTTGTATAGCATTTTATTAGAAGCTCCATTATGGAAGCCATTAGCACCTTTCTACATAATAATATGATGATGGGATTTCTGCGTGTGGTTTCCAGAGGCATGATCCTTCAGGGAGTGCCACAACTAACATAACGTTAGCAGATCTGTGTGTGAGTGTACACATGTCTATCCATCTGTTTAATAAGTGCTACACATCAGTTACTCCAGCTAAGGGAATTATTCTGCCCCATATGGTCATCACTATGACATATTTCAAGACAAAATACTACATATTTGAAGTGTCAAGTCCTTTAAAAAAGACACACTTTGTACTAGTTTTGGATATTCATGGGTACAAGCACAGATGCCATCAGCATCTCTTAGGAAATAATTAAGCATGAAAATGCTTACTGAAGTTGGTACTTTCACCTTGCAACCAAGAGAAATCATCACCTCTACTTCTTAGGCTTGATCCACCCTAGCGATCTTATGGGAAAGCTTCACATTAAATGACTATTATGTTTGCTTAAGGCATTATTGGCATTAATCAGACGTATGCCATCAAAGCAAAGCATCCCAGGGCATGACACGTAATGCCTAGCATGACAACACTTTAAGGTCAATAAATACTTCAGAGACAATGTAGTTGTATGTGTGTATTCTGTATCTGAATGGATGACCTGAATATATTCCAAAACAGAGTTCACTGACGGGAAAAAAGGTCAGAACAGTGTCTCTTGATCTTTTCTTTGTTGCATCACTCCATGTTTTCCTCTTTTATTTTGGAAATGAGGAAAATATTTCTGGTATCAGGCCAGATCCTCAGCTGGAGTCCTTTCACAATACACCATTCCAGATAGTAGTAAAATAGACTTATGGAATATTACACCGAAAAGAATCTTGCCCTGCACACCAGTAATTTATCCGCTGTATTTTTTTGCATCAGTA
The DNA here is from genome assembly GCF_000708025.1 of Charadrius vociferus. Lineage (NCBI taxonomy): Eukaryota > Metazoa > Chordata > Aves > Charadriiformes > Charadriidae > Charadrius > Charadrius vociferus. The sequence goes on from NW_009648330.1 coordinate 490,037, forward strand.
ACCATAAGAAATTATTATTGGTTCCTCTTCTACTGCATTTGTTCTGTGGTTAAAGATGACTTACTGCACAGTTTGGGTTAATGGAGGCGTATTCCCCTGAGACAGAAGTACACACTAGCTTTAAGATGGGGATGGGTACTTTATTATGGTCTATGACTGATTTCAATGCTGCTTTATCATCTGCCAGCATGCACACACAAACTAATAAGCTATTCACTGCTTTTTGCCCCTGAGGGCACCTTTCAATAAGGCAAGTCATTGATTTTTACCATCAGACACACAGACCATAAGCCATTCCCTGTATCATTCTATCCCCAGTGGTGCATTCTGCAGGGGAATCCGGTCATTTTAGTCACACACATGCACATTCACACATGCACGCAGACTAGCCAGCAACAATCTGCCTCAGATGCCCAGATATTTTCTTTGCCTCTGTTAGAAGAACATGTTAATTGATATTAACATCGTCTGCAATCCTGTCAGCATAATTTTTTATTAAAAATACTTTGATGTAATGCTGAGGCTTTATACAAAGGGTAGAATTTACTTTCTTTTTTTCCCCTAACAGCGTGCTTCTAGTACATAAATCAGCAACTGACCATCACTGCCACTCTTTCAAGCATTCCTAGCAGGAAGCCAAAAGACTGAATTGCAGTAATATATATAATCATAGCCAGTCCCTTTTAGGTTACTTGTATTTCTCCTAGGCCTGAGAGGGTCTCTCTTATGTCATTCTATGGTGCTGCCTTAAAACTCTTTTCTGTTTTATAGACCAAGCGTGTTTAAACTTTATGACCTAGCTCACCTTATTTAAAACATATAAGGCACAATGTGGATCATTGTGGTTTTAATCACTGCCACTGTCTCTACTCTTACTCTGATAATGTGTTTTAAATCTATCAATTTAGCTCCCTAAAGCTGACCAGACCAAAAGAACACAGATGCTTAGCAAGTATCATGCAGAATAACTCAAATTTCCAGTAAGAGCATACTGATGTCCTGCAGCTGAGGATCTGGCTGTCTTGTAGATATTTCCCACTTCATTTACCCCCCTCTTCAGCAAGCTGTCCTTGGGAAAATAGCTGACATACCAGTTAGTGTCTCCTCCCCAGTTACGAAAATGTAAGGAAGAGAACCAGTGCAGCAGCTCATCTTTCCCTCTCATCCCTTCTTCAGCCATCTGGCTAAAGCAGCAAAGGGAAGGGTTAGTTCAGTACCTGATATCCATGATGCTTGAGATGCCGAAAGCATCATGGCCTGTCTAGAAAAGTGACCTGTAATGGCCTTAAGCTATCTTAACTTCTTCTGAAATCCTAGTGACAATTTCCTCTGGGACACTTGGGCACAGAACGCATGCTATCCCATAGGCTTCACTTCCAGTGAAGTAAAGCAGTTTTTAACAGCTTTAGTAGTTCTTGAAAAAAAGGCCTTAAAGCCATATCATGTGGATTATACTTTTTTAACTGCTCTACATATGATACTTCACAGTATCTGTAGCATATCTAAACTTTAAATAACCAGAAGTATCGCAGTTTAAAATATTCTAGGCCAAAAAATTTCCCAGCAGCAAATAAGGATTCCCTACAAGAAAGTTTTCTGTGAGAAAGTCAATTATATTTCTGATGAAAATACTGAAACTAAATATTGCAATGAGGTACTTCAAAACTTCTCATTCAGAGCTTTCTGGAATTTTCTTAAAATATTTAACAGTCTTTCAGATTATACCTTTGCGTTAAGAGGCCCACAATAGAAAATAATACTGAATGTCAGCATTACTGCAGGAAGTAAGCTAGCATTTTTTTTCCAGCTGTCTCTTAAAATCTACAATATTCGATTGATAACTATACTGTCAACTATTCCGTGATAACATTATATGCATTGAAAGAAAGCAACTTCATGCTCTCTGTGGATATACCATGAACTTTGATCCCTAGTCTCCCACTGGGGAGGGGCTTTACATGTTAAAATGAAGGCTTTGAAATATAAAGATTCTTACATAGTGAAAATTACTTTATACAACAGACAAAAAGGTGCATCAGGTACATACATCTTTTAAAATGTGATTGGAAATCTAGGCAGAAAAATGCATGTGCAGTTAATTGGCATGTGCAGTAGATCATAGGCATCTAAGCAGCTAACTGCACGCCTGGTGCCGTGAGGTTATAAAATATGGTTCTGATTATTGCGATGTAAGTTTACAACATAATTTTTATAATCAGACCTGACTGTGAATGTCTCCTACGGTGTTGTATTACATGATCAAACGGTCATCTCTGACCTCAAGAATTTATGAATTTTGTTGTTTTAGTAAGGAAAATTTCAAGTTCTGCTTATCCAAGGCTGGAGAGAAGGAATACCTGTTTGGAGGAGAACTAGAAAACTGAAATATTTATGAAAGTGCTGTTGAGAATGAAAAACAAAACAAAACAAAACAAAACCAAAAAAAAAACCAAAACCCCAGAACTATCCCAGCTCATAAAACATCAGTAGAAATCTGTTTCTCCAAACTTAGTATCAAAGGATCACTATTTCTTCTGACAGTGTCTCTGAGCAAAGCAGCTAAGCCTCTGATTGCTAATTAAACCATTGCAAAAAGCCCTTAAATGAAGCACCCCCATGCCTGACTAACAACTCAAATCTCAAAGGCTTTCATAATTGAAAGTGGAAGAGATTAAATTAAGAAAATATTAGAGAGTTAATGAATGACAAAAAATTTTATTTGGTCTCTTTATAATGGAACAAAAATCCAGAGGTTGTCTCCCCTAGCCGTGGGAGGGCATACATTTAAATACCTGTCAGAACGTGCACTGTAAAGGAATAACCTCACGGCCTCAGACCCACTGTCCAGCCAGACAAGTATCCTGTATCCTGCGAGGAGCAGTCTTACCCTATTTTCTTCTTGTTTTGTCTGGATTTATAAAAAAGCCGTTTGGTTCCGTCCCAAGCTATCCTTTAAGATCTGTCTCGAGGGCTCTAGGAGAAGCAGCATTTGAAATTCATACATTTGGTCCTTCAGTTAGGACACGTGTTCCAGCTCCCCTTTCTGCCTCTCACGTATGCAGTGGGGTGAAAAGGCCTCCCGTGGCTCCGATTAAGGTGTTCCTCACCTCCACGCAGGCGTGCCATGCACAGCTCCTGACTGACAGCAGCTCTGCAGAGCTCAGTGCTGGGGGAAAGCGAAGATTCATATGTCTCTTCTGAGGAAAACCTTTAATCAGCTGCTACAATGCAAGTGCTGCTCTTTAGGAATATTTCTAGTTGAGGTGATAAATGAGTGGCAAGGAAAATAAACATACCTTATTGCACACGTCCTGCTGTTAGAAAAGTACAATGCAAAGACTACAGATGTCAGTCTCCTTTCTTCTACAGTTGAGCGGAAACACGGTGGTGGAAAATCAATTTATCCAAATATATATCTATTGTTATTCCCAAATAGAGGGTGATCCCTTTCTCCTTCTGTGATATCACATTGTCTAACCACGATCTCCTCTTTTTACTTTGTCTTCCTTTGCTGTCAATTTTGCCTCCTATAAGTAAGCACCATGAGTTAGTTCTTGCTAATGGAAAACATTTGTGTGGATTTAGAAAGGCCTGTGCTGCTATGACAGCATGCTTCACAATGAACCTTTGTCAGCACACTGCTATTATTTCCTCAACTCCGTGGGTGTTTGTGTGTGTGTTTGGAGTTGTGGGGGACGTGGAAGCTTTGATGAAATGCTGTGGGTGAAACGCCTGGCTGAGCTGTCAAGCATATGCCCAAGCGAGGAAGCAGCGAGAGCTCCAGTCTCATTTCTCGCTTCTCACAGTCTCGGTGAAGCGAGATATTAAGATGGTGGATCCTGCCCTTCCTGATAACAGACTGTGGCATACTACTCCCTCCCATTCTGGAGCAAATCAAGTGGCAGAGAGCAATGAGCCTCCCACTTGGATTTAATCCTCCTGGGGTGCATTTTGTACATGATCCCTTGGCCAGGATGCTTTGTGTGCGAAAGGTAGCCCCTACTTGATAAGCTCTTTTGACTGAAATTGCAATCAGTTTCCAAGGTCTACAGAAAAGGCATTTGGATTGAGCTGGAGAAAGATTGCATTTTATTCTTTTTTCTTTCTTCCCTGCCCCTTCAAACAGCAACTGAGTACTCAGTGCAGTGGGTTTAACTTCAGTGAGGATAAAACTGCTGGAGAAAATGGTCTCACCTGAACCATTTACCATCAGTGAGCTTTTGGATCTCAGAGAAGCCCTTTCCCTGCAGGTTGCAAAAGATGAAGGCAAACTCTTTAAGGATTACTCACTTATCAGGCTTCTGATGTCTGAGCCTGGAAAATGTGATCTATGACCAGTGGAAAAGTGGCAGAAGATTTTCATGAAAGTTCCAGAACCGCCTTTGCTGTAGACTGTAATTGCCCTGTAATGAGTATCCTAATATCAACTCCTTTTGCACAGAGCTGTCTTTTCTCTTAAAGGGAAAAGAATTCAGCTCACAGGTAAAACACTTTGAAATGGGAAACAACTTTTTGATGAAATCTGCTTTGCATTTAAGAAAAGGAATATTTCACCATTATTTTAAACATCCCTCTTCCTCCTAACTCCATTAAGGACTAGACTGTGTTCTGCCCTCCACTACTGACATGGAGTTTTCACAGCCATCAGGTCTCTTGCACCGTCATAGAGATATCTTGGTAGGAAATAATCACTTATTCCTATGGTGTGTTTGAGTTTTCTATTACTATTTTGGAAATTTTCATGTCACACAATTGCAGAGTCAAAATCCCTGCGAGACTTCAGTGGGGGTGCTTTCTAGGTAGATATTAAGCTTCACAGAAATTCAATGTCAAACTGTCACAGGTAACGTAGGATTGCTCTCTTGATTTCAGGGAAGAGATGCTGATATACAGCTGATAAGGAGCTGGCCCTAGATGTGGAAAAGAGCCAGTTTGTCCAATCCACCTGCCAGTGCAGAACTGTTTCAGAAAGTACACGTCTGAATAATGTGTCAAATTATTCTTCCATTTTTCATGTGACAAAACTTCATCTGTTTTCCTAGGTGATTATTACACAGTTGAAGAAGTCTTGCCAGTCCTGGTGACACTGATGAGAGCATCAAAATATTAGACTGAAATTTCCCCTTTGCCAATTCTATCAAATTATTTCTAGTGATATCTCCCTCAGCTGCTCGAGGAATTCATCACTTGTCTTCCTGAACATCACTCTCCAAGAACCACAGCCTTTCTCTTGCAGTTTGTCCCAGTGAGGGAGACTTGGCTGGTTCAGAAGCACCCAGGACCTTTGCCGGTGTCTGTGAGGTGCGTGGACAGGACGCTGCACCTGCACACACCAGCTGCAAGTCACGGCCCTGTGGCGTGGCATGGCTATGCCTGCAGAAATTTCTCTGTGTATAGGGTTTGCTGCATGCAAAATGTACCTGCAGGTAATCCCTGGTGGTAGCCCCACATAAGAGGCACATATTAAATAATAGAAAATGATAACGACAAACCAGTTTAAAGGCACTTCTAGCCTTTGCTTCAAACACGTGACTTCACCCAAACACTCTACGTGTGGGCTGTCTGCTCACAGAAATGGAGCTGAGAGGTCAAAAACGCTTGAAAATTAATGAATCCAGGCTTTGCTGGGGAGGTGGTAGAAGTGTGTGTGCCTGACTGAAAACTGAAAACAGCTGCTTTTAGCAAACCAACTTTTGTCTTTCAGATCTAATAACAGCATCAAAAAATATTTCAGCCTGTGAAATGGTACATTCAGAGAAGATTGCATGTCACATCCAATCTGTGTTTTTTAGAGCAGTGATATACATTTCTGCTAGAGACTTTGTGTCAATGCTGTAGCATACCTCATGACAGTTTGGGTCAATGTGACACAAAGTGCAGTGCCTGCTCTTACTCAAGGATCCTATGTATAATGTAAAAGAGAAGCCCATGCATCAGCAACAAGACTTTGTGATATATTGACTCTGAGGTAGCTAGTATGATCCAACTTATATATAGTTCTGTATAATTGTACTGAACCCTCTCTATAGTCCATGACAAAGAGCTTTTTTCTGCTCTGGCCAAGAATTTCCAACTATTTTTCAAGTGTAACATCAAACAGACAGCCCAGGAGCAAGAAAGGAACCAAAAGCCATCCTTTAAGTGGGACACTGGAAAAAATCTTGAAACGTTTTCAAGGAAAGGAAAAATTCCATCTCCTAACAACTGATTGTTCTGATTATTTTGATATTTTTTTCCTGGCTTGTAAAGTATCCACTAACTTTAATTGGACTTTTCGATGTGGTGCACTCACTGGGCTCTATTTTTCTTTTTAAAACTAGGACTGTTCATGAGACAACTTTTCCCAAAGACTTGCAGTTCTACTTAGTAATCGGTCAGCCTCAGATGAATATTTTTAATTACGAACATCTGGCTAAATCACAGCCTTATGGAAAAGACTTATTAGGTCATCTTGCGCAACTCACTGGCAGTGCAAGATTGTTTGCTACAGGACGTCTTCTAGCACTTTGTCCAGCCATCCTAAATTAATAAATCATAGTGGGTTATTTCACTTCTCTTAAGGGTTTGTCTTATAGGCTAGTAAATCGCACTGTTGGGATTTTTTTTCTAATGTTCGTGAACCCAAACCATATCTTAAGTAATTTCAAAATGTTGAAAATTGTTTTCCTGTTATAATTCTGTGATGCTATAGAGATGCAGTGCTTCTTACCAGGATAGTAATTTTTATTGCAATCTCACAATAGCAAGGTATTATTTCTAACCCACCTGCGCTAACTTTTGGGTTGTTAGAAGAAATTAATGCAGATTTTGAAAACCATTTAGTAATTCTAAGGCCGTCCAGACTGTGGTTCTCTCAGTGCCATCCTTCAGGCTTGTTATCTTTTTTTTTTTTTCTTTTTTAAAGTCCAGTATTATAGTTTCCATTTTAGAAGGCTCAAACACTTCCTACTGGAAGTTTTGACTGACATTAGTGAGAAAGGACTTTATCCACATAGTGGGCACTTTTGGCAATAGTCCCTGTCACTTTCCTGATTGCAGTGCAGGAGTGCTTTTCCCCACAGTACATGGTGCCACTCTTCTGCAACAGAATAGCCCCTCTGGGCAGGGTATTCCTTGTCATTTAATTCAAGGAATTCTCTGTCTGGTAACCTAACCACTGTACTGGAGTCCTTTTTATCTTAGCCTCTGAGTGATTTATTTTTTTAATTCTCATAACGAAAAAGCCTTTTTCTTCATTTGGTTGTAATTTCGTATTTCTTTTGTCTGTCAACAGAGAGAAAGGGAGAGTTCAAGATAGTTTATTGGCTTGCTAAAAATGCTGATAATTTTGATCAAAACTAAAGGATCAACAAGTTTTTTGTGAATTTCAGAGTAACTTGTTTAGGTTAGTGACTCTGGCTGTCATTGATTCCAAGTGGTCATTTCACGAACATTAAATTTTCAGTGTAACTGTACTGGCAGGAAAAAAAGAAAAAAAAAAAAACAACACCAAACAGCTAAACTGAAGTACCCATTTATGAGGGACTTGGGCTCTTGGGAAGGTGAAGCCTGGCCCAGAAGGAAGGTATGCTCTTTTTCCTGCCTGAATGCCTCAGCCTACCTTTTACATCTTTACTGGATTAGTTTTACTTTCCCTGACACTTTCTCTGTTTTTTCACTCCTACGTTTTTATTTCCCTTTTTTTTTCTTTGTCATCTTTATGGACTGCATAAAAATTGATGCACACATTTTAGTTGATCTCCTGAACTACAAAACCCAAATGAGTTTGGAATGACACAAAAAAGTTAAACAGTTTCTAATCAAGAGAAGGGATAAATGATAGGTGCATGTAAGTCTGTGCAGCTTCATGAAATGAAATGAGGTTGTTGTGCTTTCTATTTTTAAGAATCGTTATTCTAATTTGAGGATGGGTAGCAATGTTCACCCTGAATTCATCCTTGAAGTAAATCCTGTGGATTTATACTAAGGGTAGACGTCAGCCTGAATGTTTTCAGACTAGATTGGTTTATCACTTTAGTTGTGAAGAATGCTACATATTTCCTCCTTTTCCCCTTTATTTTACCTGCTTTAAATTCTGGTGGGGTGGTTTACTTGCCATCACAAGGAGTGTTTGACAGTGCAACATAAAGTTGTGCCAAATTGTTGACAATATTGCACTGTGCCAGATCATACACTGTTTCTATCAGTGGCCACATCTGGTACTTTCCCTTGGTGGTTCTGCTGGTAGACTCAACAGCTCTGATTAATTTTCTATTATTATCTTTAGGGCAGGATACATCCTTTCCTGCTCCCTCTTGAAAGCTTCATGCCTGAAAATAATTGCAAAAAGGTTTTAAATTAGAGGTTCCTAAATAGGAGTTGATTTTCCAATACCTTGAACTTTGATTGATTTTATCTTAGACTTTATTAGATACCTAGATCAAGGATTGTTCAGTCCTCATTTTTGACTTAATAGCTATATCACAGCTAGAGTCAGGACCCAGCTGGGAAAAATCTGACTAGCACCATTGAACGCTGTACCAAGGCTTGACAGTTTTCTCCATGATACACATCTATGGGTACAAGTTTCAGTCTTTCCAATCAACAACAAGCGCCTGCCCTCTTTCTTCTGAAACTCAGTAACTGAACTACTGCAGGTCTCTCACTGGTGAGAGTACAGGTAATATATCTAATGCATTCAGAAAATATTGGTTGGTGGTTTGTTTTTTTTTTTAATTGGAGGAATTGAGCTTGTAAAATGTAGTCAGGATAGGGTTATTGGTAGGCTGACAAACAAGCATTTTTTACCTTCAAATTTCTCCTCTTTTCTTTGTCTTCCTTTTTGGAGCTTAATGATTACCTCTGCAGTTTGGCTTAGAGAACATCTATAGCTTCTTAACCTGCCCATTTCCTGAAAAGATTTATGCATTAGTTTCATGCTGATTCTAGCCCTGAAATTAAAGAGTCAACGCATCTTCACAAAATTAAGGAAGTCATTGCAGAGAAAGACCAACTAGATTTTTAAAAATGCAAATAATTTATTTATATATTAATATGGGCAAGAGGCACTATTATTAAAAAGGAGCAGCTGCCACATGACAGGATATGAATATTGTGTAGGTCTGAACCTCACACTAGTCTTTTATAGCTGAATAACTGGTATAAATTGTAGTCCGTTTCTTTGTGCACTATCTGTAAGAATGGGGTCTGGTATCATAGGGTTTCCTGGGAATACAATCATGTACGTGTCTGCCATTTGCAGACATTGGTATAAGTGTATTGATATAAATGACTACAAAAGGTGCAAGACAATGGGGAATGACATGCTACATGTCACAAGCTATTCCAATCTTCCTGTGCTATTTAAGCAATTTCAGTCTGGTTGTGTCCCTTGTGACTTGGGGCCACATCTTCCTTCTGGATTAACTCTGCTGAGTTAAAAAAAAAAAAAAAAAAAACAAAAAAAAACCCACAACAAAAAAAAACCCCACCGGTTTATCTAAAAAAGGACAATGGTAAGTGAATGCAGAATGTGATGTATAGTGTTTGAAGTGTTTCAGTAAAATGTAAAATATTAATAGGTTAATAATTTGCATTGACTTATAGTCAGATTACTTTGAAGAAGGTCTTCTGAATTATGTCTGTCCTGGATTAATTAAAATGCTACACAAAAGGGTATATACAATAAGTGCCAACAATATTAAGTAACCTCCTTGCTGCTTCTCTCAAGTGGAAGAACTGTGAAAACAATCTTAGCAGCATAGCTTCTTGATAAATTTCTTAGAGAATATGGACCAGGCAAGACTAACCCCAAATACTGCAAAGGCTCATTTATAGTCTGTGCCAGCACTGGACAGCCTCATTCTAGAAATCATGAGAAAGTGTTAATTTAACATAAATCTAGGCTTTCAAAATAATTTAAGTATAATCAGGAGTCCATAATGTAGAATTCATTGAGGATCATCTATCATTATGTTAAAGCGAGACTAGGCAGAGATCAGAAGCACTAGTTGTCCCAGTGCCCTCCCTTTCACCCCAGCACCCAGCTCTATTGCACGTTAAGCTTCTTACAAGTCTTCTGTATTTTTCAGCTGTTGGTCCTGTTACAAATACATCTCCGCTTTGTAATGTCACCACCAGCTCCCCTCTGCGCAGAAAGCCTGTCAGACCTTCTCAGCCTTCCTTCTGTGCACTGGCCTGACAGACGCAGGGAAGAGCAAGGAAAAGATCTAGTTAATGGCTGTGTGTGAAACACTGACTGCAAGCATGTTAGTTGTAATTATTAGTACTCTCTTTTTTTTTATATATACAAATAGATTTAGGAAATCCCCTGTAAATTTGAGTATCTTGGACACCTTGCTCGCCAGTTAAAGAATATTTTAATTGTACACTTAGTGTATGAAATGCTTGCAAGCATGAAAATTTTGGGAATAAAATGAAAAAAAAAGTTAGATCCCCTAAGACGGAATAGACCTTTTAAATAGCTCAGTCATTCCTGCCACTGAAGAACACCTGTGGCATCCCTCAGATCACTCCGAAGGTAACGGGGGGAATTGGAGCAGTGGTCATGAGCAATCCAGATTCGTGTTTCTCTCTGTCCAGCCATGGAAAGCTAAGCAATATCAATCCTCAGGCACCTGTTTCTGTAAGAATGTTAAATACAGGTATTTGTGAAGTATTCACTATTAAATAAAGTGCCAGCAGATGGCATTGAAGAATATATGTCATCATTCCCGTTTCTTGTATAGAAGTAATGAGGCTTCCTGTCACCGTGTACCAAAGATTGCTTCTTCCATGCATGTCCTGAGCGCTGTATGTAGTCCACTGAAGCAGGCCGATTTTCAGCAGCTGGAGACCTGGTCTTAGATGAAAGAAAAGTTAAAATGCTCTAAACTCTCTTTATATGCTGAAGTTTTTCTTTATCAGATACCTCTTGACACAGCCATCAGATGGAAAATCCTGACTGGATTGCCACCAGTAACTGAGAACCATCACAGTGGCATAGGTCTGACATTGTTTCTCAGTGTCTGGCATGGTTGTGTGCTACTGGTCCCACTCCCAGTGCATTGCTTAATAGCTCTTAAGTCCTTTATAATGATGCTTATTCCAGATTATGTTTTTGCCATTTCTACTTTATGTTTGCAGGGTGAACATGAAGGAAGATAAGCAAGGCAAAACAGGGATATAGAAGAAAGACAAAAGCTAGACAGTGAGAAAAAAGAAATGGGGAAACAAAAGGCTGAAAGATAAATAGCAGAGCAAAAGACACTGAGATCGTGAAGATTTAGGCAGAGATCTCAATTTGATTCTGAAAAGTGGCTGGGTTTTAGTTTGGATTGGTCTTAGTAAGCCTCAACAAAGCCTCATCTATGTTTATTCCCTTTTGCAATCAGTTCCAGTCCAGGGATGATGGTTGGAAGAGACTACACAAGAAAATGGAAAAATATGGTAACTTATTTAGATGGTTGGAGAGTTGGGAAACATAGATGTTTTAAGAAAATAACATTGAAGATATTTCCTTTTGATTTGTCTTTCTAGACTTAACATCATTCCCGTTCCGAAAATGTACCTTTTTTTTCCTATCTGGATTCTTTCAGTCACCATTTTTCCACTTTCTTTTCATGGTTTGCATCTCTTTCTTTTTCTTTGAAGATAAATAGATAGGATCTGCATTTTCTGTTGCATATGTTTCTCAAGATTAAAAGGTTTGTACGGCTCCACTTTGAAATCAATAGTAAGACCTGCAAATATTCATCTCAGTAAGTGAAGAAGGTCTTAACAAAACACTGCAGATGAATCAAAGGCTACTGGTTGTGTAAATAATAAAATAGCTGTAATAAAAGGAAAATGTCTACTGGTTACTCTCCATGTTTAATGGCGATGGGTGATTTCTTCCTCCTTGTCTTTTGAATCTGAATGGTTTTCAAATGCCAAATCAAATACCCATCCAGTGAACATACAAAGATGTGTGTGTAGCAGAAGAAGCCACATGCATATCACTTTACTTAAAGTGCTTTGAGAGGTGGGGTTGCCCAATGGGGAAACAGGCTACAGACTAATTAAGAAACAGCATGTTTCTTCCTCCTTGACTTAAAATTCTCCATAGAATTTTTTTCATTATTAAGCACTTCATAAGATCCCAAGTCTGCTGAACTTTGAAAACTTGCAAAACACTTTCTTATGGAAGTTTTAATTAGAATATTCCCCATTCCAGCTAATGACAAAAGGAATATGTGACCTGTGATTGGTCTTCTGTGCACTTAACTCAAAGATATAAAATTAAAGTTTCGATGTTTATTTTAAGTCTGTACAGGGAGGTTCTACTTTTTGTGGGTTTTTTTTGTTTCATTTGGGTTGTTTTTTAATAAAGTGAAGGAAATCCCAGTAGTTACACAGCATAGCATCATTCAGGAAGCAAAGTTGTGAAGTGTGGAATTTATTGTGGTTTTTCATACTCACAGAAAACCAAGCTGGCATCCTTAATGCAGACACAGATGTCAGACATCTTGTGAAGAGAACCAACATGCTGTAGTATGATTTACTTGGCAACAAAGCACAGCAAAAAAGGGAAAATTGTTTGGCTGTAGGATCGACAGTTGATTAGAATGTACCTCCTAGCCAAACAGTCGCACTGAACTGATTATGTTATCACAAGTTCATCTTTCTCCCAGAGAGCACGATGTCCCCCATTCCGTTGCACACTGACTCCTTGTTTTCAGCACTGTCACCCAGGGAACTTTCTGTCCAATCTTGCAGTGCCAACAGGGGTGAAATTTTAAAATATATTTTCAGTGATTAAGGAAAAGGTTAATTAGAACACACAAAATATGTTTTTTTGACCACATATGGAGGGGCGGGGAGAATTAAAGAGAAAAGGACCACGAAAGCTTAAATAACATTAGCTACACTTGAAAGTGTATATGAATATGAAAGTATTAAGGAATATATATGAGTTTACTTACTTCTAAGTCCCTCAACAAGGAGAGGAACAGAGCATAATTATGTATCATGATCATCTTCTTTTATTCATTTTAATAAAATGTTTTCTATACAGACTCTTGGGTCTGCAGCTTCATTGCTCATCCTTCTGACTCAAACCCCAGTTCTGCACATGGACAGCACTTCTGTCAAATCTCAGAGCTTCTGTTTCAGCTTCATGTTTGACTGTCTTGCTACATTCACATCTCGGGGCATTTGCCAGTCAGTTTGTAGCATCTCTCCCTTCAAGGGTTCACGTGCTAGATGCAGCATCCTGACACGAGGTAAGTGGGATGGAGGCCATTGGAAGGATGGGCCACAGCACTGAACTGCAGCTGAAGGCAGGACTCTGCACTTGTGCCGAAGGATTCCTCTCAAGTCAGCAACAAATATGACCCATCACCCCTGACTCTAGAGCAGTCAAATGACTTCACATGTTGAAACCTCAGAAACTGAGAGCTGAGAAGAGCCATGCTGAGCCAGGATACTAGACAGGATTTTCAGTTGGTACCCATGACACCATTAGCACCCACAGAAGTTCATAAGAACAGAGCAAGGAAATATTGTCCACATACTCTGCCAGCCTTCAGGAATTTCCAGTTCAGTCTTTCTGAGATGAAATGTATTGCTTTCCTGTTCAATAAGTCTTTATGGATTTTCCTTCTATGAGTTCATCATTTGTTGAACAAATGTAAATTTTACTACCTTTAGTGCCCTTGTGTCAGGGCTTTCACAACTTAACTAGGTTGCATGACAAAGTAGTATCTTTTCTTTGATCTAAACCTTATACCTGCTAGTTTCATTTGATGCACTGTAGTTCTTGTGTTGGCAAAAACAATGAATATTGATTCTCTATTTACTGTCTCCATTCCACTCATGTTTTAAATATCTCTATCATACACCCACTCAGCTGTCTCTCTTCCAGGTTGAAGAGCTGTAGTCATTACTTGTATGAAAACCATTCCCTCCCTTAAATTATCTTTCTCTCTTTTTCAGTTCTACTCTGTGTCTGGTTTTGAGATGAGGACAGAAGGATTTGAAAGGTTAGAAAAAGTGACTTGTTTTACATCCACAGTCATATTACATACAAACTATAGCAACTGTATTACAAAATCAGGCATGAAGGTTGTGGTGTTATTTATGAAAATGAATTATGAAAATATTATGTTATTTTGTGCTGTTTAAACTAAGTCTTTTTCTACCCCTCTAATACCTCTTATCTCATATTAATTGCTCTAGTACCTTTTTTTTTTTTATTTTCACATATATTTTGGGCTCCATTTTGCCCTACAAGCACAGCTCCAGAGTGCCTCCAGCACTGACAGCTTTATCTTCTTTCTTCCTATCAAAAGTAGTAAAAATTCCATCAGCACATAAAGGCCCCACCAATCCCAGAGCATCTCACTGTTTTTTTGTACCCTTACTGTCTTCTCTACAAAGAAACCTGTAAAATTTAATTGGGTGGAATTAGACAGTTGTGACTGACGGATCTCCTGTTAGGAAATACTGTGAGATAATTCTGGTCTCACTGAAGATGGACTAGAAGCAACTTTTCTTCCACATATTCTAAAAAGAGCTAAAAATATAAAGCAAATGTTTTTTTTCTTAAGCATCTAGGGAATTTGGGAGCAGAAATCCCACTAAGACATCAAAGAGGTTTGTCCTTAACTCCCTTGGATTCTTCTGAAACTCCCATCCTCAAAGCTAGTTCTAGCTCCTCTGAGGCAGGGTTGTAAGTACTCTCCAGCAGTGGGAGTGTATTGTTCTGTTTAGCGATCTTGCAGGAGAGAACCGTACTTAAACTGTATGTGAACAGACTCCCTTAAATCACTGCCTGCATCAAAAGATTGGCTCAAGCCCCTTCGTCCTCCTCCCTGTTCCTTCCCAAACTGGCCGAGGCACAAGGTAATGCCGATGCTGGATACTCTGAGGAAGGACAGAGATAAGAAAGGTTTTCAACAGCTGCTTCACATGCGTGAAAGCAACTGGAATTATTTTACATTATGTAGTTAAGCATTGTGACTGTACCTTCCCCACAAAAGGATCAAACCTGGTGAGATATAATCTACAATCTAAGAGGTTTTTTCCAGATGGGAAATTGAGACACAGTGTGATTTAAGTGGTTCACCCAAGGACAGAAAAAAGGAACAATGGCTTGAGCATTACCTTGAACCTCTCCAGTTTCATTCAGTGCCTTGTTAGATGTTTCTGAAAGTCCCTGTGTGCTTTAAATAGAAAATTATTTTTTTTCACGGTAGTATGTAGTAATTACATAAAAAGTTTTGAAGTGCTCTAGACTGTTGTGCTGGTGTTCTGGGCATGCAGTTTAAAGGAGAACAAGAGAAGTCAGACCGGGAAACTCCTGACTCGTGGATCATTACCTTAGCTACTTAGTTATCCCTCTTCCCTTCCCTCACTGTAATTACTGTTTGTGACCTATCACATATGATGTAATTACAGTTTAATTGACAGAGGGGCTTAAGCTTAGGTGCTTTTTGAGGTTGAACTTGAATGTTTGAAAAGGCTTTTCTGTTATCTTCCCCTTTTGGGGGAAATGAGAGTATTGGGAATGGAAACACTGAGCTCCCATGCAGTGGGACTTACGTTGTCTCAAAAAGGCTGTCTTTATGAGCTGATAAAAAGACTTCAATAAGCAAAACCATACAAAGGATCTAATACTTCTTGGCTGTTTGGAGGAAAAGAAAGGGGTGGAGGCAAAGGAAAAATAATAATAATGCAACCTTCCATTTTCTGACATGGACAGTTGGCAACATTGTGTTTTTCCAATTAAGATGATAGCATCTGGACTACTGTAATCCTTAAGGTTGTAAACTGTGTCATGTTGCCCTCTCCAGAGTGGATTCATCAGTCAGCTGGTGATAATTTATCTGATTAAGAAGAAAGGCACTGCCTATAATTTTACTGTACAGTGGCTTTTTTTTTTTTTTTCATCTCACATGCACTGTAGGAAATAATTTGTCTAAAGCACTGGACTGAAAAAAAAAACCTGCAAAAAAATTAAGGAACCCTCTCCCTTAATCCTCCCTTCCCTGTTCAAAAATACCTAATGTAATAGAGTTAAACTGAGAGTTTAACAATTTTTAGCTGAATTTTGTCACCTGCTAGATCAGATTATTTATTATATGATGGAGTTTATTCCAGCAGAGCTATTCAGGCTAGCTGCAGAGCAGAGAGAGAAGCGTGCAGGTTTGGAAGGGAAGAGCTGTGTGGCAGATGGGGCTGTGTGACAGCTGCCACTGAGACAGGTAGGGCAAGGAATAGCAGAGGGGAAAGAGAATCAGCAGCACTGACGGGCTAGGAAATCCTCAGCAGCAGCAAGAAGGGATTAGGAAGGTGCATCTTAAAAGAAACAAAGAGGACCTGAAATGATTTTCACTGAGTCAATCGCCTCAGTCCTTTTTCTGGCATCCCACTCAACCTTTGGATTAGAAACCTCCAAGTAATACTGTTATCCTGCAAAAGCATAACAGAGGTTGCAAAACAAGAACTCTGCGTTTAGGAGATAGTTTGGTAATGGCTGTTTCCACCCTGCCTGCTTGAAATGATTGCAAAATTCCTGATTTGAAAAATTAGAAGGAATCTACCAATAATCTTGGCCTGTGTGTGATATTATGAAGTTTCTCTTCACTTCTGCTAAGTCATTTGTATCAGGCGTTCAGAGCTAGGGCTGTAGTTTGGACAACTTGCCCGCCAAGTCAGATTTTCTGAGATATATCTGAAAGAAAGACTGCCTCCAGCAAGAAAGCTCTCATGGAGCTAACAAACCTGCCTTCAAGTAAGCTCCTTGCTTGAGCCTTGTGTAAGTATTCACACCTGTGCTGAAATGGGAACGCTTGACACCTGCTCCAAGCAGGTGTGAGAGGTAATAAAAACAGTCAAAAAGAAAGGCAAGCTCTCCATAGCTTTCTTCAGGATTTGGGTAAGTAGGAGCTCCTGAAATAATGAGGTAGGAAGGAGAGCTAAACTCTTTCTAGACTTTTAGGATATTTTTTTTTTTTAATAATGTGGGATACAATTTCAAAGAGCTTTCATGTTTTTTTCCCAAGCAACCAACACACACCACTTTCAAATTGTTCTTTGTTTTCCTTAGTAAGCTCTGGTGCTTTTTCTTGGTTTGTACATTCCACTCCTTACATGGCTGGAAATAGGAGCAGTTGCATATGGTGCTACTGTATTTTAACACGTTCTAAGAGTCTTGAGCCATGGATATAGGTAGAATATCAACAAATATCAGATCATAAGCAAGAACTTTGATTAGAAGCTAAGCTCTAACATTTTGGAGAAGAACAAAAACTTTAATAGGAGGAAATAAGATGATTTTCATGATAGGCTATAAGTGTTAGTCAGTGTATTTACCAGAACTACTCTGCCAATTTCTTTTTGACCTGTTCCTACACATCAAAGAAATGGTAACTTGAAACATAACATTTTTTCCCAATCAGATGCAGTATTGATGGCAAACCGGTTGCATGTTATCCTTGACAAATTTTTAGAAGGATGTTTTATATATGCTTGTAAAGCAAAAGTGATGTGAAGACACAAAATACTTTTTTGTCTTCACAAACATTCTCCACACCCCTGGGTTTGTGAGCATGTAACTCTTCTATAGTGGCAGTGAGAGGGAGAGCTGGGAGTTGCCAGGCAGGTGAGGATGTGGGAAGGGAATTTTGTATCTTTAATTGCAAAAAGCACAATTGTGTCCAAACTTTGGCTTGGTTTGCAGAGGCGTGTTGAGATCTTGTTATCTCATATGGGCACAAAATGCAGAATAAAACATCTTCCTATCAAGATAATGTCCTTGAAGCTTCCGAGGGAGTGACAAAATTCACTTAACCCAATGATTTTGAAAAATGTGGTAAACTGTTAACTTCATCCTCAAAAGCACGCTGAGAAATGTGGATAAGACTGTGATTTAACATCGTCTTATGCAATAGGCGAATCTTATGAAAGGGCATAGCCAGTCTTCTCTCCAGTAAGGCAATACTAGATTTGGTGAATCATCCCTGGCCTTTGTAACAATGTTTTTCCAATGGTAGAGGCTAATATTCTCCTCATTGTGTTATACAGGCATGGCAGACTTGCCATGAACATTGCAGGAGATGTGGGTGACACTGCTGCTTCCCTAGAGTATAGGTGAAGCTTGTTTCTTAGTTTGTGATTCCCGCCTGCAAGATCCACCACAGAGACCTGTGCAGCATCCAGAAGCATTTGTGTTTTGGATGAGTGAACTGCAAGTGGCCCTAAGCCCCTGGTTCCATCACGGCTCTTTAAAAATATGTGAATTGACAGCATCAGACTGACTTACATTAATCTTTGTTATGCATTGGTACTTCAGCTTCATTGCTAATCTCAGTATGTTTGCTATCTGAATTAGTTTATTATTAAGAGATGAGCAGAGGTTGGGGCAAACCCTTATTAATCTCCCCTCCCCTAACTTCCTGCCACTGATAGCAACCCATTTGCCTTTTTTAGGTGTTTTTTAGCTAACAACCTGCTGAGGTTTTCTTTTTTGTAGCTGGGAATGTATAAATAGATGGGAATTACATGAAAATGTTGCTAATGAATTAGTATATGTAACACTCAAAAAAGCTTAGGCAAACAATCAAACAGTTCTGTAAAGAAAAAACCCCAGGTTTGTTAAGAGCAAGGAGCAATTTCTGTTTACAAAATCCTAATGTGCAGACTTATTGGCAGGAGTATTTAGCTTGCTAGCAGTAAACCTGCAGTTTCCCAGGCAAGCTTATCTAGCAGCCCAGGTGTGGGGCATGGTTCTGCTGTGGGAAGTGAAGTGTCTTCTGGGCATGGTTCTGCTGTGGGAAATGTCTTCTGGGCACAAATAGCAATAAGTTGTAGTTCCCTGAAGGACTGTGGTGCTCTCTGGAGCTAAGTCAGTGTGTTACTCATGCATGATTTTGCAAGTGACCCCCTTGATCTCAGAGAAGAGAAACTGGTGCCTGAATAGAGAAAATACAGAGCCTAGTTGCTCCACTGCTGCGCTATAGGGAAATGGAGGAAAGAAGCTGGTGGTAATGTTTCATTGATGTGGGAGACATCAAGTACCTTTTCCAGCTGGAATAGATGGCCCCAGCTACAATCAGTTAGGTGTTGGATGGAGAGTCTGCCGCTTCTGAGCGTGGACAAGAGGTGGAAGTTGTAGAAAACTGCTGCCTAGCCCCTGCTTTGGAAAGCAGGCCTAGAAACTGCAGGGGCAAATTAGATGGAAGGATAATGTCTAACATTGAGCCATCATTCTTGTTATTAATCAGTGATTAAATAACAGTTTAGCCATATAAATTCCTACCACTTCTGATGCATAAACGAGCTGTGCTCACTTACCCTAGCCAAGGGTTTGATATAACAATTTAGGGAAGCTTCCTGTTTCTTTCATGTACACAAGAGTTCTGTATTATGTTAAGAGACTGTGGCATGAATGTTACCTGGCCCAATTTCTGCATGTAATTAATTGACTTAGCTTTTGTTCTCTGTGTGCAACTCCACACACAAAAGGCTGTTTCAATCACAGCCAATTGTTGAGAATGTCTTCCAAGGAACCTTTCATTAAAAAAAAAAAATATCCCAAATACTCCTATTTTCATTTATTTCCCCATTATGCAATTGTAAAGTTATCAAGCAATGTGGTATTTTTCTTCTGGGCCTCGAGATCACAAGCTTTCTGTTTATTGCAGAAATGTCAGGGATCCTACATTATTTGTTCTATAAAAATCTAACTCCATATACTTGACTAAAATTTCTACTTGGGATACTTTTGTCCAACAACTCCACCCCAAAGGCATCTACATAGGAATAGTTCATAAAAAAGAACGAACGCTTGGGGATGAAAGGTACTTTTATAGAGGACATAAAGCATTATGACTAGGGCTTCAAATGTAGCTTGTCTGGTGCTTTGATACGATACCTAGAAATACCATTTTCCTGGAATGACAGTGTCATGAAGTCATTTGAGTAGTAATTTGTTTGCAGCAATACCTGTGATTTCTGGCATGTGCTGGAAATTTTAATTCAGGCTCACATCTGTTGAGAATAAACACTTAAAATCACAAGGCTGGTAAAATATATAAGCTACTTTTTATGACCTTGAGTTGAGTGAAGTTGTAGTATCAGTGGGAGCATATTTTGAGTTGCAATAAAAAGTGGTCTCTTTAAAGAAAGTCTCTGTTTGTACAGAGAGGAAATTTGCTGGGGTTTCTTTTTTAAATGTTGATTGATAGAATAAGAAGGGTCTTCATCAAAGGGGAAAACTTGAAGAGAAAAGAAAAATAAAAGGGGGGGGGGGGGGAGGGAGTAAGAGGTGAGGTTTGAAGGCTATATACTGGATCCAGGAGGAAAGAGGATAGAGGGAGGATAGAAAAGTCATGCAAATTGTGAGGGGGAAAAAATGATACAGAAAAGATCACATGAAAAATGGAGAATAAGATTAAGAAAAAGAGCAGAGAAAGCATAAGAAGCAGTGCTGGAATTAGGCCAGTGCTGAGCTGTGGCAGTTCACGAAAGAGCCCTGATAACTCTCATAATGAGGGTCAGACTAATTGAAATTTGTCCCTCTTCAATTCTGATGGTTAAATTCCAGTACTGATGAGGGAAATGCACAGAGAAGTGCAGAATGAGAAAGAGCTCTCCAGTATGGCTAGGAAAACACTTATTCTTCTTGTATATTTGATATTTAAATATAATTTTTCCAAGCTGTAAGTTTTTTCTTTGTTTGCAGCACATGGTGAATTATCACTGAATTATCATTGACACTGAACATAAATGGAATTCAATCAAGTTCTGACTTTAAACAGCAGGCCTGAGGAGACTTCTTAAATGTAAGTCTTTTGGGTACAAATATACATTATTTAAAAATTCTTTCTGCATTCAAAAAATAAATGTTATGATTTGGGGAGAAATAAACTGAATTCATTGTATGTAACTAAATAGCTGGATGTACATTTTAAATACAAAGCTTAGTGCAGGCTGAACCACAGGATCATGACTGATACTTCTTTAAGAAGTAACTTCTTAAAGCGTCTCCTGTAATTAACATTAACAGTAATATAAAAGAGGAAGATATTTATCATGCAAGGTCTGCAGCTAACAATTTATACCAGGAGAAGATCTGATCTGTCTTATCTATTTTATCCATCATTGAATCATTGCAGGAAATAAATGAAACAAAAGATCCTTGACTTTTTCCAAAGCAGAGTCTCATTTTGTGTAACTTAAGTTAACAAATTTTTAGAAGCAAAATACAGTTTTAAATATTAGGCTAGAAGAAATTGTTTAAATAACCATTTTTCACAATGAATACCTAGTATTATGGAAAAGTAATTACTGAGAGTAAAAGACATGTCCAGTATTTTTCATTTAAGGTGGGAAAGACCTGTCAATACACCTAAAATTTATGGGGCATAATTCTTGCTCTTTACTCATACCAATTTAAAGGAGAGGCAACTCTGCTGAGGTAATGTTGGTATAAAATACACTGAAGATCTGCCCAAGTGATGAGGGGCCTGATTCAGCCAAGTGTATAAACACATGCTTAAATTCATTCCCACTCATAGCATATGCTTACATGTTCTGCTGCTTCACTATCACACACAGTTTACATCAGCGTAGCATAGTCCAAAAACCACAACGCGAGTCATTTCAGAATGTATGCAGAGCTGCAGGCTGTGTAAGCAAATGTGTTGCCATCAGCTTCTGGGCCCTGTAAATGGCTTGCAAGTGCCCTAGAGAGCTCCTCAGAGCTGTTGTGAGAAGCCTTTCCCAGCACCCAGAAGGGCTTTCTGTGGCTCGGTAAGAAGCTCTTTCGATCTGGAATTCTTTTGGATTCTCTTTTTATATTTAGTAAAAGCCAGCTACTCTGGTAATGCATTTAGATAATATAGTGATTGGCACCTTAGAAATACTTAAGACAGACAGATAAAAGGATTCCAAATGCATCTTCTGTGAATTTTTTAATACAGAGATTTTGCATTGTCCAGTAATGAAAACAAATCATCTGTGGAAAGACAAAACTGTTTTTCCATTAGTATCACTCACTGAGGATGTTTGTATACATTCAGTGTCTGATAGCATCTTAAACTTAATCACTTTGCTACTTGTAGCAACAAGATATATCACTTGACAAGCACTATTATTTTGTATCTTCCTCTCCTTTTTTGCAAGCTGCAAAGCCCATCTATTGGAAATCATCATGCTGTATTTTTCACACAATCATAGAAATCCCTGCCGGAGGACACTGGCGAAAATTCAGTGTTCTTTAGGCTAGTCTAATAGGGAGAGAGAATTGATCAGATGAAGTTCTCTGATGCAAAATGGTTTATTTACAAACAGTACATGATTTCTGGATTTATTTTAAATCCCAGAGAAATCAAAGAAATTGGGAAATAATTTTCTTGCTTCACATAATCCACTTTTTCAACTAGTACTGAACCAAAAAAACTCTATCACAACTCTTTTGGGGATCCGCTACCAACAGTCACTCTAACTGGGTTTAACCTTGTTTCATTTTCTGTTTGCTGCACTAAAATGCCTCCTCTCCACAACTCTTCCCAAAATTATGCATAACCAAACTATGCTATCCATATAATTTTAAGCAGTGGGCAGCTTCCTATTTGTCCTTGCTTTGAGACAGTGGTTTAAGTTGTAATGTCTTTGAATGGTCGAAGTTATTAGCTTCAATGAGGTGTGACCTGGCCTGTAACTCTGTGTGGCTAACGTTTCTGGATGAAACAAACCAACTCTCGACATCTCATGGTCACTCCATAAAGTATGAATAATTTACCAAAAGCTAACAAATTCAAATTCTATCATCACCCACTATCATAAATTACCTGGTCAGTTCTTGGGTCCAGAGCAGTACTCTTACATGTCACTTAGTTGTTTCAACACATCCAAATTACAGTTAAAATTATTTCTATATGTGTTTCTCTTATCATTTAATTGGCTAAGTTATCCTTTGTGACACATCCTCCAACTCTCTTTTAAATTCCAGACTTTAATCAGCTTTAAACTAGAATTTGTGTTGAACAAATATTAGTAAAGAAAAAAGATTCAGGTGTTTTCTGTAATAGGTGATATTTTATTACTTCTTAAAGTGACCCTACTATAGTTTTTAAAGGAAAAGTTGCTACGTAAATGATCACTAACAATCTCTCACTCAATTTCCCAAATGTGTTTATGAACTTTTTAAGTCAGTGGCCAATGTGTTTTTTTATGCAAGTTATCCTAATACTAATGATGAGGAGGAATTTTATAAATGTTCAGTGTGTGGTGACAAATAGTATGTTTTATAAATTAATTTCAAGTTAATGTTAAATTATTATGGAATTACATATTACATACACTTTACTACCAAAAGAGTTCATCATGATTAATGTTATTACAGTGAACACCAAAGGAATTAATAATGATTTGCACTTATTATAGAGTGGTACCAATGTAGAGAAAAGAAGGTTAGCCTAATTAAATTCCAGAAACCACTTTAGGGCTCTGCTGCATTGTGGAGGCTGGTTTTTATGTTAATTAATTCTGTATGAAAGGTTGCTGAAGTGTTTTAATATTGTTCAAAGAGGCACCAGGAAGTATTTCAGTATCTTTTTTTTTTTTTTGCCCATATCTTGACCAAGCAAGATGGGTTCAGTTCCATGATGAGCTCCTGCATGCTGTGTAAATTATAGTAAGTAAAAATCAGATGAAGATTATGGCCTTTTATTGAGGGATAGAGCTGATGTTGGGTGAGGATATTGGTGTGTTCTGAGAGCACGTGACTGAATGGGGATCAAACCTCAGGCTTAGAAATCCAGTTCATTTTCTTGCAGTAGGCAGAGTTACTGGACAATACATTACGGACTTAACTCCCCTTTTGAATTACTGCCCTCATGCCAAGTCTTCCACGCAAGTGAATGCTAGACCACATTTGGCTTAGATTTTAGTTTTCAGACATCTGATTTCATGATGATTTGATGTTGTAGTTCAAGGGGTGAAAGGGTATATTTTTGCATGTGATTTGCTTTTTGGTTCTTCTTAATCTGTGATAAAGTAGAGAGGTGGAAGGCATTTTTTGGTAGCATTTTGGTGACCTGCTCGTTCATTTGCAGCTTCTCTTAACTATTGTTGAGTAACAAAAATATTTCACACTTGGATTCACACCAACAAAAATAGCTATTAAAAAAATTCATGAAAATTTGCTTTGCCTCTGCTTCTATTGAAATTCCTAGAAATGTTTTTACTTTTACCCTTTTAATAGACCTGTTTGGAAATCCTATTCAAGCTGGTTTTCTCAAACCCCAATTCCCTTAAGCACATGCTTCATATGTTAGGCATGTGTTTAAATTCTCTTGATTTAGTGGCATGTACTTACGGGCATTGCTGGATAAAGAAGGGCATGAGCATGTACTGAAATGCTTTGCTGATCAAAGGAACCAAACTTTTGATTTGATCTACATTTAATGTGAGTTAGATCACCTTTACCTGTTATCCAGTAGTCAAGAATTTACCAAATGTCTCTAGTAAAGATGCAGTTCTTGATTAAGCTGTGTTCTTCTGGCTATGGAAATAGGAAAGGGTGCATAATACACCACTTATTTTTTATGGCATTGGTTGTAAATTACATTTTCAAGTACTATGGTCTCATTGCAAATAAAAGGAGGGGATCAAGACAGTAACAATGAAAAGAGAGAAGAGGGGTTTGGTTGTTAAAGTCATATATTCAGCATAACACCAGAGTGATTCAATATGTTTTATGTTCTTAATATTTTTCTTTCTATATACAGTGCAGTAATACATCTCTTCCTCCTTACGCTAACAGTTTATATTCAGGATACTCTAATGAAGTACATCTTGAGTCTCCTTTTCATGGCTAATGAGGAGACAACAAGAATTTGACTAATACTAGTACAATTACTGGAGCAGTGAAGCGTGCATCTCTGATTAGACGTGATAATTTGCAAGGCTGGGCTCTTCACATTAAGTTTGCAAACAGTTTAAAAATCACTTCCTCTATTTATCCAGCTAATCTCTGTTTAATGACTCCAGACCTGACAAAAGAAAGAGAAAATGTCTCTTAAAATCCTATACTTCATTTATGAAGCTTGTATATAGAGCAGAGGTGTAATTTATCGTAAATCTTTTCCAGGAGACTTTTTGATGAATCCATGCAGCTGACTTTTTACAATACAGTGGTATTTTTATTCATCCTGTGACACTTCGTTTCCTTTGTATAGAGGTTGGGTTTTTTCAGATTTAGACATATTTCTAGAGATTTTTGGCTCTTATGTTTGATTTCTTTTCTTTCTAATTCACCTTTTGAATTCAATACTTGAGTATCCACTGAAGGTGAATATTATTTTTTTGCTCATTTTTTTTCACAAAAGGTTGGTAGAGTGACTGTTGGTGGTGCTAGGGAATTCTTCATCGGTCAGCAGCATCACGGGCAGGCCAGCTTTAATGAGAAACTGGCATGTACCTTTCTGGATTTTTGAAACGTTTCTTTTTCTTTGAGGCCTATTTTCACCATTTGGACTTGAAGCAAAGCTGCCTGAAGCAACAGCAACTCAGGCTAGGGTTCTTGATGAATTTAATTAAGCAAATAGAAACAGCTCTTGCTGTCAGTAGGTGGCACTTGTCCTGAATCAGGAGTGAGAGGATCTTGTTTAAAAAAGACAGCCTGCTGTTTCAGATGGGCCTGAAAATGGATGTCTTCATGTAAAACTGTGTCCCAGAAAGCATCACTGATAGAAATAACATCTAGGTGTAACTGAGGACAAAAGAGAACTTGCATTAGGGGGTTTAACCGAGTTTGCCAAGTTTACAGATTAATTGCCACTTGTTATGCTCATGCCTGGACCAAGTGTCACAGTGATAACTACGTATCGTGCAGTGGAACCGTAAGATTAATTTCTCTTTGAATCTTCTAAAACAGAGTAACAACAGATTCAAAATCAGGATACTGCCCTAAGGAGGCAGAAAAGATTCAGGACTGTGACTGACATAGAACTGTCCTGGAGTTTTCCCTAAAATGTGTAATATCAGATGCACAGAGTGAGGAACAAATGCTCAGCCTGGTCTGCATATATTTACTTGCTTATGTAGCTTTCAGAGAGTGTGATTAACTGTGTCTAATGTATCTTGTTAAAGATTAGCTCTGGGATTTCCCTGTCTATTTTACTTAGAGATACCTAATAGCTTTTTGTTTCCACCGAAAAACAGCAGCTGTTGCAAGGATTGTGTGGAACAGACAGAAAATGTGCATCAGAGTTCTTCTGTACCTATGGAAGTTATTTGTGTCAGGGAGTGGGTCCCTAGAGAAGTTTTGACAGACTGCATGGAAAAGACTTCTCTAACTATAGAGGGCATCTGCATCTTCCTCCTCTTCCAGACACAAAGGAGCTAAAAATAAAAAATTGTGGGTTTTAGCTCTCGGGGAAGACAGGTTTCTAAAACTGATCTATGAATTCCCAGTAACATAACATCCTCCCTGCACACTGGGATAGAAGGGTGGAGACAGTGCAAAATGACATCGCTATTTGCTGTTACTAATGTGATGGAAGCTGGCCAATTCGGCTTCAAAAATGGAAAACACAGATAAAAGATTTTCTTCATTTCTGCTCTACAGTCTCCACTGGTGGTCCTAATAGGGCCAACTGTCTGATTTCACTCTTCCCCTATTACAAAGTAACAGGTTTAAGGACCAAAGGTTGCATTTGAATATCCCGTATCTCTTCATATAATGTTTAATATTTTTTTAAAAAATTGCACTCATTCTGCACAAACGTGTAGTAAGTAAGGAAGCATTTCTCACTGGAGGAAAAAGTGAGAAGAAAGTACACTATAACCAAGACTAGGAGTAAGTGTGACTTCCTTGCATATTGCTTGTTTCCCTATGCTATAAGAGCTATTGTTCTGAGATTCCTGCATGCACTCTATACAATTGATATAACTTTGTAATAATGTTTCCTGCTTCTAATCACAACAGCAGTACTGGGAAAGAGAGGACTGCTTTTGCACTTGCTTGTTACCCTGGGAAGCAGTGCACTCCCACAAGGGTGACGATGATGGCACTGCACTGGTGTTTTCATGCCATTTGGATTGTGCTTGTGATTATTGGGAAGTTTCCTCGCCACCACCCAACGGGCAGTCCCAAGATAATGTCTGACACTGTCCGTAATCTCCAAAGCTGCCCATGAAGCTTTGAAGAGGAATACCGAGTTGTCTTGCCCTCCCCCCTGTTCCTTGTGTCGGGATGCAGAGCATTAGAAGGGAGGAGCTACTCTCTCCAGCTGCCTAGTGGGATTGGGATCTACTGTGCCGGGACAGATCATTTAGAAGCCATTTAAGCCACAAGATTTATAGATGATGTTTATTTAAAAGCAGGTTTAAGTTAATGCAATTAAGTCATAAAAAGACAGAAGCAACAAAACAAGTCATTAACCTTAAATTTAGAGTCCCCTCTAACTGATTGTTGGTTCCAGCATACGGGGCCAGCTAATTAACTACTGTAGTTTTTTCTAGGGCTCATATCTTGGAAAATTCCTGGGGCTACATAATTCTCACTCCTTTTGAAGCGGATAATTAGTGGAGCCGCCCTAAGTTAATGCTGCTTTTTTCCATTCAGAATGAAATAACACCTTCCTTTTTCTCTTCTGTTCATGCATCTCTCTATAAAAGACAGGACAGGAAACTTTTTTGTTCTTTTCTATGGGTTAGTAATTTTTAATTTGTATTCTGTGGTGTAAATAGCAAAGTACATTTAGCCTGGTACTCAAACAGGGCCTGATTTGGATCCCACTGAAATCAATGGAAGTCTTTCTAGTAGACTTTATAGTTTCATAGTAGATTTATCGCTTTTACTTATTTTAAAAGAAACAAAACCACTTGTGAACTGGGGAAAAAGAAAGAACCCAAGTTTATTGGAAATACTATGTGGCCAAGAATCTATACTAAAGAAGGCTTTTACTTGAAGAGAGTGGCAACATTTAGAAGGCATGCTCTCACTTTATCTCAAAGCTGAGTCATTCTCTAAAATAAATCACAGTAGCTGTCATGCATATTAAAAAAAAAAAAAGGCACATTGGTACTCTTCTGAATATGCCCATAATAAAACTTCAAGTTTATTCCGTTGACAGTTCCTTAAATTAAAAAGTGAATATAGCAAAATTTTCTTCCCAATAGTTTTTCTTTGTCATTATCAATGTAGTGGAACACTGTTTCAAGCATGCAAAGAGTGACTGTGCCTTTATCTTTCACCCAATATTCCTGTTTTCTACATAGCAGTGTCTTTGCTTAGTCTCTATCTTGTTGCAGTCCACAATGAGAAAAATCTGGAACCTAATCAGGCAGCCTAAATTCTCTTTCATAAACGACATCCAGAATCCCCAGTGCTGGGTTTGCTGGCAGCCTGCCAGATACCATGTTCCATTGCACAGATGTATCACCTTTCCCTGCTGAGATTACTCACATGGAAGAGTTCACATATCCCTGAGTATGTCCAGGAGGAAAAACGGTTCTGTGCTTAAGGCATTAGCTTGGAGATCTGGAAATTTGAGCTTGGAGATTAAGCCCCATGTCCCCAAACATGCAGAGAAATCTGTATCCTAAATGGCAACAGTGTCACATAGAAATATTATTTCCTTCTTTCTTTGTTTGCATGGATAACATATTCCTTAAGGAGTAGATGGTGGTGTGGTAATCATAGAAATAATATTTGCATTTTCCCAGGACAGTCGTTCTTCCACCATCAGGGATTCTGAAATAAGATTCACTAATCAACTGGGAAACCACTGTGAATTCCAAGTTTACCCAGTCCCTCAGGTTATTTCCATGTCTCTGAGTATCTGAATTATTTGAATCCTGATTTCCTAAGGAAATAAGATTTATGTAAGCATCTCTACTTGTCTTCTGCTTTTGAACCAGACATGTTTGTGAATGGAGTTCTTAATTGTATTAAATTCCTAATAGTAATGAAAAAAGCTCTCCTGAAAAGTAAATATGCTATTAGTATACCCACTGGAGGGAGTGAAAAAATAAGTATCACTTAAATTCTTGCTAAAGTAAAAATCTACACAGGATAGCAATTGCTTAACTGCTTGGGAAAAAAAAAAAAAGGCGTCTTTGGAGTTTTTGCTGTTTCAGATGTTAGAGAATCCCCTCCTCAACTAAAGCTTCTTTCGTGTGTGAATTATCTGTTTTCAAACAAGGAGCAATAGAAGAAGATTAATTTTTTTTCTAACTAACACCTACTGGATGTTTAATTAGGGTGAGCTCACACATATTCAGTTAAAAGTCAACCAACTAGAAGAGGAGTCTAGTGGAAACCAGATGTAGTTAGCGACAGTGCTCATGGAACAACTTGTTCTCTGCAGATTCCCTGGCATGTCTTCCCCCAGATGTCAACTGTCTCAGATTATTGTGCTGTTTCAAACAACTTGTTCACAGGCTCCACAGACTTCACAGCAACTCTTGGACAAAGCCAGCCCCCAATTTAGAAAAGAGCCTTAAATTGCAGAATCCCTTTTCATTTAGTAGTTGTTAGTCTGAAGCTGGTGCGATCTGTTAGAAGAACCTTCTCATGACATCTCTTTCGGTACCTTCCTTTTTGCTGCCTTTGTGGGATGTGTGTGCTGTTTCACCACAACTGAAACTCTGCCCCCAGAATATCTTGCAGTCGATTTTATCATGCTTTTGTTTGTTGCGTCAGAGAGCCTTTTTCCTGCGTAGCTACTTACAAACCTCAGTTTAGTCACCTTTTTGGTTTTCTGAACCCTGTCGAAACCTGGAGTTTCAAGCACTTTGGAATATCCACCTAGAAAATTCTTATTGAGCTGCAAAGCACTGAGTCAGAGCTGTTGGCGTTCTGATGGGCACTACTGTTGAAAACGTGGAAAACGTTTGGCATTGTCAGAATGTGATGTCCAGCTACAATAAAAACACTGGTTTCATGAGGGGGCACATACATACAACAACACAGCAAGAAGCCTAGAAGGCTTTTTTTGGAATCTGGTGTACTCCTGATGCGTGTGGAGAACTTTTCTGTATGTATTTTCCATTAACCCTGAAATAAGGGTTCCTTGCCATAGAACCCTTAAGGCACAGGTTGGGTTTGTTGGTCATGAAAGTTAAAACAATTAACTCATTCACGAGGCAGGAATTTTAATTGAGATCACCAAGGCTGAAAAACAAGCGAGTTATTCATCAGTAGAGTTATACCTTTTCCTACCCCTTTCCTCTAAATATTTGGTCATAGAAAGGCTTGTTTTAGACCAACTGCAACAGAAGAAAACATTACGCTTGGATTTGATATTCTGTGAGTCAGTGGAAGTTGGTAACACGCAGCTATATTTATCTTGTCCTGTCATTTCAAATGTACCTTACCCACTCTATGGAATCATTTCTTATAGATGCTAGCAGCAGTCCTTGCCATCTCATACCTGATTTTTTTTTTTTAAGCCAGACTTGTTTATTTTAGACAGGTTGCTTCATACCCTGTTCAGAAATGAAATGTTTTCTTTGTATATGGACTTTGACAGAAATGAAGAAAAATCTCATCCATTTTCCTCAGTTGTCCTTACCTCATATGAAGGAAAACATTCACAGCTGTCTCTAGTGTCCTGCAATGCAATAATTTTTCTCAGAGGTAGACTAATACCCGAAACCTGCTGACATGGCCACTCGCCTTCTGTGGTACTGTAACGTCTGGACACTGGGAGTGCAAGTACAATCTCTGTAAATTTCCATTAAGCCCTGTACTCCTTTAAACAAACTCATAGCTCGCTATTTAGGCTAACAGAAAATGTACAAAGATTTTTATTGGCGCTGAAATGAATACTTTTCAAAACACCCCAGGGAGATATACCCATAGATCTTAGTGAAAATCAACAAGGTTTGTACTCAGTAAAAAATTCTTTCCTTGAATAATTATTGTAGACAGGTATTAGCAATTTATCTAAAAGAAATCTCCAGCACTGGATGAGGTATTTTCATTCTCCTTGTTTGTCATTGGGTTCGTCTTTCCTTTACGTGAAGTATACTGGACAGTGCTATGCTATTGAGGCATGTGTTTAGCATAAAGTTGAATTGGTTTGAATCTCAATCGCTGCTTTCATAACCATTTTTAAGGAGGCAGCAGGAAATGAATATGCTGTGGTCTGCACAAAATGATGATAAAACAAGTGTAAACTTAGATCAAGTAATTAACACGTCTTTGTAAAGTACTTGTAACAAATCCCAGGAAACTATTCCATGGTTCTTTAAAGCAAGGAGGTTAAACTTTGTAAACTTAATGAGGTTCCCCTTTCTCCTTTTGAAGGGATCTAAATGGGAAACAATTTTTTTGTTTAGGCTCGAAAAAATGTAAATGACAATGAATCTGAAACATTTCAACCTCAAATCAATTCATTGTAGCTTCACAAACTGGGAAAAAAAAATACTGGTCTTTCCTGTGGTATATAAACAGAAGGGTTTAGACACTTCTTTCAGAGATGCTAAACAGTACAACAATGAATGGTAACAGTGCTAGTGAGGAACAAGATCTTGATGAACAGAAAAGAGGATAATGTATTTTCTGGAGGATAGCCAAATTTTTTCTCTTTTTGGAAAGAGACTTCCCAAGTTTTACCATTGAATCAGTTAATTGAGCTCAGTATCAATCACTGCCCAAATAGAAGAAAACAGCTGGCATATGTAAGACAAAATTGTGTTCTTGAGCAACCTGCAGCAGAGAAAATGAGGATCACAGTGCAGTTCTGTAATCCATGCCCAACACTATAATAGCACTTGCAGTATGTCACTGCAAACTCAGGTGGTGTACATACATATAGCAAAACCAGCTGTGTGTAAAGGAAAAAAAGCATTTTACAAGCCAAATACTGTGGGTTGAAGTCAACAGTGGCTACACCCTAAGAAGGTCAGAATAGGACTTTAAGGATTCATTCAATTTTGCTAAATTGAAGTGTGTAACTGTTATCCTGATGGTAAAAATTTTATTCTTTCCTGTGTATCTAGGATTTTATCCCATTACATGCTGACCTTGCTTATATAATTGGCAAGAGGGTATTCCATTAAAAGTAAAAGCTTTTTTATTTCATTTTGTCTATATGGTTCAATTTTTAATGTCCATCCTCTTAGTGACCAAGCATTTACCAGGTTCACTAACTTTCTGTAGATGACTATATATCCATTTCTCTGAAGTCAATCTACTGTTTTTTCTATTTATTTACTTAAAGAAATGAACAGACCTCTCTTGTCCAGACTGGCTGTCTTCTAATATAGTACATATATCAGAGTAAGCCACAACTTTCAGGTGCCAGGACAAATGTTGCATATTGGTTATAAGTATACAGTTCTCAAACTGAAACACACCAGAAATTTTCACCTTCAGGCTCTTCTCTGACTTTTTTTTTTTTGTAATTAGATAGAAACTGATAAGTGCATGATAGCCTATATGAGAAAGCGGAATTTTAATCCATTTTTCTGTGGACAGCTATGTAGACTATGGAAATCTTTGTCATATCATTAACTTACATCGCTAGTTGACAGCTTGTCTCTTCTGATAGTTGAAGAAAGGCAGAACTGGAACTATTATATCTCTCTTAGAGGTTTCAGATCAGTGATAACAAGGGAAAACGAACAAGTTTAGTCAAAATTATCAATTCAAGAGTAAAACTATGAGTGTTTAGCTTTGGGAGAATAGCTACCAATCACATTTATCTTTGTGATGGAAAGACAATGGACGAGATTCTCTAGGTCCTTTATACTAAAAAAAAAAAAAAGATTGAATTGTATCTGAGATACCCACTGCTATAAACAAATCCTCAGCTGTTAGGCAGTAGTTTGAAGGCTTTCACTCAGTGGGGTTAAAGCAGCTTGTAAACTACTGAACTATGCCACGGGTGGGGAATGTTGTTCATGTCAGTGTTGGGGTATTTCGTGTGTCTTCTCTGTGTTCTCCTCCCAGTTGCAGAGCCTAAGAGCAGTATCTGTGACTATATTATTGATTTTGTTTTATGCAGTTCTGAAAAAAATAGTAATGAACGGAAAAGAATTGGTTGAAAATAAAACAAGAGGAATAGGTGTGTTCTACCTTTGCATTCTTTTAACTTTTAAGAGAATTAAGCCTGTTTATTTTAAACTAAGAATCTTGAGACAAACTCAGGCTTTTTGAGTGACAAATGGAGCTCGTAGGCACATAGTATCTATTAGTATCATTGAAAATTGTACGAATTTTGCAATGTAGTTCTACAATGGCACAGTGCCTTAGACACTTCCGTAGACCTCAAACCAGAACACCAGTGCTACTTCAAAGGCATCTAGTATTTTTCATCCATGTTTTCAGCTTTGTTCATTTAGAGAATAATCTCAGTGTATGTCTGTGAAATAGATATACTAACACTACAATAGCTTCATTAAAGCTTTATTCCCTATAGGAATTTCATACTTGCATTTATTCTAGGAATGGAATACCGTAACAAGACAGAACTTAAGGTTTCACCCATTGTAAAATTCATAATGGTTTTTGATGTGAATTGAAAATAAGGAACAAGCACCAGAGATTAGATTTTGAGAAACTGAACAAATTACTACACTTTTGAATAATTATTTACAATACGTGACACATGTTTTGCACAGGATCAAATCTTTTCTCAGAAGAAATAATTAAACATTCCACATGAATTTTTTCTTCTATTTTCTTATTACTCAAAATTTTCCTTCTGACTCCATTTTCTCATCTGTTGCTGGTAAACATGCATTTCATTCATGTATAAACTTTCCTGTCCCCTGCTTTTATGGTTTTGCTACTAATACACAAGAGTACTGTCATATACTTGTACGTGTAAAGTGGAGATAGGCTCTAGTATCATAACTGGGTTTCAGAGACCACAGTAGTACCTGTTAGAAAGAACACACTTTGGTAGAAAGAGGCATTTACATTCATAAATTACGTTGCTGGTCAGTAGTTATATTTGTGTGGGAGGTGCAACCTGCTGTTGGATCGGGTCTTAATTAAACCTTGGGAGCAAAGCATAGCCATTTACTAGATGTCTCGTGAGTTCATTTAATGAACTGAAATAAACTTAATATAAATGCAGTACAATACATACATAAAAGATAAAACAATTGCACTAGAACTGATGGAACAGATCTTAAATTAGATGCATGTGATTTTTGCTTGTCATCCATCAGCTGACGAGGATGATAGGTAAAACTTCAGGTTTTTTATGCCTGGTTCATGGAGGAAAGTAAGAAATAAAGCTAGAGAAGTTTCAGGCAAAAGTTTTCTTATACAAATGCCAAGAGACATTTTGTGGAAACCAAAATACTTCCTGTGTTTGCAAAGGTCAATTGCAAGTCTGATGAAACCTTTCTGAAGCTAGGACTGCAGAAGCCAGCGGCATCCCATCCAGGTTACCCCAGAACCAGCAATCTTGAAAAGACTTGATACTTACCTTTGGAAAACTGGGTCTCCTAAGATTTTGCCCCAAAAGTGAAGTCTTTGGAGTCTAGGCAGATTGCTCCAAGGCTGAGCATAGTCCTGCAACTTTTGTCTTTGAGGTTGCCCTGGCAGAAACTCCAAGCTCTGTTCTGAGTGGGAAGCCCCCACAGCAGTCCCAGCAGGTTTGGCCCTGTGGCAGGGCACCTAGCAACTGGCACAGCTAGCCAGAGCCCTGGCTCCACTGCTGTGCGGCTTCCCACTCCAAAGCATGGGTGAAGACCTGAAAACATGGGAACAGTTGTCCAGCATCTGTGACTTCAGGGCTGACCTTCTGGCAAGTCTGTCTAGAATCCATCAGTTCTGAGAACCACAAAGCTTAGAGAAAATGAATCAGCCAGTGCAGCTTGCAGGGTCCTGAGAACTTATTTTCTATGGAAACATGTTTCTGAACACGTCTTGCTGTCAACTCAAATTTGTCCAAACCCACACTCTAGAACAGGCATATTTCCTGGGAATTGGAAACTCCTTTTTTACTAGCTCCCCTTATAGCTATAACCATGTGGTTTTTTCTCTCTAATTTGCTGTCCTCGTTCACTTTTCCAGCTCAGCATGTTATTTTTTTTCCAGAACTGAAGTCTGTGTAGAACAGAGCCCCTTTGACCAAGTACAGAGAGGAATAGTTCCAGGAGACGCAAAACCATTAAAAGAGGAAAATACCTTTAAGAGCTTCACATGCAGAGAATAAAACCTACATCTCTCTATGGCAACCAACATACTTTTTTTTTTTCCTCTTCTGGAGTAGACTGCCGGAAGATGGGGAAAAAGCCATTCACCTACTCCATTATAGACTTGCCTTCCACATGGTGCCTCTCTGTTTTAGCCAGCAGAAAGTTTTTCACACATTTCTCTGTTAGAAGATCTATAACTTTAACATACATCATTGGCGTATGCCTAAATACGCAGAAGTCACTGCTTGAGCAGGAGGGGCTTAGTCCACTGCCTGCTGATGGAATCCTTCCCACTGATTCTAAAGAGCTTTAGATCAGTCCTTAGGTAAGCACAACCACCAGCTTTAATATTTTTAAAAATGTACCAGCTCAGTTATGAAGAAAAAAGGGCAATATGACTTGATATGTAGAATGCTTTCCAATTTGCAGAGTTACAGGCCATCTTCTGAAGTCTCTCACTCTTAATCTAACAAGAAGTGTGCCTGAGCAAAGGAAGCTGTAAGTATTGGGAAAGGAGTAAAGTCAAGACTTAAACACAGTCAAGCTGCTTTAGAGTTACTAATGCGTTTTCCCTATTAAAATGGTGTCGCTGCCAGCACTTTGTGTTTTTCTTGCATAAGCACTACCAAATGGGGAGATGCAGAGATGCCCTATGTACCTTCAGATAAACTGTGCACATTTGGAAGTAATTGAAATGGAGAGAAGGCGGGGTTTCTATTGGCATTTATTGATATGGTCTGGTTTATATTAGGATGGAATTTCTGAGATTGAGAATGTATTACTCTAACAAACAGTGGTTGCTATAGGAAATATATGATCATCTGTATTATTCTACATGTACAAGAAAAGGCATGCATACTGACAATTTCCTGGGATTTGAGTGTGTTGGGGTAAATTAATGGACTCTAGGAATGTTGTACTTGTAATTTCATATCTTGCATTTGTCATCTTTACCCTTGTCACTGTAAAAATTATGTAGAGTCCTCAGGAATCTGTGTGGGCTGTAATCTGTCACCAGTACACCATTTTATATTTTCCATCTTCAGTTCCATCTAGGACAAGATGATGATTGCGAACAGCCAGCATAGATTTACCAAGGGCGAATTGGGCTTGACCAATCGGGTAGCCTACATACTAGGATGAAATAACTGGTTCTGTGGGCTAGGGGAGAAGTGAATGTCTTTTATCCTCACTCTAATGAGGATATAAGTGGAAAAAAAAAATCTGCAAAGAGGTCAAATTAACATTACTAGATACTTGAAGTTTATAGTTTGTTCAGAAAATAATATGGAAAGCATCTGTAATGTAAATCTGTAGTCCCTATTAATGTCTGAGGTACCTATTAATAGTCTAGTTTCCTCAGCCTTTACGCTGGATGTCAGGTGGCAGAAGAGGCTGACTGGGGAAAGGCAACACCATACAGCTTCCAGTTTTGTCCACGCCATGAAGATTCCCCATAATTGCACATTTGGTAGTTGCAGCCTTCTGATACATCAGGCAATGATCCCGTTTCCCATAGACCAGCAGATTTGAGGGGTTTGGCTCCAGCATCAGGTACATTCAAGCCCCACTTCAAGTTCCCCATCTCAATGGCTTGTGCTGGATGCCAAGTGCGTTCACAAAGTGCTATAATATATTTGATAATATTGTCTCTTGCAGGGATCTGTGTCACTGAGCCAGAGTATGGTGACTGCATACACTAAAATCCTCTGTATTTTTCTATCTCTGTAATATAGATGACAGAAAAAAAAGGAGGGGGGGGGAGGGGGGCGGGGGGCGGGGGGGGGGAGAAAAAGCCAGACATAGCAGTATAAAGAAAGAGAAGAGCCTAGACTTGGGACACTTGCTACTGATACTGTACAGAAAAATGGAAAATATGTTGGTACAGATAGAGCCTCGGAGTATACAGCATTTGAATTTTGATCATTTTTTCAAATGTGCAGCTCTCAAAGCAGCAAGCATATTTATGAGATTCAGATTGGATTTACCGTCACAGACATTGTTTCACGGACACACTCCATCCCTTCTCTACCACTATGCAAAATCAGCTTACTCTAAGAAGACTTGAAACAGGGCTCAGTATCTAAGGCCAATTTTTCCACACTCCGTGCACCCAAAGGCAACTGAAACTGTGACAAAAAGGTGTAGGGTGTGTGAAGAGGAGGTGGTGATGCTGAGCTTCCACTAACATCTGGTCTGTAATTTCAGCTTTGGGGACTTCCAGAATGCTGGCAAACACAGCTCCAGCTGGCCTGGGGACTGTTCCTTCTCTGTGAGCAGGTAAATAGGCCAGATGGTCTCTAATTTTACTACTGTTTCTAGTATGGATGATGAGGCGTGGTCCCTGCAGAGCAATATGCCTTCCAAAGCTGAACATTTTTATTCACCTTTTGACCACATAGAAACAATGTAACTATTAGAAGAGCAGTAAAATGATTAGAGCAGTGGCTAAAAGGAAAGTCTGAGAGTGAGAAGCAAAGAAAAGGCAGCAATGATCACCTTGCTTTCTTCTTTCCATTTCAGAATGGCAAAGTCTAGAAATGCATTTTGGACAGCTGCATTTTGGACTTCCATTTGTGTTTGCTATAAAAAAACCAAAACTGTTTCATTTGCAGGAAGAAACTGGGGGAAACTGCTTTGTCTTTTCCATTTCTGTTCCTTTCACCAAACAACAACAAAATAAACCAAACAAAACCAACCACACAGCCCAATGAGAAAACCCCCAAATCCCATCGAGCAGTCTCTAAAGCTCTAGTGCTAAGTAGTGCATTAGACAGCTGGGAGAAACCAAATTTCAATGCTTTATCTTCAGTACTTATTGGAGGGAATTTTTGCCATAGCTGCATGCAGCATGAACACTTGTAACAGGGTGGGAGCATGAGATTTGGAGAATCTGGAGCTGGAACCTCGGGCGATATTCAGGCAGTGATTACGCAATTGTTGCATAATATGGAGAGGGCTTGCATGAATAATCCTATTAACATTAGAGTTTCACAATCAGGCAATTGAACACTGCACGGTTCAAAATCATCTGCATTTCTGATGGAGAAAAAAACAGCAAAATCACTATAAAAAAAAGCAGTCTCATAGTGTTTCTCAGCAGGGGCTAAGTGTAAGAACGTCAGAGGGAAGAATAGAGGAAAACATTTTATTAGCTTAGATATAGTAGGAAGGATTGGTTTTAATGGTCTCCCTTGAGAAAGGGAAAAGATGGGGATAAGGTATAGATGACTGCTATGGGTTGTTGATAATTTATTTGATGTGCCTGAGAAGGGCTGTGAACACTTGCATTGACAAAATTGAAAGGGAAAAAATTTGTACTAGTCACCTGAATTATTTGCAATTTTTTATTTGTATCTAGAAAGTGCCAAAGCCAGCACAGGCAGAAGGATTCACTCCCAAACACTTGAGAATTCTCTGTGCTAATGAAGCAGTAACTGGAGCAGCAGGTGCCGCCTCTTCTCCCTCCCCAGTTATAAGGCCCCTGCAAGTGAGAGAAGGCACCTACTCCGGGGCTCTTGCAGCCCACGGAGGGTGAGGAGCCCTGGCTGCTGAGGGGCTGCTCTCCCTCCCGCTGTAGGCAAGGGCCAAGAGCTTCCTCCGCGAAACAGCAGGCAGCGGCGGCGCACAGACGAGCAAAGGGCAGCGTCTGTGCCGGGGCTGCAAAAGGCACAGCATCTCTAAGCGCTGTTTCTATGCTTCCCGTGGGAGAACGCACACGCTGAGCCTGTGTTTGTGCCAAGGGTGGCCCTGGGCTGGGCTCCGGCTGCATGTGGGGTGGGAGTCGTGCTCCCTCTGCAAGATTCATGTGCCACCTCCTGCAGCTTTGCCAGCTATAAGGCATTTCCTAAGGAACCTCTGCGCAAACACATAGGCGGCAGCAGCAAGACTGGTGCCAGCAATGCTGTGGAAAACAAGTCATTAAATATCTGATATATGAAGTTTAAGCTACATGCCAAAGCAGAAATAAACCTCTGTTAGACTGCTTTTTTTGTTGTTGTTTCCAAAGGTATAAGGCTATGGAAAATGAGTGAGTCTATAAAGATGCATCTCTAGGCATCAGGGACAAGGAGGAGTGACAGCTGAAATTTAACCTGAGTTAATGTTGCCAGAAAGAATTTGAATGTTTAGGTGCTGATAGACAAAGAGTTTGTACAGTCAACTGTGCAAAAAGACTGAGAAAATCTACAGCTGGTTGAGGAAAGTATTTGAAAAAGCAAATCCAGTGCCCTAAACACCAATAGCTGCAGAACACTGGAGCCTTTCAAAGCTAGTTTGCTTCTAGCTGGATTTATTCATTAGCTTTGTGAGTCTTTGGACATGCGAGATCTTATGACCATTTCCAGACCAAATAGAACTGGTATAAGACAAAGAAAAATAGTATTTTTACAGTTGTGCCTATTTGATGATCCATGATGAATTCTAGTCTGGAGGATAACTAGGATAACTTCCCTATTCTGGTTTCTTTTCTCCTGTATGTAAGAATAGTCATCTAGTAGTCTTCTGTGCTTGTTGGTTTCTTGGAGATATGTAATAAATTCGGGTGTGGCGATAGTCTTGAAGTTTTATTTCTATGGGAAGATACATCTGCAGAATGTACTGAAGGCACAGTTCATGTCGTCTTTGTTAGCCAGCACGCTTTCTGTGTGCTTTCTAGAGCGCAAATGGAGTTCTCAATGTGTGTTCTAGGAAATAAATTGGAAAGAGCTACTAAAGGCATATCCCTTTGCTTTAAAACTGTATTTTAGGGTATGACAGTTTGCATTTTCATTTTTGGGGAGATAATGAATAATTGGTAAGAACAGGCAAATCTCCACTAACATCAGTGCAGCTGCATTCATTTAAATCAGTTGAGGATCTGATTCACTGTATGACAAAATGTCTCGACTAATATAATTAGCTAAAGCTGCAATCAAAGCCCAGCAGGGATGTGGGTTGTTGCAGGAACGTAAAACAGAAAAAAAACCCGCAAAGCTGAAAGTTTCCAATATGTATGAATATGTTCAAGCTACATCTACAGTTCCATTTTTTTGTATTTATTGATGTGATAAGTGGGGTACTGTGCCAGGATGAGAGGAGGCAGCTAGCTGAGTGGGAGAGTTTGCCTCATAATTATGAAAATTACTTTTTCCTTTGCCTTCATTCAAGTAACAGACATGTAAATGTAGACCTGTGGCTGCTGGATGAGCAGCAGAGAGAGCTGCTATCAGAGCTTACATTATCCATTTTCTTATTCACTGTTTGCAAGGCTCTGTGTTTGGCTCACTTTAGGCAAATCGCTATCTTTCTCTGTGCTTCAGCGTTTGCATTCCCAGACCTGTCTGGCCAGATCTTCGAAGCGGAGTTTGCTCTCGCTCTATGCCTGTCATTGTGCCTCCTGCAATGAAACTAGCGCTCGCGTAGCTGACGCTTTCTGCCCCTCTCCAGCAGCACCAATTAGAATGAATACAGTAATCAGAAGGAATAAATACTCACCGGTTTAACCCAAATCCCCTAACTATTAATAAGTAAGAGCTTGACAAGGACAAAAATTTCCAACCCAGCCTTTGATGCAGTTTATTAAAGTGGACCTTTGCCTCCTATGGTGAATTTTTTCCAGACTATCACAATATCTAGGAGCCTCAGCTTTTCTCTTGGCCGCTGGTCTAAGCGGCGAGGCAGAAGACTCGAGCATGAACCACTTTATCACTGCCATTGTAAACAGCTTGTGTATTTGCTGTGGAAATGTGTTTCTATGAGGGGTCAGACTGTAATGCCTTGTACCTTGTCAGCAGAAACAAGCTTTATTGCATCCTGCTCCCACTAACAGGGTTCTTTTTTTACATCCAATTTTGGGTAAGAGAGAGTACAGTTCTTTTAGTTCTCAGTAGTACAGTGGGTACAAAAAGAAAGCTTCTCCTGCTAGTATTTGTACATAAAATACAAACCACTGTTCAAAACACATATTGCATCTTGGTGTCAGCAAACCCGCACCAAAACCTTTCAAACAAAGTTCTTATTATAATAATGCCATAAGGGACAGATGAATAACAAATGAATGTTTACTATCAGTGCTATTCATT
>NW_009648330.1:531291-547351 GCF_000708025.1 Charadrius vociferus
CCTGCTCTAGCGCTGAAAGAAACTATGCAATAAGAGAGACTCCAGAACGGAGGAGTGCGAAAGCAGAACCCCCAGTGCCATGGGACAGGAGAGAGCTGCTGCTGCCAGAGCACAGGACCTCCTCTCTTCCTCCAGGGTCCAGGTTTGGTTCCCCCAGGGTTCAGGTTTCCTGGTTACGGATAGAAAGCCATGGCTCATCACGATAATGGTACACAGGAAGAGCTACCCTCTTTAGTTGAACTTTAGCAACTCAGAGATTGAACATAAAAACATTAAAGCTACGAATTCAAGAGAAAAAGAGTATACCTTGAAATACTGTCATAAGAATTTCCTGTTTGGAGCAAATTTCTGTACTAGGATTTCTGGTTGTGGTGACAGAGAAATGCCTTAATTTCCCTGTAAGTCTATAAGACGACTACAATACTGGTCTCAAATTTTCTATTCCTAGTGTTTTTCAGTTTACTTACTTTCATGTTCTCTTTGTTCAAAATATCTTAACTATTTAATGCCTTAGCTTTTTATAAAATACAATTTGCAAATTTCATCTTAGTTTCACATTTATTATTTTTGAGGAAGGTTAATGATTTTTTCTGATATCACACAGTTTAGGTAAGAATATTAATGGCTAATAGATCTACAAATAGAAAAAGATAGTATAAAGATAGTATATGATGGGGTACATCACTCAAAGCTGACTGTAATATGTTCACCAGGCTATTAAGAACAGTAAGAGAATCTGAGGCATTGTCTGGGAGTTACAGGATTATTGATAGTATGGTTTTCAAACTATAAGGCTTTAGAACTGTGTGGCTGTTTTCTCTCCATCACGTGCTTGCGACCTGAGCAGAACTGGACCTTCCACTTGCTGGCTCAAAACAACGTGAATTTGGTCAGGGATTTGGAACTTAAACAGTAGCTGTTGTAGTTAGCACTAGCATCAGTTGACATGAAGTTTTTCAGATTAGGTTTTTGGTTGCATGGTTTTAGTGGCAACTTTGTCCCGGTAAAATCACCAGACTAGAGTGCACTTAACTCATGTGACAGTACATTAGAGTCTAATAAAAATCAGTTCTTTATGACTAAGTTGTGTAAAATATGTATTGCTTCTAATTTACAAAATGGAATCAAACACTTTTAATTCTTTGCAGTGTCCGGCTCTGTGAAAGTCATTCTTCTTTTCTTCAAGCTGCAGATACAGACACTTAAACACCTTTGTAACAAGATTTCTAGTCTTTAAGAGCCTGAAAGACAAACTCAGAGAGCAAATTTCTGCACGTCTGTCAGATTTTCTGGTTTATTTTAAAGCGTTTTCTTAAACAAATACTTCAGTTCCTGTCTTTGTGCTCCTCAGAGCACCCTGTTGAGAGTACATGTGTAGTCTAGAATCCAGAAAAACAGGACTTCTTGCATCAGAGACACCTCAAACGCATGCATTTTTCTACCAAACATCTGGAGACATTAGGTAGGGCACTTGAAAATATTTTTTTAAATTTCCAAATTAAAGGCAAAAAGGGTTATGAATGATTCAGATGTGTATATGGATTGAACACCAACTATCTGTTGGTCTGTCTAGGATTTTATCTTCGCATCTGTTAAATGGGCTTTGAGAAAAAGCTAGATTTTATTTTATGTTTGGATGTTGAAACTTCCTTGAGGTGTTAGCTGACAAAGAGCAACAAAGACAAATGGTAATAAAAACAAAAGCTGGCAAACTAAGGGAAAGTTTCCCAAATGCAATCTAAGCTGTATTGCTGAAGTAACTGAGCTTCAGGCTTCAAAGAAAAGCAAATAGAGCCTCCAGTTGTATCCCTGTGGGATGGAATCCACTGTTGAGAAATTTTGACATTCCAGACATAATTTCTGGTTCTAAGTCTGAAAGAGCAGATGTCTTTAGGTGATGATACCTGTCTTGGGGGGTGGGGGGGTGGAGTTAAGAACGTTTTGAAGGAAAAATAATTGCCTTGAGATGCTTGTGCTCTTCAGTGCAAATAGCTGTCTTGGAAGTCCCAGTGGATTTTGGCTTCCCTATCAACAAATTGATAATAGGACTGAGTAGAGCTGAGCTGTGACTCACCAAATATCAGGGATTTTAGCTGGCTTTTGACCCCAGAAAATTAAAGAGAGAAAGTCTCTCTGAGGGTTGATCATTCCTTCCCTGGTTTAACTTTGCACGGCATCTACCATAGGAACCATGATCATAGAATGGTTGAGGTTGGCAGGGACCTTTTGGGATCATTGGTCTGACCCACTTCTTCCAGCAGGGTCACCTGAAGCAGGTTGCCCATGACTCTGTCTACTCAGTTTT
This sequence comes from Charadrius vociferus, assembly GCF_000708025.1. Classification (NCBI taxonomy): domain Eukaryota; kingdom Metazoa; phylum Chordata; class Aves; order Charadriiformes; family Charadriidae; genus Charadrius; species Charadrius vociferus. The sequence goes on from NW_009648330.1 coordinate 533,597, forward strand.
TTAATATCTCCAAAGATGGAGACTCTACAACCTCTCTGGACAACCTGTTCCATCCTCCAAGTAAAAACAGGGTCTGGGGTTTTTATATTCTGATGGAAATTCAGGTGTTTCAGTTTATGCCCATTGCCTCTTGTTGTGTCTGTGAGCACCACCAACTATTGACTATCAGTCAGTAGCTTTTTTGCTAACATTATGCAAAAATAATAGTTTGCCTCACTATAAATTTCTTTCTCGTTGCAATTCCAATGGCTTTGAACTGGCTCAAGCAAGACAAGCAAAAAGTTCAGCTCTCCTGGGTAGCCCTGCTGACATTTGGTGAACCAGACATTACAAAAAGTATATAAATCCAAAGCAGAAAATCTGTCATTTCAAGACTAACTGTCTTTATCCAGAACTCAAAGTGTTTTCCAGATGAAATGAGGTCATGCAAAGCTGTGGTCCTGCTCAAAGCCAAGGAGCAGCTCGCTTGAGCTCAGAACAGCTTTTGTGTTAGACCTCCAACCCAAACAAGCCTAGGGTCAAGGGCTGATGTGTTTGTGTAGCTTTAGCTATCCTGTTGGAGGCATTGCAAACACAAGCCTGCACTTATACACTTTAGCTAGTCTTTTCTGCCCTTTTGCTTTGGGCAGGTTAGAAACTATTTTCCTCAGTGGGTGTAAATCTGTCTGAGCCTATGAGGTCTCTGCGTGTATTTTAATCAGATCCCACACTCCACTGTGAATATTCAGCTCTTTGTTCTCTGGTTCTATCTCTGTGATGGAATACTAAAGGCAAGAAGCAGAAAACTCATGGCATTGGGTTGATGGCTACCCCTGAAATCAAATCAAGTTAAAGAATAGGCCAGCTCTTACCTTGGAAAATGGATTTGTATGGGAAGACATCAGCTACCAATCAGGTTGAGCACTATGGTCTGTGCTTGCTTTGAGATGCTGAGCAAGCCCGCGTGATGGCAGACGGGAACATGACAAAAGGGCAAGAGCCTCACAGCTCTGGAGGCCAATTTTACTATTTTATGTTGGAGGTATTCCAGGAGCCTCATAAAACAGGGTGTATCCCTGTCTTTTTAAACACAGTTGGACTCATTGGATTTCTGAGGGAAAGATAAGTGTGAGAGAGAACCATTGTATTCAAACTGCTTTTCTACAGAATTGCTCTTTTGGAGCGTCTTCCTCTTTGTTTAAAAAGCAAGTCCTCTGGTCAGAACCCTGTGCAAAACACACATGTGAGATGAGCTGCATCTGTAATGTGCTGACAACTACCTAAAGTTGGCGGTGCTGATCCAAGTCCTTTGAGAAGGGCACTGCCGCAGCCCCAGGTGAGGCACTGCTTGGAGTCAGGTCGGCTGCTAAGAGCAGCCAGAGGCTTGGCCACAGCGGGGTGGACAGCCCTGTCGGCACTGTATGGTAAAGGCAGACTTCCCTATGCAGGAGCGCTATCTGCTTGCAAAGCTTTAGGATGCATATACTGGAAAGCTCAGTTGGCAGTTCACAGCAGGGTATATTTGTATTAGAAAATTAAGATTTGACTACCAAACAAAAATTGAACTGTGGGTAAATAATAAAGTATGTAACATTGTGAAACAGATTGAGAAGAAAACAGCCAAGTGCCTACATAAGCTCTGAGATGAATTTCCACTTGAACAAAAATTTTTAAAGGCATCTATTTTCCTTACAATCATAAGTTAATCACATAATATGCTTCTGACAGGTATTATGAACGTGGAAAATAGCTCTAGTTTTTCAGACTGTCAAACAAACTGATAAGCCATGCCAGTAAGTTCACCAAACCTGTCTCACTTAAAATGCTGTTTCATTGACATATGCTACTTACTGTTACATGTACCTTTATTGCTAAATAAAATCAATTATGTATGTATAATCACATATAATTTATTAGCCACTGCAAGTGCTTACATATTCTGGTAGGCACACTGAGAATCTATTTACCATAGCATGTCTTTGTGAACAATAGCTGGGGAACTGCTGCTGTAGCTATTTATTAGGACAGCGTTAAATGTGAAAATTTTGGGACCAGAAGGAAAGATAATAATTGTGTTTGTTTAGGTTTGTTACCATGGTACTTAGAATAGTTACTATGGGAATGGAAATAGATTGGTAAGTTACTGTTACCCACTAGTATCAGTACTACAGGGGGTTTTGTTTCTAAAAGCCACTAACCTCAGCCTCATTGATTTGCCCAGAACCTTTCTTTCTTGTTTAACTTCTTTCTCTACACTGAAAAGGAGAAAGGAAAAAATCCCTGGTGGAAACCATTATTTGAAGTTGTATCTGGATGAAAGCACAGAAGGTGACTATAAGATAAAAGGGAAAAATGCTCACGGTCATTGATCCAGGTAAAAGAAAATAAAACTTTAGACCCAATAGCATTCACCATCTAGGTATTTCAGGGTGAGGGGTGTGACTGACATACTCCTCAAGGAAAGGGTCTTTCTGCTGTTTGGTTGCCTTGGGGTAGTGCGCACATGCACACAGAAGAGTATATTTCATATAAGACTAAGACTGTTGTAAGTTGGTTTTCCATATGCAGAACGACTATCTTACACTTAATGCAGAATTGCGGCGTGATTATGACAATTCAGATTTCAGAGAGGGTTAACTAGAAATACTACAGATGCAGTACAAAATGTAAACGTGTCAAGCATAATGGAATGCAGAATCATATAAAAGTTAAAAATAAGAGGCCTGATAACATGCATTGTACTATCTTGATATTTCTTGGTGGTTCTAAAGTACAAAAGGAAACATTATTTCCATTTCTTTTTCTTCCCTGTGGTTCCAAATATGTCTGTTGCTTGTCCAATTTCCAACCTACTTAGAGGTGATATTCTTTTAAATTTGCAGCTCCTGAAAGCATGTGACTACCAGAAAATGTCAACAATTTTTTTTAACACCACCCACCCACCCCACCCCCGCAAGTAATTCTGGGAGTGAATGTCTTCTAACAGGCTCAAAGGGGAGAACAAAGAAAGATAATTTAATAGTTATATTAGAGATTATTTTTAAGGCACTCATGTGAATGTATTTGGTTGTTCTTTTTAAATCTCTGATTAAGTGCCACTTATGTAACGTTTTTTGCCTTTAAAACAAACAAGCAAACCACCCAAAATCTTCACAAGACCGAGCAAGTAACAAGAGCCAAAGAAAAAGTCTATGGCTGTCCTCCCACAGCACTGTCCTAACACCTCTCCTGGTCTGCATTAACTTGCAGACTTAACTTCTTCCTCAGTCAATGATCTAAAACATGCCATGAGAAATGCTTGGGAGAAATCAGACGCTGGGGAATCCCTGACAATGCAGCTCTTGTAACAACCCCACTTTTAAGAGACAAGATTCATCCTAGACAGCATGCAATTTAAATGAAACTGCAGAACCCCATTATATATATACCACATGTAGTAAAAGTACTCTGTGATGTTTGCGTGCGCGTTTTAAACAGTAGTTGTTTTTCTGTATCAGCAGTGTGAAATGTGTGTGTATCGGTTTGCATTATTTTTATCTCTGTCTCCAAATACATGCATCTAGGTGGTCTTCCTCTTTCATTAGACATTCTTTCATCTCAAAATTTCAGGAAGAATTGCTAATATTGATTAACTTTTAGAAGCAGCCTCAGCTGATTTGCAATGTTGCTTCTGAAATTACACGTAAGGTACATTCGGTAAATTTTAAAAGCAGGACTGGTGGAACTTCTCCTTTCCGAATGAGCTTTTCTTTGAGCTTTTGAAGTCATTTAAGTCCGTACAGACTGGAATTAAAGCAAATATTCACAGAAAATGCAAATGAAGTTAGTGGCAAAGGGAGAGTTGAATTTTCCACAACTGGGCTTCTCTTCTAAGTTTTACTACAGTCCAGATCCACGAATGCCCAGAGCTATAGAGGATCATAACCAGATTAAATTGTGCTCAACCTGTTCAGATGTCTTCAGTAATTGGTATATTTTTTCCTGGAATTTTTGTAACACTTCGGTATAAACTTCAAACCTTTTCTTGTTAGTGCTCCCTGTAGGTTTGCAGAATTGCAAGCTTTAGAGGTCTTTCTCAACAGTCAGGGGTACATTGACCAGAGCGGTGCCTTCCAGAAAGGCTCCTCCAGCTCCACCAGTACCAGTAAGCCTTGCTTTACAGTAGGACATCACTTTTCAGGCAGAGCTGACTGCCAATTACACACATACTGTGTCTAATCCTGGGGACAAGAGACAAAGTTTATGCTGAGAATCAGGCCCATGTTCTTAGCTGCCTCAACTGAAGACAGAAAAACTCAAAAACATTATGTAATTTAAGCCTGAAGTCTCTAAAATCATAGCAAACAAAGAGTTTCAAATTCATTATTTGAGAATGAATAGGATTTATTTTTTTCTTTTTTGAGCCTCTTGATATTTGGTGTCTGACTTGGGAATTTTGGCTGCATGGGATCAACCATACACTGAAATTTTATTAATAAATCATCATGGTTTTCCCCAGCCACACTCAGCAATAAAACAGTTAATTTTCTTCTGCTTAAAATACTTGTTGAAGAGAGTTAATTGCTGCAGTTTTTATCTTTTCAAAGTAGAATTATTCTGCCTGACATCAAAAAAAAAAGAAAAAAGAGCAAACATCTGAGCTCATGTTGCAATGCAAGTAGTCCCAAGGAGAGCACCATTTCTGATCCTCACGCTGATTCCAGTGATCTCCAGCAGTGTTTGGGAAGGTTACCTGGCGACCAGCTGCACAAACACTGTACCTGGTCCCTCCAAACAGCAAACCCCTGCCTTTGCAAACCTAAAAGCCTTCTGTGTAAACAAACACCACAAATAAATATCAGTGGGGACTGCCCTAATTAAACAGCTGTAAAAATAAAAATTAAAAAGGTTTTGCCTTATGACCAAGCTGTGAAACCACGAAGAAAGCATCTGCAAGCAGCAGTTAGAACAAATAATACTTTCCATCCAGCTGTACAGGCAAAGTCCCTTGCAGGCAAGCGTCTAGGATGCTGGTTGTTATGTGTAATAGCTACTTGCAAAAAAGCAACATCAAGCTCTCTTCCACGCTCACTTTCAAACAACAGCCCATCTTCATCTGAAACATCACTGAAACTATACATTTTTTTGGCTAAGAAGCCTGATCTATTAGTTTAGAACCATAACAAAGTGAAAAGTCTGCTTGCTCAAAACATATGAAAACCACATAAATTCATAGTTTATCCTGCAAAGAAGAAAACTTCATTCAAAACTATTCATAAAGTTATCTCGCCTCTGACAGGAGATATGGACTTTGGAGAGGAAACAGTACTTTCTATACAGGCTATGATATTATTAAGCAATAAAGAAGTATAAATTTGCAGGATAGTAATTGTATCTTCTAAGCATAATCCTAGGAATTATTGTGTTTGTTTTTCTTAAAGATTATTGATGTTCATTCTATAGTTTGTATGGAAGAACATGAGAAGTTTAGGGTTGGTGTAAGGATGTCTGTTGGATGTTGGTTTGTTGTGAGAATGCTAGATGATAGCAGAACGTAATTTTTCTGACAGTAAAACACATTTTTAATTTTTTTTTTTATAAAATTCCTTTCGTTGAACTCATACTCATAAGGATACTGATTTTCTTCTTCGTAAATAGATATCAGAGGCACAAGCATTGCATCCTACTAGAGGTACAGCTGTCTTTTTAATCAACGTAGTCAGCATACAAATAACATACTAGAGATGAATTTTAGGTAGCTATATGACTTGTTGCTGTCTGACTAGCTTTACCTCTGTCAATAAGCTTTCAGAGATCGTGTCAATGAAGTTTAAGGCATATTGACCTCAGTCTGCCTCTCTACCTGATCCTTCCCTTTACTTTCAGCTGTAGGAATTTAGTGCCCGTATTTTGAGTCTTCAGTAGGCAGCCTGGGGCCTCAGCTGGAAATGCTGGCTGAGGTAGGCTGACACCGAGCTGCTGGGCTTTGCAGTGGCATGTGTTCAGGTATATGTTCTCTTTCCTTTTCTCCTGTGGCAGCTGTAGCTGAAAAACAATGGGAAAATGCACTGTACCGCTGCAGTGGAGTGTCTGTGTTCCTCTGCCCATGCCACTGTGCTGATACCTGGAGCCAGCCCGGCTGATGGGCGTTTCAGGAGAAACTTCTGCACAGGGTGAAGCGTCAACCAAAATGGTGTCCACTCACGTCTGTGGTCCTCTGGGTTCACAGAATCACGGAATTTTCAGAGTTGGAAGGGACCTCTAGAGATCATCTAGTCCCACTCCCCTGCTAAAGCAGGATTGCCCAGAGCACATTACTCAGGACTGCATCCAGGCGGGTTTTGAAAATCTCCAGAGAAGGGGACTTCACCACCTCCCTGGGCAGCCTGTGCCACTGCTCTGTCACCTGAACCGTAAAGAAGTTTTTCCATGTGTTGGAACGGAACTTCCTATGTTCAGAAGGTTGTTTCAGAAGTGTAAAGCAGTAAAAAAGTGTGTCTCTCCTCAGTCAGCCACTCTACTGGAATTGAGTGCAGACTGTGGGAAGCAGATCCGAGAGGCCAGCACCGAAATTGCCCTATACCAGGGCGTTCATAGGGGTGACATTCCTGTCTAATCTCTGTGAGCCCTCTACTCTGCCTTTTTGCTACAGTGAAGCACTCGCTGGTATGAAACTAAGCTGTCGCCTACAGTTTTAAGTGATTTTATCCTAGTGTTTGCATGTCAAAGAAGTGGTATAGTTCATATTCATTTATAATTAGTTTCTCTGCTTTTATGTGCAATTACCTTTTTTCCAGTGAATGCCCTGTTTTTTAATTGTTCGGGCTGGACAGTATCATCCACCCAAAAAGGGTTTGTTCCTAGACTTCTAATTTCTTGAAATCTAAAGTTGAAAATCATTCTCCCTGGCACCTAATATCCTCAGGCCCTTCTCTGCTGCTTCCGTGCTGCTTCAGTATTTGCCTGCCACGGGCTTTGTGTGAGCTCTATTGCCCGTGTAGGAGGTGATCTGAAGATGGGGTTTTTTCCACTTACACTGCAAAAGTACAGACTGATTTCAGCCCACTGAATATTTCATCATACCTTGTATTTTCTCTTCTAGAAACCAAGAAACCCCTAAAGGTTTCCTTCACTAACTATATGTACTTTAGATGACGCTGTGAGCTAATTGCTAAACTGCCATCATGGTCAAGATTATTTGGTTTTCTTACAATAAAATGGCTAAGAGATGAAGGATTTTGGAAGGGGTCAGCCTCTGACTCTGCAGAGCCCTGTCTGAGGGAACTGACCCTCATGGAGGAGAGTTGAGGACTTTGCGTGGCAGGAGGCACACCTCTCCCTCCTGCTGCCTCCCGTATTGCATCCAAAGGGGGATCTGTCCGCCCAGACTAACCCCTGGTCAATGACGGGTTTGAGGAACAGCTCAGGTCTCCAGAGATGAAGTGAGACCAAATGAAATAACACAGAGAGATACAACTTCTAGGCTGCTGCTGTCTCGTTATCTCTAGCGGGTCCCTAGTCTGTGTGCATGTACATACGCACATGTGTCTGACACCTAGGAAATTTGAAAAAAGTTTGTCACTTCTACACTGCGGAAGCTGTGGTGGTCCTCTTCAGCTCAGGCCAAATCTCCCACATGCTGTCTGCACCAGCTTCTGCAGTCTGGCCCAGTGACAGGGCTGTGTGAGCAGAGTGAGCCCTGCAGTAGCTTGCTCAGTTATAGACCAGGACGCCGCAAAAGATAATGTGTCCTGTTCGTGGGGGATGGGGGGGGGAGAAGTCTACATAAAACTATCCAAACCTCATTAAGCTTTTCAAAGAGATCAGAATGCAGATGCAGGCAGTATAAATAACTTGTTAGAAAGCTGGATCTGAGGGACTGCTCAGGAGGTTTAAAATTGGATACTTTAAAAACAACTAAAAATTCCAAGACATTTCAGCAGATTATACTCCCAGTTACAAACACACTTTGAAGTAATTTTCTCCCTAGAATGCAGTTAGGAACATTCGCTATAAAAGGAAATTACAGTTTACGAAGGTGTGAGTATAGCAAAAGACTTGGAAAATACCCATTAGGAAATCAACTTTTCTCCTCCCTTGCAATCTCCATTGCAATGCCCTATTCAAACACAGATGAAATTTACATGAAATGGGGAAGCACTGTGACCACTGGAAGAAATTCAGACACATAACTGATGTATTTTTTCCATTTCTCCACATGCTGTGAGTCTTTGTGTTCAGACCATCTTACCTATTCTATGCCATAGGATCACACTTGGCAAAACCATCTGAAAAACTGCGTTGACTCTTTGATTCTAGCTCTTATGAAAAAAAGAAAGTCATTCTTTATTTAATTGCAGTATTAGGATTTTTTTTAATTTGAACATTAATGTTCCCAGTTTGGGTAGAGAATTTATGATGATGCCAGTAATTCCAAATACATAACAATAATCGCAATTCTTGAGGTCTTTTTTTTTCTCCTTACTATGAATACATAAATTGATCTAGCTTCTTAAAACTACTCCTGAAATCCAGGCTACAACTTCATGCCTGCTGCTTGACCAAACACTACATCTGCTTTAAGAACACGTGCAAGTATTTGTTTGAAGTTTAATGTGGGCATTAGAAAATACGGAACAGCCAGCCTCCTGAAAGAAAGATGATTTCCATTTCCCTGGCCCTGTGGGACGCTGCCAAAAGTGTCTAATGATGGATCCCGCTGAGGCCTGGGGCCTCCCTGGGAAGCAGCACAGCACCAGGCGGGATGCGAAGGTGGATCCTGCCCCTTCCCATGGCTTTTGAGCCAGCAAGCTCCAGAAAGGCAGCGGGAGTAGCAGCGGGCAGCATTTCGATACCTCAGCCACCCAGGTTTAATCTACCACAAAAATATGTGTCAAAATGCACAGTAGTGCATACCCCGTACCAGGGGTACTGTGATGCTGCCTATCTGCCTACCTCACGTGGGAAGATTTTCTTTTAAAAATTCGGAGACTTTTCTGAGAGGTTTGAAAAACCCAAGCCATTTCTATTGAAATTAAAGGAACAAGAAAGATTTTGGTTTATGTTAGATTTGGGCTTATTCATGTGTATAAATAGTGGTCCATGAGAATTAATTGTAGTACTTAAAATGAAACATTTTCCATTAAAAAATATTTTTGTGTTCAAAACTGAATATCTTTGCCAAAAATCATCAAGAAAAAAAAGTTTCTATGGGCATTCTTTTGCCATCTTAGTTGAAATCATACGCAAATGCTAACAGAATGATCATAGAAGTCCTTATTGTACTGAAAACACAGATTATTGGCCACAGCAAAGTATTGTTATTTCTATAGTATCTTCAGAACATTAAACTATTGCTGTAAAAAAACTATGTTGCTATAACCAAATTGCAAAAATGTTAAAGAAGGAAATGAAAACCAGCATTATTTTTGAACCGTCAATTGAAAGTATCTACATTTTGAACTAAACGTGTTATTTTTTTTATCGTTACCTATTGCGTCATTTTTATGCTTCTAAAATCTTGTAGAAATATGAGGATAGGCTACAAGATCATACCCAAGAAAACTGGGGCCCTGCTTATTTCAGCCTTGCCCATTTCCAGAAACAGCACCCAAAGTCATGGAACATATTCCATAAATCTTTCTGAAGTTCCTCTAGGATCCACCAGGGAATCATGTTGCTAAACAGTTCAGTTTAACAGCTGGTTGTATCTGACAACAACATCCTAAAAATGAGGAGGTCCTCCTCTTAGTGGCATAAACTACCACTGTTCAGACCTTTGGGCAAAAATATTTCTTTTCTTAAGAAATAACTGGTTTTGAAAAAGTATTTCAACAGGCCATTCTATATTAAATGTTTTCTTTTGAAACTAATAAATAAGTAAATAATGATTTGTCCAGCAAAGAGCAAATCTGCATGCTTCTGAAAGTTCTCTTTTACAAAGAAAGCTGGATATCTTCCCTGCCCAGATCTAGAGCTAATCTAGAAGATAAGATATCAAGAAAGGGACAGAAACTCTTTTTAATGAAGGGAAGAAAAATCAGATTAATAACTGTGATACATTTGAGCAACCATTTATTTTGGCTAGCATCAAGATCACACAAGCCAAGTGCTATTAGCAACTTTGCATAGCAATATAAATGGAAGCTGGCATGGCCAAATACTTGAATGGAGTACCCTCACAACTGCTTTGGGAATCAGTTATGTGAGTGCTGGTCAATGTAGGTTTGTTTGACTATCACTGTGTTCTGCAGAAATATTCAGATATTTTTTTTCATTTGTTTTTCTAAATGCTGGCAACAGAAAATTGAAGATCACCACATTTGATTTAGCTTTTCTTTGTGACTGTTACTAGCTTTTAAACAGATTTTAAAATAAATTGCATTCTGTCTTTGTTGCTATATACATTTTCTATTTATTCTAACTCCTGAAAATAACATAAAGCACCTTCTTTAATGAGCGATTGAGTTTCCAATATAAGTTCTATGAAAAGTCATGTGATAAGATAGTATTTTCGCAGAAATTGTCTCATGTTATTTGCAAAACAGGTAAAGTATAGAGCCATAAAAACAGTTTGAAGTGCAAAGTGACATTACACCTGATTTAGGCTAGAATCATATATGAAATTCCTGGACCTCTTAGAAATAGACACAAAGCTTGATTAATCTGAATGAAAGGCAGACAAAATATCAGACTTTACCTTAATACAGATAATGGTATTCCAAGATAGATGGCACTTACATACAAGAATGTGCTACACGAGATTTTGGATTCCCTCAAGATCTCTTTATTAGCAGGTATGGTAAAATTGTGTATCTAGTAGGGTTATAAATATTGTACACAGCCTTGCTTAACCAAAATAAGTTGTCTTATTTACTAGCAAAAGTTGATGTGTTGCCTAATAAACCAGCTGTTGGGAATAACTTGGGTTTTTTCCCCTCATATAATTATATCTAATACCTGGTAGTGCAGTGGACATCTCAAGAAAATCAAGTTATGTTGATAGAGCAATAAAATAATAACACTAAAAAATTATGACTACACTTGAAGTTTCACTTGTGACAATAGACGATTCTATGAGAATTTATATTCCGAATAGTGACAAACATAATTTTCTGTGCTACTAAACCTGGACTGCTCATGAAATTACATTATAAACTAATTGTATGGATTGGGCTTTGTAACTGAAACATACACACCAGTAATATATCACGAAAACTTTTTAGCATTTGGAAACTTTTGTCTCAATCCACTATAAGACCTGCATCTGCTACTAGTCAGAAGCAGGAAGGCTTTTCTGTATGTCCTGAGCGTTGGCTGGGAGAATAACATAATTGGTTTATGCCCTTTGAATTGAAAGATATTGTGTCAGAATATAAGCAGTTCAGGAAAAAGTTATTAGATATTGGCCTGATGTTAGCATCGTGGGAACGTCTGGAAAACAATTTTGAGAAACCTGGGAAGGGAGCAGAAACCAAGACTGCCTCTAATCCAAGAAAAAAGAAATGGAAATCTGTCGCTTTTTTCTTAAGGATTCCAGTCAGTCAGCTATTTCCTAAAGAAATATTTCTTTACACAGAACTTGCTCTTAGACATCATTAGAAGAGCAGGGGGAAATCTCTCATTTCCCCTGCTCGGGCCTAGTAATACACATGGTCTTTGTTAAGCACTATCAGTTGTTGCTTGGCACGTGCGCCTCTGTCCTATCAGCTATTTTATGTGGGAGTCTTGTTGTTGCATGAGTCTGATCGCAGCAACGGTGTTGTGACACCCTTATTCCTCTGAGCAGGTCCATTGCGTTCACTGGGATTGCTCTGCAGAGTAAAAATTCCCATGAGTTCATCTTGACAAGATCGAGTCCTTTACCTGTGTTAGCCTAGTAGACCTTAAACCCCCAAGTCCATACCTTTATTTTGCAGCATCAGTAAATACCAGGCAACAGAGCCATAGTTTCAAACATTTGAAACAGAACAGAGAGCTTTGTTAATACCTATCCGTGGCACGTTTTTTTCCACCTTTCCTCCTTCTCACACTGAGCACAATGTTCTTGCCCACTCCGCAGAAGCCCATAAATATAGTGAGAAATAAAGACCTTTTCAAAGTTGGAAACAACTTTAGACTACAAATTCAGTCCAAAACCTATGTCTTTGTTACATTCCTCAGTTGCTCAGTAAGAGGCTCCTATTTGGAGGAGACGCAGAGTGAAATAAAGAACAACTTTGGCTCAGGCTCTAGGCAGCGAGACTATTATTGATCCCTATGGACATGGACTACTTGCAACAACTATGAATGATTTCCCAACTTTTCTCTTGCTACTGTTGTATGAAAAATATGCATAAACATATGTTCTACCACTGAGTGTTTCAGGATATGTCAGCTTTTTGTTATTGAAAATTGTTTAAGTTTTAAGGTATAGTCCAAATGTTTATGCACATAACATCTTGATAAGAACATGGTGAATGCATTTTTTTTCTTCTCTGTAATATTTTTCTATTCTGTTTCCTGTTTTTAGCTTCCTTAGTTTAACTTTGGCCATCATTTATATTTTAAATACTGTGTAGCCAGACAAGAGATTCCATAGAAATTAAATTGAGAGGATTTTCCTTCTCAGCTAGTTTTAATATGGAAACTCCTTGATGGAAACAAAAGGATTACTTTTCTCTTCGCTCTAGCTATGACCTGAGAACAGTATACTTGTGTTTTGCACTGCAGCTAGTAAAAGTGATAGTGCAGACAAATCATCATTGGAAAGGTAGTGGGTGGCACAATAAAGAGTAAAAGCAGGGCAACCTTTCATCACCACTGCAGTTCAGCTGCCAGACCTTGATAGCATTTTCCATTCCATTCTACTGACAAATCAATGGCAGCAGAGACTAGACGATATAAAATAAAAGTCTTTGTTGTTTTCTAGATAAATTAAATATAGTTACTGAAAAAATGGGAATCACACAACCTCCAATTGACTTCATTCAACTGTATAGACAGCACTGGCCTCAGCCTATGCTCAGGAGGCAGCCTTTAGGCTCAGGTACATATGCACCGTGTGGGATAGAGCAGTTTGAACCTGGGATGGGGGCGGGGGAAGACTGGGTTTTACAGATATGAAAATTTAATAGTATAACAAAGCCATAAATTATTTCAAAATCTTGGAAATTTTCTAAAATTAAAACTTTTTCAAAGAGCGATCTTGGTTCTTAGCTGTATGGTAGAGACAGCTTGCTAGCAGGGGACAAGTTTTGTAGGCTGGCAAGAACAATCTACACTGAACTCAGTAACCTCATTGGTTTTGCACTGGAAACTACGGAGCACAACTCACTGAGCTTTTCCTAATTCATCGATTTTTAGCATTGACTAGTTTGACAACAGAAGTGGGTTTGAAGTGTAAATAAAAGAATACAATATAAAAATACAATTTTTTAATTGGAATAACAAAAGTAAATGTCTGAAAACTTTTTTAAAAATGATGCTGAGTGCAGATCATAAAGGTCCCTCTATGTTAAGTATTTAGTGCTTCCACTCAAAATACTGAGTCTGCTGATTCACTAATTAATAAACAAGGTCACCAATCTGCTAGAGAAGATCAGGACAATGTTGGTGCAATGAAAAGAACAGGTGCTGTAGTGGCCGGGTCAGGAGTAAAAGGCATTGAGTAGGAAGCCAGGGGGGAATCCTCACCCCCACTGGGAGCTGGGGCCATTGGCACGCTGGGGCTGGGGAAACACCGTGCCTCCCTCTGCCCGCTCCCTGCGCATCCCAGAGACCTCCTCGCACCCAGCCGTGCTGTGCAAACTCTGCCCG
>NW_009648330.1:547393-567585 GCF_000708025.1 Charadrius vociferus
ACAGCCTCGCCCCGGGGCTGGGGAGCAGGCAAAGAGGGTGCTGCTGCTGCACTGGGCTGTCTCAGTCCCCTCAAAGGCATTTCAAATGTATGGTAGGGCTGTGCAGGTCTGGTCATCCTCTGGGGTAGAGCGCAGGTTTACCCAAGCCTGCAAGATCGCACTGGGTCACCGTTGGCTAAGGAGGTTATTTTAAGATGTGGTCTAGTGGAACTTTGGTTTTAAAAGAATACTTGGAGTGGCATGATGGTATGGGAACAGCTTAATGATGTTCTTTGTTGGAATTAAAGGATACAGGAATTGATCTGAGGAAACAGAAGGAAAGGGCTGGAAATAGTAACGTCTGATCCTGCTGTGATCAGGAAGTGTTTAGTAGCTTCCCTATATTTTTCCTTGTTCTTTTAAAATAAGCTGTTTTCCATTGTAAAGTATTCAAATTTCTAAATTGAACATTCATCTCAGTGGATCTCATGCTAAAATATCAAAGAAAAATAGTATTTTTCTTAGTTTGTTTAATTTTTATTATTTTAGACATTTAATTGATTTTGTTGCTCTGGCAATGTGGTGGGTGCAGTCATTACCCATGTGAAATCTATTTGCTTTTTACTTGCTTAAAGAATTCTAAAGAATTGTTACTAGCTCACTCTCAATTTATCAAACTTTCATGGGTTAATGAAGAAAATGTTTATTGTCAGCATTCTTTACATTTTGTTTGAACTGTTGCTTACGAATAAGTTATTACACTAAGCTAGCTCTCTTCACTCTTAACAAATATCTTAGGTTCTATATGTTTATTATTTATATTTATTAAGCAGGTCATAAAACTTTTTTTGACCTCTGGGCTATTTATAAATTTCTCTTTTTGGTTGGTCTTATAAGTCAAACAGTTTTGTGTTTCTAGCTTCTGATTGGGTTACTCAAACGTTTTAAACACTGTATTACTGATTAAGGAGAAATAAAATTGCTCTTATGCCATTTTAAGGACCAATTTTTGAATGTTTACTTACTTAGAATAAATTAAATTATATTCTGTAAGTTTACCAAGATCATCTCAAATAGACCAGCAGCTAAATGAATGTCTCACAAATGACAAATAATGAGATATAGAAAAGTAGAAAACGATCTGGTTTGATTTTTTGACTGGCTCCATTCAACACATAAAATGTGAAACAGTTCCTATAAAGGAGAATACTCCATACCCAAAAAAGGAGCTAGTTTATTTTGTTTCAGGTTTTTTGGCACTACTGTGATAAGAAAGCAGCATTTCTCAAATGTTTCTCATTAGTCCCAGTGCTAACTACTTTCCAGACAAATGTGAACTCTCTCTTGAAAATGAGAAAAGCAGTATCGTGACACTGAGGCTGCAGAAATAGATCTCCTATCAGAAAAAAAATAGAAAACCCCAAAACCTAGCATTCATATTTGCCTAAAAAAGGCAAGGATTCAGCAAAATTTCAGTATCTACTAAACTTTAGGTAAACTTCAAGGTGAAACATCTACCTTACTCAAGGAATGGCAAAACTCACACTGGCTTCAGGACAAGAGAGACATTTCACCTGAATGATTACTTCCATGCTTAGCTGCTGCGATGAATAGGGCTGAAGTGCCTGGGGTGGAGGGTGATCCTTTATTTTAGGTCTCTGTCACACTTGGATGCTTTTGGATATCTGGACTCCTGTGACTCTGCCCCGTTGCCTGCACCTGGAGCAGCACTTTGTAGAGCACGTGTAATATCCTATTGCATTTTGGAAGAACCTATCCCATTGCACTTTTTATTGGAGAGGTGATGCTGCTTATTCAATGGTCACTTGTTTGGGGGGGAGCTCCTTCTCCAGGCAGTATCAGAAAGAAGGGACTATATCTGAAGAAATAGCCTTATTTTTAAATTACATCGACACCTTAATAAAATGCTTATGTAAGAAGACTAAATACTTGTAGTGTAGGATAATAGTTCATGCCTTGTTTCAAGGCAATCAATGTATAGACAAAGTAATACATACCTAAAATGCATAAAGAAGCATCACTCCATTGAATTCTTCTACTTTCCATTGTCTTATTTCTCTGCACAGAAATGTTTAGTAACCTACTGGTAGTTAGACTGCGCTATCTTTTCTTCTTAAAACAGACACAGGCTAACGACCATCTGTTGTTATAAAATTTACTATTCACACAGGATGCTATAAAAACAACCAGTAGAGCACACTGAAAAATAATTTAAAAAAATAAGCTCCATTTACTGTTTTGCTTCAGGAGGAGGAGAGACCATTTAATCTTATTTCTTTTCAGGTATTTTTGGAGGACATCAACTCTTTCAATAAGACGGGTTTGATTTTTATAGTAGTAGATTGAATGTACAGGAAAGGAGGCAGCAGTGAAATAAATCTAACTAAATGAGGCCACAAAGTGGTTTCATATCTAAACTCAAAAGCATTATGTGTGCTTTTTGCTCAAGTCATGATATCTTCACTGCACATGAAATACTTTCCTGTTCACATCCAGAAACACCTGGACTTTGGTGCCATTCAGCTTGAGACTGCTGGGCATGGGTTTGGTCTAGATCCTCATGTGGAATAAATTAGCATGGCTTTGTCAACTTTAGTAAAGTAATAGTTGTTTACACCAGCTGAAGATTTGATGTTTGTTCCTTTCCCTCCCCTTTTGGGGCTAGTCTCTTACTTGAAATCAGTATGAATTACAACATGGATAAACAATACAGAAGCACTTCTTAATACAGGTAGTTTCATGTTTTAAGATCATGGCTATTGGGAGCAAAGTTGAGTGAAACAATACATACAAGTCACTGAAGGGTTTCTAACCTCTTCCAAGTCTCTTTCAGCCCAAAAGCATTTCAGTATTAGCCCTTACACATGCTGCAGGGAATAAATACTTATCGCAAGCCTAGGCTGCAGCTAAACATTGAAGTCTTGATGTTTGACTGTGAAAAGCCTGTGAAAAGCTACAGCTAGCCCGACAAGGACATCAAAAAAGAAATGCATACATTTTTTTTATTTGTGGATTAGTTATGAGTCAAAAACACATGAAAGTAGAAGAGATAGAACATGCTGGAAACTGCAGGTATAGGGAGTTGTGTGCTTTAAGGTAGCAGTGCGTTGAGGTTTTTGAAAACTATTAAGGACATACCTTTCCACATTTTTCCTTTTTCTGCCCTCCTAGAAAATAGTGTGAGAAGAGGCCATGTTTGTAAAACTGAAGGTGTTGTTTATTGAAGAAACCAACTGCATCTATCTTTTTAGCCCTTTGCACATGTTCTGATTTCTTGGCAGAAACTCCAGACTCCTTTTCCTTGCAAGGTGTGTTCCTCCTTCATATTCTATATAGGATGCTACTACATTTCCCTTGCTTTTTACCTTTTATCCGACCAACTTTGGCAGGGACAGAGATCATTTATTCCTTCACAGAACAAGTGAATGAATAAAGCCACTCTGCAGAGCTGGTTGTGGCAAAGCTGAACTTTGCACAAGTAGAGAAACATGTCAAAAGAATCCTTGAGCCAAGGATGAGGAACGAAAACTAACTTTTCAAATAGAAAAAAATGCAAGCAAGCAGGAGTTTTGCAAGCTAGCTCTAAAGGAAAGATGAATAGGGTCAGTCAGTCATTGGTTGAAGCAAACAGGAAAGTTTTACGTGAAAACTAGCTCAGTGGTCTGGAGTAGGAAGGTGAGAAGGTGTTTTGCAGATAAGTGGAAAAAACAGGATTAACCATGGGAGTCCTACCAAGGCAAAGAAAGTACAAGTCAACATTAACATGTGGTCTTGAGGTGATACAAAGCTGGCAAGCAGATGCAGAGATAGGTCAAGATGAGTTTTGAAAACCAGAGACAATTCTAATGTGGTTTAGGATGTAAGCAAACTGTGCATAAACTGGCAACACCTTGAAGCACATTAGCTGTTCAAGAGTAATGTTCTCACAGGGTATATATTACCCACCCCCTTAGAGGGAGAGCTGGGAGGCTCAGGCCAGCTCAATAAGCCTTTGGGTGAGACGAGCAGGAGCAGTGCAGGTTTCCTGCAGGCTGTGTGTGGGGAATTCACACATTCCCTGTCTGCTCAGTGCCCTGCTCAACTCATTGTTACTAGTCTAGCTCTTTCAGGAGCAATGCCTTCATACAGAGTACAGACTGTGTAAGAAAAAATAGTCAAGCCTTATCTGGGATCGAAAGCGCACACGTTTTTTCTAAGGTTCCTCTCTCTCTATGTGCCCCTTGGATGCTGTAACCATGTCAGCAATCTAAGTCTGTAGCCATTGCAGGCTGCAATTTAAATGAGTTTCAACAGTACCTGACGTTCCTTTCTTTTAGGCTTTTTCTCCACTCCCCTGTCTGCAGCGATACATTCAAACAAAGAAGGCACAAGAGTAAAGATTAAACTGAACTTAAACCAGACACCTTCTGCACTCAGATAGCTGTGTCCTTTGTTCACAATTCACTTACAGCCCTCCCCCTACACTAAGCTGTATTTTTCATTCTCATCACAGGACCAGATGCTCCTTTTGACATGTGGAGACAAGTCACAGATTTGGAGGCTTTCTCAATTTGTGTTGGCTAATGTAACAGTTATTATAGCTACATTCTCAATATTGGAGAAACATGCTTCCCTGACTTGCTTTGATTTCTTGTCAAAGTAGCTTACAGAAAACACAACAAGTAGCGATTACTTGTTTTACTCTCTCTTCTGTTAAGTTTATTTTAAAAGTGGCATGAAATTAATTTTTCCACTTTGGGTTATTTCTTTTTTATTAGTTTTCAGCGTGAAAAGGTTGAATCTGACTTCTGTCTCTAAAAATGAGAATCTGACAATAGTGAATGTCCTGCTGGGATGGAAAGTTGATGCACTGGCAGTTCCGGAGGCCAATGGTTACTATTAGTACCATAGTGCAGGTACAGCTTCTGCAGTACATTGTAGCCTCAGCCACAGAGAAGGACCCCATTGTACCTTGTGTGCTATACAGATAAGAAGCGAGAATAGTCAGCGGCAAGGTAACCTTTGGTAATAAGGGACTGTTTAGACTCCACGTTTGGCCAGTGTGCACCTTGACACACAGAGTCAGCACAGAGCTGATGAACAAATGCTGTTTGGGTATTTTCGGTCAACATATTCTCTCTGAACACGGCAGTTCATGAGAACCTAAATGTGTGGGTTTGGATGAACTTCAGATAAAACTCCATGTTATCATATTAACTTCAGCTGAATCTCTATAATGGCAGTCATGACACAGAGCTGGTCGTAGGTTAATTTATTCTGATATTTGACTTGAACGTTATACTGTTACTCTGAGTACTAGTAAAGAAGCAAGCAAAGGAGAAAATCACATGTGTGTTTCGGGGCAGGGTTGAATTGTCAGTGGTCTAATAACCTATTCACATGGTGCAGAGAACTAATGCCTAGCACTGGTATTAACAGTGTCTCTCATTTTTCAGTGCAAAGTATGTGCTTATTTATATTGTAACATATCTATTACAGATCTATCTGTAACATATATCTGTATATACTTCATCTATCTGTAATATATCAGCTGGATGTAGGTAAATACACAAATCTCTGTTGTGCAGGTTGCTACATAACAGTAGAGGGTGTGAAAACGTGAGCAGGTGCCTCAGATTCTTTCAAATCCATGTAGAGCAAATAGGCCTTCATTTTTAAAGGCCTCAGTCAAAGGACCAGATGTGGTAACTGCATGGCACTTAATTTTTCTTCCTTGGAACGATGAAGGGCTGAGATGACCTTGTAGTTTCAAGGAGTCTACAGCAGTGATTTCAAACCTGACACTTAGATCAATCACTAAATCATTCCCCTTAGCTGAACTGACTCATTGCCTATTTGCCCACCATGAAAAAAAGAAAAAAGCAAGGTCCTTTAATGCCCCTCTTGTATTTCAAAGCCACTCCTGTGTAAAGCCTGTCCTAGACAATATGCTAGCCAGGCATATAGCAGCCAACCTTTCTAGTACAGAAGCTGCATGTAATTTAATAAATGATTCCAAAAGCAGCAGGATTAATTAACCTACATCTCCTCCACTCAGTAAGCCAGCCCAGGACAGCTCTGCCTACAATATCTGCAGGTCTCCCCCATAAACCCAGTGCCCCATTTCCTCCCCCTTTCCCCAAGATGCTTACGATTCCCCCCCCATTTCCTAAATCCCTGTCCATACCCCCCCATCTCGTGTTCCTAAAACCACTCCCTGTTGCGATGCCACATGTTTTTCCTTTGCTCCCTGCAGTTCTGCGACCCCTTCCACCCTCTCCCTGTCCTCCCCGTACATACGTTTTAGCTTTCCGCTGTGACGAGTCCAGAGTAGGTACATTTGTGCTGACTGGCAAGCTGTGCAGATCAGGCAGTCCACACACACACGCGGCTACCCAGCTCGCAGCTGCCAACTGAATGCAGAAAGCCTCCTTTCTATATGTCTTTTCCTCAGAGAAAGGATTAATACGGTCATTTTCTCTCCTCTACCAACTCCTGATTATCATTAAACTCCTAGGAGAGGAAGATTTTTGAGACGTCTGTCCTGAAGGCATTGTCAGATGTGGTTGAAATTGGCTAGCAGGTTCAAGATCATTAGGGTCAGGACTGACAGACAGGCTGGTTGCACAATTGCATTATTTTTTTCCTTAGAAACCAGGCTAAAAAAAAAGTGGGTTTGACAGTGTAATTGATACAGGGGTTTGTGAGCAAAATAAGTGATACTGACAAAAGTACCTTTAATTTGATACTGGTTTGTCTGCAGTAAGACCTTTGCCAGTATTTCTTAAATCTCTTAGAGGATCGTGTCCTCAGTACTGGCAAAAATAAACTCCTGGCCTAATTTTGGTTAGCAGATAAAAATGGCTTCCCGGCAGCAACAGACCATGCTGCAGAGAACAAATAAGGGCAATGACTTTAATTAGAAATTCTGTGACAGTAAACTCAGTTGTATTATTTCCAATCCAGTCCAGCACACAAAGCACTCAGTGTTCCTTGAAATTTCCTGTTTCCATAGCGCTCGTCAGGAAATGCGGGATATATGGTATATAGACAGACTCCTGTGCTGAGCACACTCAGTGACATCCCTCTGCTCATCATGGAGAGAGCACTCTGAGTCCGCACTGAGGTGGACATGGACAGGCTAGGGCCAGAGGAAAGAGGAGTGAAGAACTCAGGTTCATCATGCAGGGAAAAAAAGACAATTGTGCATGGTTAAACCCCTTAACTGCAGAAATGCAGTACCCTGTCAGAAACCGCGTAGACAAACCAAATGACTTCCTGAGTAACTTTAATCCCGGGTCTGGCAACAATTTACAGTTTTCCCTTAGAAGTGCTTTTCAACTCAGTATACCTCAGTTATCCTTTCATCAAGCATTCGTAGTCTTTACCTGCTCCGCTCGGGTGTTGTGAAGTTTCATTACTTAATACGTGAAAATTCTAAAGTAAGAAAGTGCCACATAACTGAGATGTATTCTTTTTATTAATTCCACATAAGATCAGACTCTTCAGCTGCAGAGCCATCAGGAAATCTCACAGCAGGCAACTGTGGAGGTAATTTTTCCTTTACTGAATTGAGCCCATAGGAGTTAAGGATTGACTGCTAATAGGTTTATCCCATTAAATAAGGGGAGAAGGAAGGTTTTGCCTGATGTGCAATAGACAAAGAAGGAAAATATCCAAAGCAAAGTGAGCTCTGTTGCATGTAAGTGACCATCTTATGGAATGTGTTGGAACTAGATCCCAGGAATGGGAGAAGGTTTACAATACTTCATACAGTCTGGAGGTTTGCAGTGAATTTTGGGCTACATGTTGCCTATTTTCAATTCACTATTTAAGAAAGAAACCTCTATAAGAACTAGCAATGAAATCTGTCCTCTTGCTAGTAGAGAAGTTTTGCAAAGTAAATGTTTATAAACCTTTCATATGAAGTTAATGATGCTTATTAAAATGTTAAAAGCAGTCATTCATGATGACTCCCATTTTTAAGAGCAGTTTTATTATTGCACTCTGCTCTCTGAATTAATGGGCAGCTTAGTTACTTATTTGGTTTACAGTAAATGTTGGTCAGATTATACAATTTAGTTCATGAAATATTTAGAGGTTTTTGAAGTTGTAATCATTTATAAAGTCTGCAGCGTCTACAATATCTGTGATACTGGGAGGACTTTAGCTTTTAAAATAGTTCCTGATATTGATATCCTTTTCTGTACTCTCAAGATCCCAACTTTCCTTACAGAATTAAATTTATATTACTCTCTTTCTCTGAAATATAGCCACTTCTAGGTTTGTGAAACTTGCCATTTTATGGCCAGTCACACAGGAGTTCAGGGCTGGAAGCAGGGACATGCCATTCATAACTTCAGGGAATATGTGGCCAAAGACACTTTGTGCTTACACAGACTTGATTAGGACTGGGACAACAAACTATTATATGACTGGAATTGCCATCTGAGTAGATGAGGAATTAGACCTTTAAACTCTGCATGTTTATGGCTGTGGAAAATGCTAACAGTTAATGTCAATGCCAAATGCTAACTGTTTCTGGTTACTTTGAAAAAGCGTCCTTAATTAAAAACCTCTAGAAAAAAAATATGATGTATGTAGTATAACTACAATTTCACAAAAAGCATAAGCTCATTGATACCACTAGGCCTTACATATGGGCCTAAATTTAAACATATGTTGTTTACTGCATAAGAAGAGACTGTTGAATCAGGTATGTAAAAAGTGAACAGATCATTTTTGGAACAAGTATTAAAAAACTGCTAGCAAACACTTCTGGCAGTGTTTCTTCGTCTCTGACTGTATTTTTAGTTTGGGGTCTTTTTGAGAGGAAGAAGGGGGCAGTTTTCTTTCTCTTCATTCTACACAACACAGAGAGCGTCAGTCCATCCTCTTACCATCCCTACCTTTCCTCTTCCTTTCTCTCCATTTTCTAGAAATGTCTTTGTACAAAACACTCCACTCATTACTTACGCACACTTGTTCTCTACTCATTGGGCAGAGAAATTCTGGTACTTAGTCTGTCTTTAAATAAAGGGACATTGTAACACTTAGAAATACTTTAACATTCAGACTAAACTTTCTGTTATCAAGGATGTATTTCCAGGAGAAAAAGTGTGAGGAATGAAAATAATTTTCCTTTAACTAAAAGCCTAGAAAATTCCATGTGAATTTTTGCAAGTGGGAATGGTACCAGAAATCCTGTTCTTCCAATTTTGAATGAAGTTTCTACTTTGCTGTTAAAAAAGAGACTCCTTACAATTGCTGCATGACAAATTTTCCCCGTTTTTTTCCTCCATGTCCAGTCAGTTAGTATACTCCCTGTGGTCCAAGGTGGGGAAAGGGGGGACAGGGAGGACAAAGTTCTTTTTAAATAGAGAACACAAATATGGTTGCAGACCAAAAAAACATATCAAGGGATTCTAGGGCAGATGGATCAACTGAAACTATTTTTATTACTAGTAAATAATTAACTGGACTTAAAACTAGTAATGTTTTAAAATTTCAATTGCACTCTTACTGCAGTGCAAAAGCAAGAACAATCTACACTTTTTTTTGTTCTACAATCTGTCATCCTGACATCTAGTTTGCCTTTCTTTTAACTCTCACTCCCAGACAAGTAATGTTCTATCACTACTTGTGATAGTAGGAATTGAAAAGTCATTTGTTTCCTGAGTTCCTACATCACTTCACACAAGCTATTAGTGTAAACATATATAATTATATAAGTATTGAACAATTTGCCATTTCATATTTATTTACACTGTGATTTTCTGCAGAAGCACAGAGGGCAAGGCATGTATGTTAAGACTGAAAACAAGAAGGTGCTCTCGTATTCACTAGCTTGCAGAGTATATGGCTTCAAGACAAATGCTACATACTACACTGTGTAAAACCACCAGTGCTTATAGTACTGCGACTGCATGATGCAGAGCTGAGAGTAAGGAGCCATGAGCTGTAGAACAGTGTGAATTTTAGCCAGGCTGCTTCAGTTTAGTCAGTTAAAGCACATCACCCGAAATTGAGATCTTATAAAATACCTTGATATAAACTGCAGGAGGGAGGAATCATTCATAAACAGACAAGGGGAAAGTAAGATTAGCATTAAGAGAAGTTCTCTGATGCATCCAGAACACAGCAAATGCTACCTATGAACTGCCTTTGTTATTCATTAACTTGTTAGCATGAATGTAAATTTTAAAAGGTCTAAAAGGTAAAAAAGTGGTCTGAAAAGAATTAGGTAGAAAAGAGAACTGCAAGAGAAAAGAGAACTGCAAGAGAAAGGAACCTCCCTTTCAAAAATAAAAAGAGGAAAAATGAAGATATGAGTAATTACAGACCCCTCAATCTCCACAAATATTCTAAAATGATCTATTTATAAGAAACTACTTTCTTCATGGAAGGCAATAATACAATTAAAATGTAAGTGGACGTGTTCACAGGAAAGAAGTTACATCAAACCAGTCCAGTTCCCTTCTTTGTCAGACTTTGGTAAGTGATTCAGAGGAAAGTGGTAGATGGAATATATCTTTCATAAAGAATCTGGTATTTTCTAGCATTGGTTTCCCAAACGGTACTGGAAAAGTGGAGTCCTGATGTGATGGCTATAGCGGGAGTGCACAGCTTGTTAAAAGATTCTCTCAAATACCAGGGAATTTCAAGTGGATCTCTACAGGGACCTGTTCTACACTCAGCTCTTGTATTATTTTCACTAGTATCTTGGACGATGAAATATAGAATATAGTTACATCACTTGTGGTTGACACCCAAACACGAGGGTTTGGCTGCAAGCACTTTGAGAGACAGAATTGTAATTCAAACCCATCTTGATAAATTGGAGAAATGGCTTGGTGTCAACAAGACTAAAATCAATAGGCGCAGCCAAAAACTGAGCAGTTACAGAGTTCAGAATACATGATAGGAGTTATAATGGATTACAGTCTAAGCTATAAGCAAGCAATGTGATGCTGTTGCAAAAAAAAAAAAAAAAGAGATAGCCAGCTCTTGGTTTGGGGTGTACTAGTAGAAGTGTCACATTAGAAATAAGAGGTATCTGTATTGCTCCGATAAGCATGGCTGAGGCTTTGGCTGGGATATAATTCTGGACACCACACTCTACAAAAGATGTATACATTTAGAAAAATTTGTAGGCGAAGCAACAACAATGATAAGAGGTTTAGGAAGCATAACATATGAGAAATGTTTGAATAAACACTGCTTAATTACCACAGAAAGTAGAAGACCTGCAGGAAATGCAGATCTTTCAAATATTGCCCAGATATTTTTAAGTTGAGAATAATTATGCTCAATGGCCTGGAATGATGTCAAAAATAAATTTGCTTAACTTCTGAATTCTGGGTGTTCAGAAATTGCAATGATTTACATAGCAACGTTCTGGTAAACTCCTTAACCAGCAATTTTAATAACAGTTCAAATACATTTGGGGTGATTTAAGTATTCTTGATTCTTCCTTCATGCAGTGACTTGACTAAGTGCTCTCTTGAGATCTCTTCTAGTCTTGTGTTTCCACGATTTTAATTTACATGGAACTCTAACAAAATCTGGGTCATTTTATTAATTTTTTATACACCAAATGAAAATCTGAGACATAAATAACTCCATAAGCTAGGACACAAGAACTTTTTAAAAACTGTCTTGCCATAATCATGAAGTGAAAGACACAGCATTATCAAGACACACTATATACTTCAATTAAAATTAAAAAGAAACAAGGAAGATATCGAAATGCTCACTGTTATTTCTTAAAGTCCAGAAGCTAAGAATTGTATTTCACTTAAATTCTGGGAAATAATAAGTTATTTCTTCCTGTTTACTTAATCAAAATTGCTGACAGTTGTCAGTTCTGTCTTTTTGCAAATAATGTTTTGTCTAATAATGATTTTTAAGTCTAAGTTGTTTGCTCTGGGTTCACTAGATCATATTTGCTTCAAATAAGAAGGTAAGACAATGGTGACTCTACCTTCACATCTATCAAGAAAAGAAAATTCTACCTTCTCATTATACTTGTTACGCTTCAGAGTGAAAGTCTCTTGAGTCCTTACAGGAGGCTAACGTGACCTGGTTTTTAAGGGTTTACTATAGTCGGAAACGCTTTTCTTGTTTCTTCTTGTCATCCTCACAAGTAGGACTCAGGCCTACTCCCTTCTAGATAAGTACTGATGCTGGAGTTGTTTCTGTTGTTTGTACAAAACGACAGTGTCATAAGGACATTGAATTTAGACTCTAGATTGTGGACACAGATGGGAAATCACGTGCACAGGTTGCAATAATCCACTTTGGGAGAGCTCACGTGGGAGCTGCGCACAAAAATGAACCTGCCCATTGGCGCGTGCATCTTTTCAAAATTATAGACAAGACTGTGCTGTTTGATGCTTGCATCCAGAATTTCTGCCAGTGGAAATCAGCATGGATTTCACAAGAGGAAAGACAATTTATGCTTACTTGGGTCCAGGATCCTTAGGAAAATGTTGTTTGCTTTTATAGGTGTATAAATCAGAGGAAGAAAAACTGAATTTGAATCTTTAAAACCATGTAGTGAAACAGTTAAATCTGTATGTAGCCTTAGACTTCAGTTTAGAAATTACTACTTTGGCTGATTAAAACATGCTAAAAAGCAGCCGCTACTGGGCACTTTTCAAGTCTGTATGCTTATTAAAGCCAGAGAGCATGTGAAACAATGATATAGTCCCTTAACTAACAGTTTATCTTGCATGAAGGAAAATACCATTATATCAGTCTTGATGAAACCTAATTGCTGTTTGACTGTGATCACATTAACTGCTTTGTGCTGCTGGAGTTACACTTTAAAGGTGAATTCCTGGGTGCATTAATAAGCTTAGTTTATATCAGAGCCTTGTTGAGAAGAAGTATTTTTTAAGTTGTGTTGATCAAACATCATTTTGATCACTTATACTTGGTATTAGATTTGATTAAATTCTATAGAAGTCATCTTCCTGACAACAACCTTTTTTTCCTCTCACACTCACAAAAAAGAAATCCCTGGATCCCAACTGTGCCTGTAATGAAGGTGAATTGTGTTTAATGACTTAAAGAGTGCCATTTTGTGCTTAACAGTTTACGTATTGCAAATTACCCTGTAAATACTCTGTTTCTAGATCAAATTAATTGTATAACAAGTTGTGCTGAGAGGCAGTGAATTTTCTTTGCCATTTTAGCTCCCAGAGTCTGGCAGCTTTAAATGGTTTTCTTAAAATCTTACTCATAAGCTTTATCTTACTACTATACGAGCACTTGAACACAGATGTGGAACCCATGATGGATGCAGACATTGCCACTTGATATTTAAAAAAATAAGCTGTTATGACATTTAGTGGACTTTGACTTGCTTGCCTTTGTTAATAAACCAGTGCACTGGAAATTGCAGGATTTCACATTTTATGCCAATAACTCATTAAATTAAAGATAACTGGCAGAGTTAAGCTCACCTGTAATTACTGTGGGCTTACATGGAGTTATCCCTGATTATACCTTGCATAAATGAAGTTTACTCTCCAAGTGCTGGATCCAAACCATGTTCAACTGCACCGGAGTCCAGCATCAGTAGACTTTGAAATGCACATTCATACTTGGGGACCGGGAGAAACAAGAGATGTGAAAGGAAGCGGCAGGGAAGGGGAAGCGATATGCCCATAGTTGGGAAGTGAGCGGCAAGACAGACATACTGCTTCCTGAGCCCTCGTCCCCTGCTTCATCTACCCACCAGTCCTTCTGCTTTAGTAACATGCTTTTGCATTATACTACTTCTCGTGTCTCAGTTGCTTCATTTAAAAATAAATAAAGGTTATCACAATGAAGATGGTGCCTAGATAAGCATGCAAGGTCAAAAGACAAAGCCTCTTTTGGTTCCAAATTATTGGATAACCTACTTTATGATTAAGTTTGAAACTGTACTATGCCTAATAAAAGAGGATATTTCCTTATTTTCTCAATACCCAAAGGATATTTTCCTGAAAGCTGCTACTGTATGTCTGAGAAGAACCAAGACTGAAGGCAAAGATGAAAACATTGTCATGGTACTTAAATGATCTTTAAGCTCCAGGCCACTGACTTTGGATCAATATAAAATCACATAAGTCAGTGATGACTAAAGCCAGTCTTCATGTTCAGTGATAGGGAGGTGAGTCAGGTTCATAGAGGACATGAAAATATTTCATTTGGAAAATATCTCCAGAAGCCTCCACAATCTCCTACCTTACTAGCAATTTTTGTATTCATCTAGTGTTCTGATTTTCACTGTGCTGTTTCTAGCAGCCACCCATTTATCAAGGGCTGTCTCAAATGCAAGTCTTAAATAGTTTGGCCGAACTGGAGTGTACTAGTGTGCAGGTGTATAATGCAATGCCGACCTGAGCTCCTGATCCCATGAGACTGGAGCTTCCAGTGACATCTACTCCAAAAGCACTTGGAACACTGTGAGTGATCTGTTGGCAACAGTCTCATAACAGAAACTGGCTTTAAGAGAATAAAGAAACTACAGCCTCAGGTAGATTTCAGTAAGTGGAAGAGGTTGCTTTGAGTATTTGTGAGAACCTAGTAACTGATCTAAGTGGACACTGCTGGACGTAAATGGTACACAGAGTCACATCAGTCTAGTTCAATTATGTAATATTTTTTAAAATGTATTTTGGTTATGGAAATCCTTACGGCAATTTGAACTTTCCTTATTGTGGTCTGAAATAAAAGCTGAGGTGTGAATACCAAAGAACATTATATTGGCTGTTGCGGAAGTAATAGAAACACTGAAAGCCACTTCACCACTGTGGTGAAGTCCACATCAGGGTTTGCACTAGCTTACCTAAATTGGCATTTAAACTTGATTTCTCTGTTTGCAAAATAAGAGCGATGCAGCAGTAATATTTGGCTCCTTTGAAACTTTGCTTTCAGATGGTTAAATGGAGTTCTGTGCTTACCACCTTCTGCTTTAATCTGCGTAAACAGTGCCTGACAACTAAGAGTCATCGAGAGAAGGGAATGAAAAAAAATCAGAATAAATGCATCTTGAACCAGACACCAAAAAGTATGGGGTATTTTGCACTTTACCAATTCTTGTCCCACTTTTGGATCTGTAGTCTGGCTCATTCATTCTCATACCTGGGTCATGTTGTAAAATTAAAATCAGTGGGATACCTGGATGCCAGTGTAATAAGCAAGATCTAGCAGCCTAGGAGAAAATGAATAATTCTGTCCTTCCAGCAGGGCTCTACTATTATGCTGTGTGTATGGCATGGGCCAGATGTTGAGTAATACAGAAAAAAACCCAAAAGATTGAATAGCTTCTTGTTAAGTGAACATTGTCTGTTTTATACAGTGAAAGGGACAGGGGTCCAGAGGAAACAATTCTATGTAATCTTGTAATTAAAGACTTTATCATACTATATATCCACAAGAGGACTCCAAAAAAAAGTTGCATAAGCAAATTTAATTCGTTATTTTGTAACTTTTAAAGTACTTGGCTTTACAACCTTGAGGTCGCCTTTCTAATGTATGCTTTGATATGTAATTTCAGTGTTTCAGCCTCTGTGCTCATTTCACATGTTTCTGTTGCTATCTGAAACTGCTACAATCCCTTCTCAAAATACAACTGTACTCATCAACCATAAAATGTATATTTACATTGTATAAATAAGAGCCACACAAAGAATACAAACAAGAAAGGGCTATAGCAGTGGGGCTGAGCTACAGCAATACTGAGGTAAAACAGATTGGCTTAATTGGAAGAGCTTTGCGTGATGAGGTTCTGGTGGGAGAATATCTTATTGCTTAGCCAGATGTTGTGAGTTTACCCTGCATGTGAGAGAGATGACACAGCTCATTTGCTCTTCAGAGCCCTGTAGTGTTAGGCAGGGAGTTGGAATACTTCAGTCACCAGTCTTGAAGGTAGGGGTTAATCCTAACAGATTTCTGTGCCTTTTTCTTTTTTTTTGTGCACTGTTTTTTTAAAGCAAACAACAAACTCTACTGAAATATAAAACCTCAACTGGAAACCATTCTGCTGTAGAAGAAGATGGAAGGCTGCTAGGGCTGTAAGTAATTCTATTTCTATCTATCTCATCGAACCTTCTGTATCAGTTGTTGTTTTATTTGGTGCCCTTCCGGTAGGACTGGTGATATATTTGGCGGTGATACTTATTGTGGAATACATTATGTTTTCATATGCCCTTTTTGTTCAAGCATGAGAGAAATCAAGCTGAGTAAACTGGAAGGTGGTAGAAAATCACAATCTCTTCACTTCTGATCTTAAACTGTTGCTTAGCCTTGAACAGTTCCTTGTTGAACAGCTGTTGTTTGTCCCCTCTGAGGCGGGTGCATTTCAGTGGGCATAGACATGAACTCTTTCTGTGAGAGGCAAAGGTCTGATACGTGCAATTCTATTGCATGTATTCTTCTTCTCTGTTGAGATTCTTACTGACATCAGCAGAAATACCATGTGCTCTATAAGTGTTGGATGTGTAAAGCAAGCGATACCACAGCGGGTGAAAAAAACCCAACTGTTGACCATAGATTTACCTAAAACTGGCTAAGTGCTTAGTTATAAATAAACCTTGTTTTTCTTTATCAGTGATTTCATACTTTTGATAATAATGTTAGAAGTTGAAATATAGATATGAGAAAGTGTTTGCCGGTATGTTGCTGAGTCATACGGTACTAATCCTGCTCCCTCCTTTGGGACGTGTCTGTAAGAGTGGGCACCAGGATGGTACAGCTGTCCAGACCTTGAGCCATAAGGACTGATGGTGCAAAAGAGAGTCCAGAACTCATAGCACGAGGGGGGTGTTACTGCTACTGCATCTTCAGCTGATGTTCAACCTTATGGTTGCTATAATTCAGATACACAGCTCTTTCCCAGAGCTAGCAAAACTCAGTATGAGCCTCACCTTTTGCAGCCATCAGCCTGCAGAACGTTCACAGAGAAGGTCTGCTGCACCTGTGCACGTCGGTGCATGCGTTAACCCGGAGTCTGTGCCCTCCAGCGCAAACAGCTCTGCCGTGATGCAAGATGGATTTCACTGTTGCGAGCTGCAATTCACAGAGACTTTGGTGTTGCATACAGGAGTAAAATTAATCTTGTGCGCCTTTAGGGTTTCAGTTATATTGTGTCCCTTTACTTCCTCATAACTAAAGTTCCACTTTCTAAACTTGTAAAGCCAGTGTGTTTAGCAATTCCTGTTCTTATGGGCTGGGAACTGTGGAACATTAGACTTGTGACTTAGAGCCGCCTATTTAGGGACCAGAGCTCTCTCTGCTTTCTGTGCTGCCTGGACACTTGATAGCTGCCTTCATACCTTTTGCTGTGCATGTCGGCTTTGTCAAATGGGTTAATAAATCCATTTGTGAATCAATAAAAACTTTCTCAGTGACTGACAGCATCTGTCTGCATAGTCAGGTAAATGAACGGTTGCTATACGCTCTGTCATTTGTGCAAAGAGGCACAAGACAATCCGAACATAACTGCCAGTCACGTTTAATGCAAACGTAGGCTACTGTTCAGCCAATGCACTGGGCTAAGATCAAGTACAAATGGTAGAGAAACTGTAATTTAGGATACTTCCTCCACAATATTTTACTGAGCATGGAATTACTGATTGAAAAAATATATATATATAATTTAATTACATGCTGCAAAGTCCATGTAAGAAATAATGTTTTCCTACCATGAGCTGACAAGGAAAGAGTTAACATGGTCTCTGTGAGCAGCACAAGCACTAACCGGCATGTGCTTACCCACTGTGAGGGTGGAGGGGTCAGCTGCTGTGAGTTAACTGAGTGCCCTGCTCTCATCCCAGGGTGGTTGGATGGGACTGGGACCTAGAGTGCCTCTGGGATAAAACTCAGGTTGCTAAGGCTCACCTGTGGAGGGGGGTTTCCTGCCTTTTTTTTTTTTTCTTTCTTTCCTTGTTGTGCCGAAGTTTGGTGGTATACAATTCTTTCAGTCTTTCACTTTAAGTCCTGAGGAGATTTATCTTTACTAGTGCTAGATGTCTAGAAGAGGGGAGTCTTCTGGCTGAGTGAGAGCTGAAAAGCCAGACATACGTGATTTGGCTGAGATTTGAAAGTCTGACCACTGCCTTGGAACCTGATACTGTCTCGTGCGCCTTTCTCCAAATTCTATCTGCTTTCATCTGAGGGTCTGCAGTGTGACCTGTTGTTTAAGGGACTAAGGGCAGAGTCGGTGATCCATCAAGGCCTTCTGTGAGTTTATTGCTGCTGGCCGATGCAAATGTTCTTTACAAAAGCATTTGGTTCCTTCTTAAAAGGAAAATAAAGCCAGTCATGCTGCATCCTGTGCTCACTGTGTGTGGCTTCACAATTTCATAATATGGGTCTCCCTATTCTGTAGCTGAGCCTCACCCTCCAGTCCTCACCCCGCGTGATAATGAACCGTTGTTTTGTTATTGCCATTGCCACTCGAGCGCGGAAACAGAGGCGCAGGGCTAGGTGAGGCCATGAGGCTGTTGAGCTTTTTCAGGAGCTTGCAATTCTGGGCACTCAGGCTGAGGTTAACTTGCATGAGATCTGGCAGACCTGAACGCTTTTATTTCCTCGTGGTTCCACTGCCCAGTAATAGTGGATAATGGAAAATCAGCTGCGTCCTCTCTGTGCCAGTGCTAAATTTCTGCTTCTGAACAATCCAGACTATCTCCAGGAGCAAATAAAACATTCACCTCCAAACTCTTCTGTGTCTGCACTGCCAGAACTTTTGACTATGTCCAGAACTCTCTGAAAAGAGTTGACTCTTTCTCTCCTCCCCAAAGACTTAGAGTGTCTTCTAGGCACTTTATAAAATAGAAAAGAAACTGTTATCAAAAGTAAGGGCTGTATTTCTAATTGTAGAACTTGACTCTATTTTACAGGATCGTGCTAAAATACTTTTTTGGGGGGAGGTGGGGGTGGTGGTTTGTGGGGTTTTGTTGTTGGTGTTTTGTTTTTTTTTTTAAAGCAGCCATTGCTACTGTTAGTTGACTAATCTACACCCGAAACCAGAATGACAGTTGGAGACATTCAACTTATGTTTTAACTGATGTGAAAACTTCTTCAGAGACTAGTAATTAACTACAGGTTTACTACACATAAATGGTTTAGTAATCTGTGTTCTTTTGCTCTTTGCCCTGTTTACAATTTTAATATTTTCCATCTTCACTGATTACCAAACAGCTTATATTAGATTTGTATTTTCTTTTTTTGTGTGTGTGATTATGTTCTGTAACTGTGAGGTTCCTCCCTCATTGCACCTTAAGTTGCATAGCATTGTCTGCTATGATTGTCCCTGGGCAATAGTACAAAATAAGAGAAAGCAAACAGAAACAATCAGAGTTTCATATTTCTCTATCTTCTCTTCTTCCTTCTGTGTAGCTATGGTCTGAGAGCAAGGCTGGAGTTCCATCTTCCATCCCATTCTGCATTCCCTTTCAGATTAGCTGTGCTTTAGAAGAAAATAGGAATTCTTCTACATGAAACTTGCTTTTAATTTAAAAAAACAGTTCCCCTACATTTACTGTAATTTAGTCTTGCAGATATTAGTCCTAAAGTGTGTTCAGTTTGTTCTAGTTGTTGCAGCTTTCTTCAGTTGTGAGAATCATTGTGCTTCTGCCACTGAAAGGATTCATTAGTATGTAAAAATCTAATATTTCTCAGGTTTTATATGTCAGTGTTGCAAAGAGGTGGGAACATTATTAACTCTGAAAGCAAAAGACCTCCTGAACATAGTATTTAACAGCTAGTGGAGTCTTCTCAGACCATAAGTTGATACTTTTTTTTTCCTGAAGAATACACTAAATACGTATTGAATACAAACATGATTCAGGCTCTGTCCTGAGTAGTCCTAAGTACTCACTCAGTTGGCCTTTCATTGCTCCCCTGGTTTTAAACGCACATTTTGGTCCCTTCAACTCTTCTGTCTTGCTCTTTTTTTCACGGCTTCTCTGAACGCATAGTGACTCATTGTATGCACAACAATACTGAACCCTGGTTCAGAAGGCACAAATGAACCTGTTCTTGCATTGCTTGTTTGTTTGGTAAGGGCAGAGTGAAGTGATAAAGCTTGCTGTGAAAACCAGAAAGCCATGGAGTTTTCATTGTCCGGTCATGTGTTGGCACAAGACCATACAAGGGACAGGCTTCAGAAAATGTTCCTGATTTACAAGGGGGGGGGGGGGGGGGGGGGGGGGGCA